>NC_134459.1:147928513-148528513 GCF_047948215.1 Lycorma delicatula | reverse complement strand
ATAAATATTTGGTCTGGGCGCTAATGACGACACTTCCTTTTATCCCCAGAAAAAAAAAATTAAATTAAACCTAATGATAAGCCAAACAGTTCAATTTGTAACGACCATATTAGACTAAATTTGTTCTGATGAAAACTACCTACAGCGCATTGTATTTCGACGAAGCAACATTTAATATTCATGGAATCGTGAATAGCCATAATTGTCGATTATGGGTCTTAAAAATCCATACGAATCGGTAGAATTGGTCCTCATCTGTCCGAGAGTAAATCTTTGGCGTAGTATCATGCATTATCAAATTTATAGAGCCATTTTTTTCGTTTGACAAGAATATTTCGTGCGAACTATATAGTCTTGTCAGAAAACATATTTTCTGCAGAATGAAAATATAGAGGATCTAATTTTCCAACAGAATGGAACCCCTCCAAATCATGCGGAAGTTGTGCGGACTGCACTCAAAGAGAGTTCCCAGAAGTGCGGAAGTTAGAAAAGCTTCCCTCGCTTGGCCAAGGTATTTGGTGCACTTAAAACATCGTACACCAAGAAATCTGCAAAGGCTGTAAACGATATTCATATTGAATTATAGGTAAAAAAACCTTTAGACTATATACTTTCATGTAATAAAACACATAAATCTATAATTTTAAATGTAATGAAGTAAATTTAATTTAAAACTGCTTCGAGTTCTTTTTCGGACACCGTATCAATTTACAATGATTTACTAAAGCCACAATGGAAAAATTTTAATTTGATTTTTTACCGTACTATACTATACAATTTACACAATCTAGATGATGTCATCTATTTTTATTTGGATTGTCCTCTCATTTGATTCGATTAGGACAAAATATTTATTAAAATTAAACAGAGAAAACTCACATTCCTCGTTGAGTATAAATTTTATTGTAAGCTTTAACTACATATTTTAATACTATGATATTCTCTTAATATATTAGTCTGTTTATTCATATGTATTATTATTTATTATTACAGTAGTAATAATTACGAATTTAGTTTACATAAATTGCATTTACATAGATGGGTAATTATGTATGTTTTTATAGAAAAGTCTATAGATCAACATTATATGTTTTTTAGGTGACGCTTCGAAAGGGAGAACTTTGTTAAGGTTATTAGCATTTGTAAGATATCTTTATTTTTGTATTTTGACACAAGATTTATTCAGAATGTTTATATTCTTCGTATTGGCCATCTGTAGACCGCGTGAACAACTTTATTTTTCCTTTGGGGTTTTAATCTTCTGCAATCTCTCAGTTACCATTTTTCCTAATAGTCTCTCTGTTTACTTCTTTGATTCTCCTGTTATTGTTTCCTCTTACATCTTGAACCACATTAAATTTTTAAAACTCGAGTACTTTTTTCTTGAAATTTTTCCTGTAAAATTTTTTTCCTCTTACTTCGATCTCTTGGAGATCCTTTCCTATCTTTTGAAGTCTATTGTTTTTATCTTGGAGATTATCAAAGAAACTAAATTATTGTCATCAATCGTTCTTTATTTTCTTCAAATTACCACTAAAACATTATTCTTAAATTTTCTGTCTACATCTTGGATTAAATAACCAATAAATGCAATAAATAGAAATAGTATGTATACACCGAATTTTGCAAAACATCCTTCAGTAGAAACAATGAAAGCTTTTAACACGATTAAGTTTTTTTATAGATCTATTATGTGTATTAAAATTAATCATAATAATTGCAGGTAACCTGACCTGAATTACAAAAATTACATAAGTATTGTTAAGAATAACCTTTCTTACAAACGTATGTATCCTACTAGTCAATTTTGTAAAAGTTGATAAAACGTTGTTTTCTGTTAGTCTGTTCTTAGTATTTAAATGTTATTTACCCACTTATTATTTCGCCTGAACATTTTCTCTTGGCATTTGTTTTTCCTAAAATAACAATAATTAGTACAAATTTAACGAGAAATCAAATTGTGTAAATATTTTTTTTTTAAATTACTTCAAAACGTGTTCAATCATTTTACCAACCATCCTAAGTGATTGTTGCTGTTCTCAGTTATGTTAATGTTAGCAGTTTTTTTTTTAAGGGTAACAAAAGGATCAAATATGCATCTGATCTGAATAATTGCATCTGTTTATTTAATGCATCATTGTTGTGCATTTATTGTATGTTTTATGAATTTTATAGAACGAGAGGTGGATCAAAAAGTAAGTTACACCTTTGCCATGTTCTTGAACAGAAAGGGATATTTCAATGTTTTGTGGTGGCAACTCTTCCAGCAGCAATTTTTTACGAGATTCAGTACTTGTGAATTATCGTTTTTAATATGGGGTGTCCTCTAGAAGTTTCGTTTAGCATAGAAGTACGTTCAGTAGTCCGATTTTTGTCGGCTAAAAACAACAATCATTATTAAATTCATTACCAAATTGTTGAGATATACGGTGAAGATGAAATGTCACGCTTGATGATTACAAAATGGTATCAAAAGTTCAGAAACGGAAGAACAAGTATGAGTGACGAACTGCGTGCTAGGTATCTTGAATAACCGGTTCTTTAAAATTAAGGAGATTGCAAGTGAACTTAACATTAGTTATGGTAGTGCGTTTGCGATTATTCACTATCAGCTTGATTACCGTAAGATGTGTGCACGCTGGGTGCCACATCTGTTGACCGACAATCACAAACATCTACGTTTTGCGTCTGCTCTTTCTTTTCTTCAGCGTTATTCCAGGACTGGTCCACAGTTTTTGAAACAAATCATCACAGGCGATGAAAGCTGGATGCTTCATTACACTTCTGAGACTAAACGAACATTACATGAATGGATACATAAAAATTCACCGCAGGCAAAAAAAGTGAAAACATTTCCACATGTTTTAAATTACCTTTCGAAAAGTTATGCTGACAGTCTTCTTCGATTCTGAGGGAGTTTGTACAGTGAATTTATGCCCCTGGGAGGGGACCGTTTCGCTAATGATGATGAACTTAAGGAGCGGTCCTTAAATGGTTGAAGGAAATTGGACGAAAATTTTATGGGAATGGAACTGAAAAACTTGTTTCAGGATATGAAAAGTGTTTAGAAAAACTCGGTGATTATGTCGAAAAATAGATAGTTTTTTCTTCAATAAAAAAAAATTGTCTTATAAATATGTGTTTGTTTCATGTAGAGGGTGTAACTAACTTTCTCATCATCCCTCGTCTTTACTTGTGTATTTAAGTTGCTGAAAAAGACTTTTGAACGTCTTTGTATCTTTACTTAAACTAAATCCTTTTGGATGAAGTGGTAAATTATCAATAATGAGAATGGTTAAAAAAGAACTCAGAAAATATTTTGAAGTAAGTTTTTAAGAAATACTTTTATTATACAGTTTGTTTCAGTTTTTCTTATAAAATATTTATTCCCAAATTATTATCATCGAAGATCTTCATCAAAAAAAACATTAAATAAAATTATTGACTTAAAATATTATTATTTCGCTCGTATTTTCGTATTATTGCACAATTCCCTTTTTCAAGATTTATTGAAAAAATTTGTCATTTCTTGTCGTATGTGAATTATGATTAATAAATCGTTTATTAAAAAATAACTTTTATCGACATTTAAAAAATAAATATCCCTACATGGTTAAAGGGAGAAAAATTTAAAGGAAAATTACATTATACGCAGATAAATTTTATCGTTATTTAAAAATTAAATATCCCTAAGTGATTAAAAGGATAGAGGTAAATTACATTACACCAAAATTTTTATAATTTTCTCATACACCATAAATACATCCGGAACATTAGAAATTATATAAAATTATATGTTAAAAGTAAATTAAATATACGTACGTTATTTTATTGTCAAAAAATGAATTGACCTGGTAAATATTATTCATTGTTAATTTAAAAAATTAATAATTTTATATTATACGATCATTGTCAACATTACCGTCTTTATTTATCAGTTGCCAACTGCGTTGTTGGTTTTTAGAAGATTTAATTTTATGTAATATTAATTTCCGTTGCAACTTTGGTGCATTACTTCACTTCATTTATTACTGCTTGAGAATTTTGTGCTTGTTTCACATCCTTCACTAATTGAATTAAAAATAAATAATAATGATAATTTTTATTATGTGAAAATAGGCACTAAACTATCACATTGCACAACTTTGCGATCTTCTTTATAAAAAATTTCAGCCACATATAAAACTGTTTATCAACCGATTTGAAAAATGGGATATCATTTTGTTCACAATAAAAGGTCATTATTTTATCTAATGAAAAATAATCTGATAAAACTAATACTTACCAACCTATTAATAATTAAAAGAATCAAGTATCCCACATTCAGGAATTCTTTAAAGTAAAATTTCTAAACTTATTTAATTTGTACAAGATTTGTTGGATACAGACACATTAAATTTCAATAGAATATCCCTGGACGTTTTTTAAAATATACATTTTTATTAAGAAAATGAAAATGGTAGACGGAGGAAAAAAATCCCTTTCGGCACGCTGGAAGGCGAAGGTAAATTTCACCGGTACTAAGTAGGGAATAAAAAATATTTCCACCTTAATGTTTAAGAAAAAACTTCAAATTTACTCAATATGACAATGGTTGCATGTGGAAAAAGTTTCACATGTTTAGCATACGACAAGTCCCATCTTCTTACAATTCCAGCAAACGTTTGGTCGGCAAAAGATATGTCGAAATTTTCCGCAAGTCGAATGAATCATGGTATCCATTAAAATAGGTAGCTTTCTTATGAAATTTTCCAATATAGCTATACAAAAGATTTATCCAAAATTTATCGCAAAATGTCCCGGATTAGTCTCTTAAGAGTGGTCACCTCTCGGGACACTTGTATATATTAGTTCATATAGTTTAGAATTATTTGTTTTATTTAATATTATTTAAACAAAACTTAGCGTACCTTTATGTTCTCGTCAAACTTATAAGCAAGATCCATAGTACCGTACAACAAAACTGCTGTTCTATTACCTCTTTTCAGATGAAAATCTAATAACATATCACCAGTTCCTTCATTTGGACATTTTTCAATTCTCGTTATTGTCATTTTGTATGGACCCTAAATATTATATTTAAAAAAATAATTAATATATCTGTTCATATAAATTATTTCCACAAGTATTAATATCAAATAACTGAAACTTAATCTGAACTTATATTAGCAAATTAATAAAATTAATGTATACATATATCAATTAATATATTTCTTTGCTGATGAGTTTGAAGCTTAATAAATCTTTCACAATAATAACTAAAATCGCATATGAGTTCAGTATTTCCCTTAATTAATTTTCTTTTAATATGTAATTCCATTTTAATACTGAAATTTTTCTTAAAATAATTTTAAGGAAACCTAAAAAAATGACACTATTCTAGAACCAGACGTTTCTAATATCAGTATGTATTTTGCTGTAACCTCTGAAAACTTCTTCAAATTTATTTAATTAGTTCCACATAATATTGAAGCATAAATTATATCCTCACGGTGAATCCATGAGTGCGTGTTGGTCAGTCCTAAGGTAACGAGAGGAAGATTATTTTTAAAAGATTTATTAAATGTATGCTAATAGATTTATGATCATACATTGAGTGATCTGAAATGTATGTACTGCGAGAGCTATATAAGAGCACACTGCCGCTGCAAACATATGTGCGTACACTGGATCTCCCAGACGTTGAAAATAATAATTTGATTTTTTTAAGGAAGTATATAACTCTAAGAGGAGGAGAGTCCAATGCGCAAACATCCGTTTGGCAGTGTGCTTCTATACTAGCTCTTGTAGAGCGCATATATTTGTAAACGTATACACTAGAAGTTTCTTAGTGTATTTTCTTGTTATTGTTTTGCTAATATAACGATAATGTAGGTCAAATTTATTAAAATTATAAAATTTTAAAATAAGTCTAACATATTTAACCGATAACAAAAAGGTAAATTACAAATTTGTGTATTTATATTTACCTCAAAAATTTTAAAAATAGTGGATCAAAATATTTTTGTCTTGGATTGGCTCGGGTTACAAAATTAATGCTGCTGGTTTGATTACTTAATAAGGTGTTGTACGTCAAGGTGTACTTGCAGACCGTAAGCTCTAATTAGTTGGAAGGAATGTAGTGCCTCTATATTGAAGTAGGGGAATGTGTTTTATTAGTAAACACACTCGTCCTCTCGTATGTTAGTGTATGCGTGTGTATACGCGTACACTAACCACATCACCACATTGCCATCACCAGATTCACAAGCGCACGCACATACGCATGGTAGTGAGTGTATGTGCACGTAAAAATACTTTACTAGAGCTGTCTTTGTAGTAGTCCCTATTATTGAAATGCACTGTTTTGCATAATGTTAATCAAATATGTATTAATATTTTATGGCATGACCAGTACAAATATTGGTACTTCACGTCCTCTACTTTTCACCAACCTATTTTTACCATAGCAGTATGAAGCACTGCTATTTACCGCCTTTCCAGTTTGTTCTCGAGCAGCAGACATGTATTTATTGAGGGATGGCCAGCAATGATTACTCAAAAGATTTTCATCACTATAGAACCAATCCCATCAATTTTCAAAAATAAAAGACTCAGTAAATCAGCTGATCCATAAATACTTATCACCAGTTGAATTGATGCCTAGACAAAAATCATGAAAAATCCATGAAAGACTTTAACATGGATAATAGAAGCGAATGGATATTGATATTGAATATTGATAGTGATATTGAATCAAAAGATATAACGTTAAGTATTTTTCGTTATTTATTTAATATTTATATTTGACATTGTCATCGCATACAACGATACTTTTTCAAAACAGAAATTAGACATCGAATTTTTTTCAAAATTAGTGATCATTAATTTTTTTGCTAATAGATTATTTAGGAGGTAGTATGACTTTTATCTACGTGGAACTCTATGGACATTCCATCTTCAACTCTATGCAAAAAAAATGAAATCAAACCACATTCTGTGAAGGTTAAACTTCATTCTACCATTTTCCTGCTACATGAAATTTCTTTTATACCAGAATAAAGGCGGGCCTAAGGCCCGCCGCAAAAATGTTACATGGTTTATGTTTCATTACACATGATTATGTTAAATTGTTTGGCCAATTGTAACTAAATAATGTTCATGAATTTAGCGTACTAACAGTAACAAAACCTTTTACAACGAAAAGCTTTAAATCCTGAACATTTTTAGCTGTTTCATGAGTTGTGTTTTTTAACACAGCTCTAACCCCAATATTTCTCTTTTTTATCCTCAAAAAAAAAAAAAACAAAACAAATATAATTTTAGATAAATCTTCCGTATAAACAGATATAAATCGTTCGTATGAATTAATCGTTCGGAAAGTATAAATCTTTTGAACGAATAAATCGTTCTTGCGCTGCGTGTGGGTGCCCAGCTGGGCACTACGTGGTTCGCTCTGCGCCAGTAGCAGCTAAAATAAGAATGTGAGCACATGTATCAAACAAACAAACCCACGCACCATCCTTTTTGATAGGGAGTAATAAGACATTTTTTTCTACATACAGTATGCCTCAGCATATTTATGTTATATATTTTATTTCCTAATTACATTTCTATAAATCTAAATTTTAAAAAAAATGAGTAAAAATAGATATATCGTTAAAATTATAAATTTAAAAAAATTTAGTTAACTCTTTTATCATCCTAAGTTTAATTGCTCTTAGTATAAAAAGAAAAAAATACACGATTTGAAATAATCTTTCTAAATTACGCAACTTTTAAACATGTGTCAAACAAACCGAGTAGAGAAAGGAAATAATTTTATCAGTTCAGTTATTTATATCTTTTTAGTAATTTTACTAAAGTTTCATTCAATGGTTAACATTATTTAAATATTTAATTAATTAGTATTAATCATAACTATTAAAATTTATAATTAACTATTAAAATAAAGACGAAAACGTTTTATGCAAAAGTGATCATCTCTAGTATTCTAGAATATATAATAAAAGTGTATGTCAAATATGATTTGACTAAAAACTTAAGACGAAATAAAAATTCTCCGTTTCTCGTACAAGTAAAAACGTTTAGACTTCTACTGGAACAGTCAAAAATTTCTTGTGAGTTTTGTAAATCACATATATTATTTATTTTTTTAATAATATTACTTTAAGTATTTATTACATAATTATTTTAAATTTTTAGTTTCGGCTTCATCAAAAATATTTAGCAAAAAATAAATAACTAATAATAACAAAGCTGTAGAAAAATTGTGATTAATTAATAACATTTATTTAATCATAATCAGTATAAAATTATGTATCTGTATTATAAATTATATTATACTGAACTATAATTAAATAAAATAATTTAAAAAATAAAAATAAAAACCGATTCAAAAGATAATAGTACTAAAGTGTTGCAAATAATTATATTTATTTATTAAGTAAAAGTATTTAGTAAATAATAGTAATCTTTATTTTTTACACACACGCGCGCGCAAGCACGCACGCACACACACACACACATATATATATATATATATATATATATATATTTATTATATTTATCGCATTTACCAGTCTTTGACGGAATATTCCGACATGGCCGATGTGCATGATTAGGGCCTTTTCGGAATATAACGTCGTCAACTTTTTGTCCTATTTTAAACTCGTTCTCTGTCGTAATGTTCCGTCGTTTTACGTTTTTTGTTAGTGTAGAGTGAGGTATTTTCAATTGTATTTGATCGTAATCAGCTGACCCGTCTGTGTAGTTATTAACCGTTGTTTAATTTTGGAAAAATATTTATTTGTTGTGAATGTTTTTACTTTAGTTAATAAATTAAAATATAATTAATTATAATTTTTAATACTATTATTTGTTGAAGATGGATTTTATTTTTATAAAATTATTTTGTAAAACCTCCTCCTTTTGTACTGTGCGAGCGGTCAGTGGCTAAAGTGTAGGTAGAGGCGTTCAGTTTTTTTTTTGGTATTTTTCCTCACATTATAATCTGATTTCATTAAAAATTATAGGGGACTACTCCCAAAGCATAACCATTCGTTTATAAAAAAA
Source organism: Lycorma delicatula (assembly GCF_047948215.1). Taxonomy (NCBI): domain Eukaryota; kingdom Metazoa; phylum Arthropoda; class Insecta; order Hemiptera; family Fulgoridae; genus Lycorma; species Lycorma delicatula. The sequence continues at coordinate 148,519,459 of NC_134459.1, read as the reverse complement.
TAATCAAAATCGGTTTACTAAGTCGGAGACATTGCGTAACATACATTAAAAAAAAATAGTCGAATTGATAACCTTCTTTGAAGTCGGTTAGTAAATAACAAGCGAGGAAGTCAATTCCTTTATTTTTAATAATAATAATAGTAAACAAAGGTTATGAGTAAACAAAGGTTATGAGTAAACAAAGGTATAAGACCGAGTAATAGTTTCCTTAATGTTGCAATTATGTTCAGTAATTATTATTATATAATTGCTTTTAAACTGTTGTTAGAAAACATAAACATAAACATAAACTGTTGTTATCCTAAATAATGCAATAATTCTTTGAAGTAACGAATCAACAACTGTAATTAAGTATAAATTAAATTTTTGTTTAGTACCTCCAAAAAAAAAAAATGATTATGATATACTTTTAAATGAAAAAGTTTCATTGAAACGGAAAAATTACTTTCTCCACTACGCCCCCAGTACAATCTTTGAGACTTATATCTTAAAGTGTGGCGCCAGATTCAAATAAATTACATAAGCTTAGACTTGCACTTTTCGTGATCCAATATCTTCTGCACCCACAATTCTTTAAAATTTTGCGCCCTTTTTCAACGCATTTAAAATTCAGTTTGATGAAAACACCACTGGTACTCGAATGAAAAATTCTGGCGGTTACATTTCGATTGCAACTTCTGAAGCCACTAAAGTAATTTGAATGTGTTGAATGTCGAAGGGTTCCATTAATTCTAAGGTGGGACATAACGGTACACGAATTAGAAGGCACTAAACTAAGTAAGGCTGTGATCGATCTTGGCAAAAGATTTTTACAATAGGCCAAGCATATGTTTCACTATGCCTAGGGAAAAATTAACTATGAAATCTCTTTCAAAGAGATGAACTTGTGTGATTTGGAGCCAAAAAAGGAACCGAATGATAATAAATCGCATGATGACAAATAATATTTTGGTTTAAGCTAAATTTTAAAAAAGTTCTGAACCGATTTTCATGTAATTTTTATGGGGAAAAAATTTCCTTTCTAACAAAAAAATACCGGTACAACTATGTTCAGCCGTTTCGATATTACAGAATAACATCGCCAAATATATATAAACATAAGTAGGGGTCAAATTGAAAACTACCTTCTATTTTTAAAGTCGTTTAAAATGTAATCTACTAGTATAATTTTATTTAATATACAGAAAATACTGATTCGCTATTTTTACTATTACTCTAATCATAAATATACATACGTACTCCTTTTCCTAGTATTCCAGAAAGCCCTAATCCTAAAACGAAATCATTATTTAAAGTAAGAAAACAACACATTAACAATAATGCATAACAACCTGCAATCAGCATTATGAAACTAGTTCTTCACCTATGAAACTGCTAATAAGTGAAAATATTTTAGTTATGTACTTTCAATTATCTATAATACATCCTGTAAAAAATAGTGTTTTTTTTTTTAGTACCTCATTATTTTACATATACGATCATTTTTCATCGATTTATATCTAGTTTATCACACTTCATCTTGATTTTTTGTTGTTATTATTTTTATAATGATGATAATAACAAGTGAAAAGTACCTATTTCCACTTACCAACAGGAAATTATTTTCGTGTTATTAAAATGGAGAACACTAACATCACAATATAGAATGAAATTTACTTTTTGATTTTTATTATTATTACTTTTTTTATTGTTTTATTATTTTTATTATAAATTGTCATTTGATGCCCGAAAAGATCGACGTGTAATAAATTTTATTTTAAAATTAAACAAATTTTTTAAAATTGTAAAAATTTAAAACTTTTTTAATTTAAAATTTTATTTTATTTTAAATTTTAAAGTTATTTAAATAGAATAGTTAATATCATTTCATTTTTTTTAATGTAATATGCAAACTAATTATTAAAAAGTACACTGGTTTTTTTTTCTACTAATTATTTTATTTGATTTTTTCTATGTTAATCTTTAAATTCTACTATTCTCTACATAATAATAATAAGTGTTCTGCCCAAAGGCAGGTTTCCACATGGCCGCCCACCATTCTGCTCGATTCTGTGCCATCCGTTTCATTTTATAGTAACTTCCTTCCCTTTTTATATTGTCTACCAGTTTCATTCGTTTCCAACCTTTTGCTTTCCTCCCCGTTACAAATCCCTCCAATGCCGTCACCAACAGGCAGTCACGTCTCAGCCAAAGTCCCAACCAACTGCATTTTCTTCTTTTTATTATTTTGATAATCGCCCTCTCTTCACCCACTCTACAAAGCACTTCCTCAATCCGAACCCTCTCCATCCAGCTGATATCTTCTATCGTCCTCCAAACCCACATTTCTCCAATTTCTGTCCAATCTTCCCTCTTCGTACGAAAATTTACAATTTTCTCTCCTCTTCTTTCCTAATAGTCCATGTCTCTGCCCCATAAAGGGCTAACTCCACACAAACCATTTCGTAAGTTTTTTCCTTACTCGCAGATCTAGTTTGCTACATACGTCTATGTAGCAAACTACAAAATTTAATTTAAATTAACAGAATTTAATTTAATTTAGAAGAGTGCCTCCTAAATTTTCTGAATGCTTCTTCTTTTGCCCTAGCAATTCGTACTTTAACTTCCTGATCACAGTTCATATCTTCCATAATGATGTACCCCAGGTACTTGAAAGATGCCACTTGCTCAACTTTATTTCTCCCAATCCTTATTGTTGCCCTTTTGGTTGATTTGCTAATTATGTCATGTCATCAGCGAGCCTACCGCACTCTATCTTCCTTCCTCCAATATTTATACCGTTATTAACAGTTAGACCTTTTCAATTATCGCTTCCAGGTAACAGTTGAACAGAGTCGGTGACATGCAACATCCCTGCCGCACCCGTCCCAAGACTGCTTTTTTCCGATAACTTATTCCCAATCTTTATTATTATCTTCTGTGACAAATACAGATTTCTTATTGATCTCCTTTCCTTTCAGAGGACTCCTTTTTCCTTTAAGTTTCTCAGCAATTATCCCATTTCAGCCTGTCAAATGCCTTCTCCAGATCTATTCTCTACATTGTAGATTTGAGTTATCTGTATCATATAGAAAGTGGCATTTTGTTTTACATTTAATCTTCTTCAAAACAATCCTCATTTACCAAATTTATCAACTGAACGGAAGTTATTAAGGGATATTTTATCCCCCTATTAATCGCATCAGTTCCTTGCTGCTGGGGCTTTCTAATTATCAGGCGAGTATATAATTTTTATTGGTGATTTTATATTTTTTTTTTTTTTATTTTAAATTTGACGGAGGAGGATTGCGTTACAGTCCTTTGTAGATCGGGTTTTGAAATGCTATTTCTACTTGGATTATTCCTTAGAAAATTTGCGTTATTCTTCCCACGTGATTTCCCTTCTGTCCGTCCACTAAAGGCCTTTCGTTGTTAGTGCCATTCGGTGAAGTAGGTATGCGCCTGATGGAGCCGTAGTTTTTTTGGGAGGGTGCAATACACTCCGTTCGTGGAAGGAATCCCATGTGTTATCTGGGGGCTAAAATATAAGAATATAATAAAAAGAATATGTATTTAAAAATAGAGTAAAAGATTTAGTAGGCTAAAACCAAAAGAAATAGGCTGTTTATTCTTAATACAAGGCCTACCAACGACCTACTTTTTTTTAAAGAACTGTCATAAACGTTTTTGTTATTCGGTAACAACCTGATAATATTCTGACTTCTTTTCTTTTATTATCTACACTTTAGTAGCCGCTACTCTTTTAACTGTTTTGCTTGCCAGTTTCGTTGTATATAAAACTTCCATTTAAATATATTATTTTTATATTTCTATTTTTTATATTTGGTAGTTTCATTTTTTACTCTTCCTGATAGCTCTTCTGATTCTAATCTTCTTTTCTGTATACCTTTACTAATTACCAAAAAAACTTTTTAATCTTTTAGTGTATTGTGTTTTTCTATCATCAGATATAACTTTTATTATTATTATTTTTTTTCCGTCACATTTCATTACATTTTTTTATTTACTCTTGTTTTGTTTCAAAAACCAATAAGTTTAATAAATTTTTATTTAATTCATTCAATAATTATTCAACACCGGATTTCTCTAATTGTTAACTCGTCGTCGCAAATCATTTGTTTAACAGCTGATTTTCGAAGTCGAAGATTTCTAGGTTCGAATCCTAGTGAAAGCTAGTCGTTTTTATACGGATTTGAATACTAGGTAATGGATACTGGTGTACTTTGGTGGTTTGGGTTCATTAACCAAACATCTCAGGAATAGTCGGCCTGAGTCTAAACAAAACTACACCTCATTTTCATCTCTTTGGGTTGTAAAGGTTTGATTATTGTGTGCACTAATTGAACTAATTGCAACGTACGTATTTGGAAAATGAATAAGAAATTATTTTTCTTACTTTTTCCAATTTTCTAGTAATATTATTCATAATATATAACATTTTTAGTTTTTTCCGATAAGCGTTTTTTATTGCCTATTCGTAGAACAAAGATTAAAAAAAAAACATTAATATGTTTTCGCTACGATTTAGTTCCTAAATCGCAAACAAAATTTTTTGAACGATTTTAAAGTATCTACATCAATTCTCTTAGAAAATTTATTTTTTTCATTTAAAAATATCCAAATCGGTGAAAATATCTTTGTTTAAAACTCTCTAATTAGGCAAATGACATTTTTTGCTCTTAGGGATAACTCTTCTGTTTTTATTTATGTGGATTATATTTAGATCCAAGTCTGCTAAGATTTATTACATCCTACTTTTCTTCTTTCTTTTTCGGGACCACCGTTTAGTATTGCATCAGAGGATGAGATGAAATGGTAATTTTTGTAGCGTGTGAAAATTCCATGACTTCGGGGATTAGAACCCGGGACCTCCGCATGAAAAGCCGAGAACTAATATTATTGTGTTTTTACGGTCAATAGGGGTATGTAAAATTCTTATAGAGAAAATTAATGATTTAAAAAAAAAATAAAAAATAAATACGGATGGTTGATCGTTAATTTTTTTTAAAGATTAATTATAAGTGATTTGAATCATATTTTTAGCAGCAGATCGATGATGACGTTATAATATTTTTAGTTGTAAAAGCTAAATCAATTTAATTTGGTTTTTAATAACATCGTATATATTTATTAACATTATGTGGTAAATAAATTACACAAAATTAAAACAATACTTAATAATATAAGTGGATATATTACTCAGAGTAGTTGTTAATGGAATAAGGAAAACATTTTTTTTTTTAATTTAGAAAAAAATCAATTGTTTTTTTAATTTACTCATTTCTTCTCAGTTAAAAAAATTAAATAGGTTACAGGAATAATTCAGTAAAATAGTGTTATTTTTCGTTTAAAAGAAAATATTTAAATTTAATTTTCTTTATATATATATATATATATATATATTTTATTTTAGATTTTTTCATTTTATCACTAGTTCATTTATATCGCACGTGTGTATGTTTTTATTAAATTTTGAAAGAAAAAACTGTAATCTGAAAGTAGGCTGCCTATCCCGTTTATTCAATAACACAGGTTATTTTCCACGAATTTCATTTTATTTTATAAAATTTATGTTCTAAAAACACCTTATGTTTTATACAAAAGATAACAAAATTATTCATTTTATTCAAATGCAAATGAAAACATTCTTTGAAAATTTCATGGACATTGATATTAGATGATACTCGTATTATACAATTCATTCTATATTTTATATTACTGTTCCTATATAAAATAATAGAGATATTATGTATTAAATACATAGACTGACAATAAACTAAATATTCCCTTTACTCATCTGCAGAATGGACATATTTGAAAATTGGTACAGCTATTTATCAGCTATACCAATTTTTACTGTAATAGATATCAAAAGATTTGTTTCAATTACACAAATGACAAAAAAATTGTGGATTAAAAAAGAAGTAGAAGATTATGGATGATTGACGTGAATTTTTTAATTGAGACAACTGAATGAAATGCATTAAATGACTAAAAATGGATTTCAGATAATTGCTGGTTAGTTTTTACATTAGCTATGAGAACAGTTCCACAATGTAATACATCATTATCTCTTTTATTTATTATTTATTTAATTTATCATACGCGTATGTTTGTAGTATTTTACTGACATCTTTTTATCATTTTACGCTTTAATCAACGGATCATTAAGGATGATCCGTGACATGCTTAAATTATGAAATTAAATCCGTTATAGATCTGCAACGGATCATCTAATATCTATACAACCGGATGTCTGTGAGGTATTCGCCTGTAAGGAATACCTCCTTTGGGCGACCTTCAACATTGAAAAGACCTGTAGATGGTTTTGGAAAGATAGGAAATTCCTTGTCTTACTACAAATTGGTGTTAACGGGGATATGTTGAACTTAGAGGCTAATTATCTTAGTAAATGGAACGATCCGTGTTAAGGCTAATGGGGTACTTTCAAACGTTTTTGAAATTAAAAATGGAGCTCCTCAGGGATCAGTCCTCGGTGTGATGCTCTACTTGGTGATTGTAAGTCGGTAACAGATAGATCACTCCGCCGGTGAGATAAAATATTTTCGCGATGACATCACTATCACCTGTAGAAGCAAGAAAATCAAAACTACTAGGGAATACAGAATTCGCTGCAGATATGGGCACAAAGTAGTGGCTTCAAATTGTCAGTAATTAAGTCAAGATTTATTTTTTTCTGTATAGACGAATTTAAAAAAAACGAAATCTTTTAAAAATGTTAAGAATGGATATTTTTAATTGGCTACCAATGAAGTATGATTTTCACGTGTCTTAGAAAATCTTTGTGTCATATAGCTAAGCTTCAATATAAATCTATTAATTTAAATTGAAACAACTATTTTATGTTTTATTCAATTTTAAATAATGTGTAATAAAACTTAGAGATAAATATTGATATATATAATCAGTGTTGAGGTGTTCGTTGGGGTACCATATATAACGATAGTAACAGTTGCTTATATACAAACAAATCACGCCCACCAAGTTTTTTGTGATAACTTTCAATGTTGAAGTGTTCATTGGGGTGACATATATAACCTAACCGTATAATAATATAACCTTAAGTTCTATAACCTCAAATTGTAATATTCTAAAATAACATAACCGTAATATAACCTAAAATTGTAAATATCTATCTCGCTTCCTTACTTATAAACAATATACAAGTTATAAACACGCCTACCAAGTTGTTTGTGATAACTTTCCTTTTTTATTCCAAATTGTTAAAGGAAAAATTATGTATATTATAGAAATTTATTAAAATTGGATACAAAATTGATACAGTCATATTATGTCAATGCCTACTAGATTTAATGATATAGAGATTTTATATAAATATATTGAAAGTTTTAAAATATAGTACATTGAAAGTTTTATGTAAAAAAATTCTTCCTCTTATATATTATTCTGTTTAATATAGCGTCACGACATAAATTTATAACAATTACAGTAGCGTGCAAATTAATGCGAGTACAGTTGTTATTTAATAAAAAGTAATTTTATTTAGAAAAAAAATCATGTCTGATCATGATTTTTTTTACAACATTACATGTTGTAAATATCTAGCATTTAATTACTTCACATACACGATTTGGCATCGATTTAACAAGTATACTACACATTTTTCTGATTTTTTCATTATGAAATAATACAGCTATTATTGTTTTAAGGAGATCAGTTTTTGTGGTACAATTCATTTTTGAGATTGGCTTTTTGACTCTTATCAAAAAAATTTTGAGCTCCCAGATTTTTTGGGGAGTTGCCTTGCCAACTCCCCAGCAGAGCACGTTAGTGTTTCATTCTTCGAAAAATCTTTCCACTTTTTTGTAGTATGGTAGTGTTCCAATCTTGTTGGAACACTCCGTTGCCTCTTCGGAATTATTGAAGTTGTATCACAACCCTTTCCTTCAGAATTTTAATATATCCATCACTTTTCAACATACGAGTACCATTTACTGGAAGTAATGAACAAGGCCTTCAAATGTCAAACAACCCAAAAAAATGTTTTTCTGGAAATGTTTAACTGATTATTGGTTATGAGCCCGTGATTTATTTTCATGTGATGCTTTTTTTAACGTACTAAACCCTTTACCCCTGAACATAAAAATATGACTTGTTGGAAAACATAACATTTTTGCAGTCTTGTTTGGTCCAATTACCACGTGCTTTGGCCTTCAAGAGCCTTTTTTCCAAAATGCTAGAGTTAAAAGCTGTTTTTTAGCTGGCCGACGATCTTACCGTCTAGTAGCAAGAAGTCGGCGTCTAACAGTTGTCACGTGTAAATCAGTTCAACTGCCTGCTAATTCTCGATTTAAGTCCGCAATAAATAATATTGGATGAAATTTACTTTTTCTCACTAATAACCGATCTTGTGTTGGAGTAGTCTTTCTTTTACGCCACTATTTATAACATGAATAGCTAAAAAATCAAAGAACTATAAGCTCACATTACTCTGACAAAAAATGGGTGAATCAAGCATTGTCGTCACAATGTAGAAATAAACAAAAGGTCTCTCTGTTCGGGTTAATTTGCACGCTATTGTACATTTAAATTTAATTTAATATACTGAGCAAAGTTACGTAAAGAAAGAAGAAAAAACAAAATCGAAATGCACAGCTTGAAATTTACATAATTTAAAAATGAAATTAAGTTCAAAATGATACTAAACTACGTGATTCTAAGTAATAAAGAAAACATTTCTTAAAACTATGGCTGAAAACTTGCACCACCATTTAGCCTATAGAAATATAGTGAATTATATTGGTTTCGGATAATATAAAAAAAACTGTTTATTGTAAGTAGGTAGAATGAACTTACTGAATAATTTAATACGTAGATTGAGTACTTTAAGTCAAAAGGTTGTAATAAACATGTTTTAAAAAGTAAAACGCATAAAATAATTTTTAGGAGATTCAAAAATTATTAATCGAAATTCTAAATTATACTCCCTTATAAAGCTCCCTGCAAAACTATATGAGTCGAACAAACAATTACAAAGAAAAAAAAAAACAGTAATGTCACTTGTTATGGAACGAAACAATTTCAACTGATTAAAAGGAAAATATAAAGATTGAATACTTAAATTAATTAAATAAAATCAACTGCTGCAATTATAGTCATTATATATTTCATTTTTTACATATTTATTTTACTAAAATTTACATTTTTCGGCTAAAAGCTAAATCAAACGCGCACATATTTATTTAGAATTCGAATATTTTTTTGTGTTATAATTTTGGGTTGCGTAATCCGTTTACTTTTATGTTTCGTTCAGTGCCCATCAGCCTAATTATTGTTATTAAAATAATTATTTATTAAAATTACAATTAAGTAATTTAGTAATTTAATTCAAGTGTAATATAAATTGTTTAAACTTAATATATCAAAGGCTACGATAAATACAATGTAATATATTAATTACAAGTCAGCAAAGGTTAAAGTGAAGTGCAAACAGGGCAACCAACCAACAAACCCTTCCCGTTTAACGCAGTAAATGGTTAATCAAACGCCACACAGACCGCTCGCATTAGGGATATTTTGTAGAGTTTGCTATTTAATTATTTATATCCTTTTCGAAATTGTGGGTAAAATAAATTAAAAAAAAGAAAAGAGAAAGGTTTTACCCAAATAATGCAGTTTTGTAAATATATATTGACTATACAGTATAATGTTAAAGATATGTATTTATAAATAAAATATAAAAAAATAAAGGTGCAGAAATTTTATCGATAAATATTGCTAGATCATTAAAAAAACAAGAATCTATAGAATAATAGGTTTATATTTATAATAAATTTTAAAGTAATTTTGAACATAATTAAATAAATGTCTAGTATGCGTAAATTCCACATTTTTTTTTACCGAAATAAGATAGAAGAGAATTTAAAAATTTCCATATTGAATCTGTGAATACCGCCTGCATTTGACAATTTTTGTATTCATAAAATTCCATTAATTAATGAGAATTTATCAAATTTCCAGTTTGTATTTATTTTCAGTTACACCGAGTTGTTCCTTATTAATGCACCACCTATCAGAACACCGCAAAATCACTATTTACGTATATTTATCCATATCTGAAATACGTGATAATTTTAAATATCAGAAAAAAGTAAAATATGAATAAAAAGTATTATTTAATAAGCTTAATTGAAATCAAATAAAATTGTGGGTAAATTTTCGGAATTTCATAGCAAAAACTTTTCACTTTTTTTACGCATCATTATTCTTTAGGATATTATTTGGTTAACAAATGAGATTCGGTAGGAAAAGTGTACTTTTACCCCCTTTCCCCGAAAAAAAAGTGGATAGGGATAGAAGAAATTTAGATAATTTTTTCCATTTTTTTACAGTGTATTTTTATATGCAATTCAGTTAGCAATTACTGTCTACTTTAAAAATTAATTGGGTATTTTCCAGTTTGTGCTATCGGATAAATTTGATTTTATCAATCTGGTTAATTTGTTTTGTTGTAGATTTTACAGTAATAATTATGAAACAACATACTTTTGCCTCGCTTGTTCGCAGTTTAATAGTACTGAAAAGGCTGCTGAGTTTTGTAAAAAAGAAAGTACTTCATACACCAAGAGTAAGTAAAAAAAGAAATGACATTAAATTTCCATTCAAAGCAAATTGGTTGGATGTATCATATGCCAAGTTATCGCGGAGCAATCTCTTTGAAAAAAAAAAAATACATGATTAGAAAATGTAATTTGTCTGTTGAAACAGTAATATTGTTGGGTAAATGAATATACGACAACGAAATTTTATTTAAAAGAACTTGACGTGCAAATTGAAAGTGTAAACTGGAAAAAATATTTACGTGAAGTTTGATAATTTTTAAAGAATCCGAAGAAAATAGGAGATGCCGAATTTTCTGTGGAAATCGATGACTGCTGTTTTTCCAAACGAAAATATAATGTAGAAAGAGTTTTACCGAATCAGTAGATTTTTTATGGTATCTGTAGAGAGATAAGAAATTGTTTTATATATGCTTTTCCAAAATGGAAAAAAACACTTTGCTTATTTCCATTAAAGCTTGTGTTGAAAAACGTTCGGTAATTATATTTGTAAATAGAGACGTTATGATGATATTCCCAAATTAAAAGGCTACAACTATCAACATCTGACGGTGAGTCATTCGGAGAATTTTGTAGATTCTGAGATTGGAGTACATACACAAAACATTGAAAATTTATGGATATATGCCAAACAACGGAATAATAAAAGACGTCAAGAAAGATAATAGATTCTATACATGTGAATTCGTATGGCTTCAGAGACACAAAAATGAGGAATATCTGTACGAATTAATGCTTCAATATATTAGTGAGTTTTGTGAGTCCTGTTGAATATTCCTAGTTTTTTTTATATAGTACATTTTGCATATTTTGTAGAGTAATTACGCATTTAATTGTATTATTTATGATTCCTAATAAATATCATATTAAAAAATGTTTAATAAGAATCTTTTATTCTACCGTAATTTTTCCAACTTAATCTTACTTAATTATTCAAGTACATGATAAAAAAAAAAAAAAAATTTTCTGGCTATGAAATTTTGAAAAATGTATCTAATAGAATCACAAAATGAATATATCAACATTAAATAAATATTAATGTACGCTATATGAAATAAAGTAATCAATCAATACCCATCAGAAGGAGAAATAACACGTCAATAGACTTAACCGATCCTGATAATTAATTTCATTTTATTTTATTAAAACTATAATAATAATTTTTAGTATCAATATATAATCTCTACTATTTAATCCATATAATATGAACAATATTTAATTTTCTATACAATAAACGTCTATTTATCACGATTTTATATTTACAAATTATTATTAATGATAATAATAATAATAATAATAATAATTTGTAATAATGTTATTTATGACAAGTACAATTACATTTTACATTTTAAAATTAGTATAAAAAGCAATCTTCTTTCATAAACTTTTAATTTCTATTCATTGAATGAAAATTATATTTCAATTAGTAGAGACAACGAATAATACATTTTTATTATACGTCTCGCGTCGTCAGTGAAAACAAACGGTTGTTACATAAACTTAATTTGGTGTGAAGAGTAATATTTGTATTATAAGTTTTTAATTTTAATTTTTCTGGTTGTACTATTATTACTCTCTTTTTCACAAATAAATTTATTATATCCAGATACACACACGCGCGCGCGCACACACACTTCATCAAGTAAAACATTTTAACCCTTAAACATAGAAAAATGGAATTTAGCAAATACTCCTACTTCAAAATGACCTTTTTTTTTAGGTATGACACCACCCACCAGATATAAGCATCGAGAAGCTCAATAGAATTTAAACGGAAAGAGAAGGTTGTGACCCACTTTCATTTCACGTTTTGACCGCGTACGGCACTTTGAGCACCACCTTGACCGTCGTTTGCCTTGGAAGTACCACGTTTAAAGAATAAAGAAAACAATTAAACGCGAGGTACAAGAAGCTTTATTGGTTATTAGCCAGGGACTCACCATTTGTCGCTGTTCAACAAACCTTTAATGTACAAGGTGACCTTAAAACCGATTTGAATGTATGGCATAGAGCTGTGGGATACGTCGAGCAAGAGTAACATTGAGTTTATACAACGTTTCCCGAATAACTTGACGAGATACATTGCAGAGGACCGTGGTTCGTACAGAACGAAGAAATTCACAAAATCTCTTATTATCTTATGTTCTCAAAGAAGTCAAACGGTTAGATTCAAATTATAGACAGCGGTTAGATAGTCATGTGAACTTTTTAGCAGTTCATCTCCTAGACAGCAGCGATGATATCTGGCGACTGAAATACGTACATGTACTAAACTGGGGGGAATATGAATAACACTTTGCTGGTGCAATATGAGCATCTTTCTATACCTTGATGAGGAACCTAACCTCTCTCATTTATCTCCACGTAATGTGAATATACTTTTATTGAAGGTTTTCGTTGGAAACCCTTAATCATGTGTTTTTTTTTAATACAGTTAACTGATTTATTTGTGGTTGCTTACTCGGAACCAATAGTAAATACACAAATTGTAAAAAAAATACCGACTATCTTACACCGAAAAATGGATTGTTTTAAAATAGATATTTCTATTAAATTTTTATTTTTTATTGATACTCTACTGAATAGATAAATCTATATATAGATAATGTATATACATATATAATCTATGTATATAGATTATGTATGTATAATCTATGTATATAGAATATTGTCGCCGAATGGTTGCGACGGCACGTAGCACTTTATAACCTTGTGATAGCCCTGAAAAGGGCCGTTTTTTGCGTTAGCTCTGAGAAGAGCTGTTGGATGGTCTCCGGCGAAGTCGACTTGGCTGTAGTCGGGGAGTTGCGACTCGTCCATTGAAATCAGACCGGAATTCCCCTCAGCGGCAGTTGGGTCCCACTACAGCGTAGCAATGGTGGCCCCCAGTGCCCCGCAATGTCGGGTCAGCGTCGGTCGTCTTTCGCCGGCGCGGCCGAGGCGGTTCTTCCCGAGCGATCCCACGCTGGCCGGCTCCTGCTGCTGAGTCCGCCCGTCAGGGCGATTGAAGCCCGGCGTGCTGGAGCGGGGAGGTAGTGTCGGCGTCCAGCGGCTCCCTCTGCGGGCCGGTCAGGCCTGCTGCTGGCATCCGCCGGGAGGTCCCGCGTTGAGGCGGCCAGGGAACTTCTTCTGTCTTCTTCCATCTTCTTCTTCTTCTTGGTCTTCTCCAGGTACTGGTCGACGATGAATTAAAATTCACTTTCGTGCACGCTCTTTTATTGGAGCCTGACAGTGGTGGGATCGCAGCGCCGCTATGAGGGGAGAAACGCGCAATTATCTGCGCGACGGGAGTGATGCTGTGCAAGTACGGACGTGTACTGTGCTCCCGATGACATCTGAGCTGCTACCGTTGCCGTCCGCCGATATTAAGTTTGGCATATATGTGATAACACTATATATGTATAATCTGTATACCACACACACACACACACATATATATATATATTATAGGTTTCTAGCAAGTATAAGTAACCCATGTCCCGGTTTCAATATAAATACCTTCTTTCCATATTTTTCATATTTTACTTGCAAATTTTATAATTTTTGTTTATTTTTTCACCGATAAATTTTTCTAAGTAATATTATAGAATTGGAATTTCAAAAAGTTTTTTCAAAATATGTAAAATTTTGCTTACATTTCCATTACATTACATTTCCAAGATGTTTTTTTTGAAAATGATGTAGGTTTGTCTCGCAACTGGATAAAAACAAAAATTATTTAATTAATATGATACTTCTGCAGATCAATTGATAGAAGCAACAGAATTTTATACTAAAAGTTCAGATTTCTATTCTTACCTTAACTTTATTTTCATCATTAGCGTTTTATTATGTATCTACAAGGAGAATTATTGGTGCAAAGTGGTTGAAAATTTAAATTATTAATGTGATTATAGCAATTGGTAAAAAATATGTATAAAATTTACAACTACTTATAATCATTAAAACGTTTTATTAACAAAGTATAATTCAAGATTAGATTATTTAATATAACACGAACAAAATTTACACCAGGGATGTAATTAATTTTTATCAATCATAAATTTATTTCAGTTTCAAGAGAAATTTAAGTAAGAAAACTCAATAGGATTTTTTAAAAAGATTTATACTCATTAGTAAAAGTAAACTGAAAGATTCGAAGAAAGAAATATAATTGACTCTAAGCTCAAAAATGTTTACTATTTTTGTTTTCTTAATTTCGTTACTTCACTCTTCAGCGCACTATGATTACGTAGAATTCTCAAATTATTCGCTTCGTAATTTTATGTAGTAATTCTATTGTAAATACTTGTAAACTCATCGCATTTTGTTTCACTGCTGTTCATTCATTACGCATATTGAATCCTTATATTCTATCTTAATGTAGTTCATGATTCGTTTTCTCCCTAAATTATTTAAAGTTTTGTGATTTACTAAATACAATATCATACAATGTCAATGTAGGAAAAAACTGTTTATTATGTAATAAAATATTGTTATAGATTTTTATTTAGTTAAAGTTAAATAACATTTTTTATAAGACTGCTTCACTGATTAGTTTCTGTAATTGAGCATCCACTTCTACTTATTCTGTAAGTATTATTCTTCTGAAATTCTTTGAAGAATAAATTATCGTAATTTATTATTAAAAATATTCTTTGTTGAATAAAAACGTGAAAAGTTACATTCAAGCGTTATTTTTCCAATTTTCAACATGAGAAAGCCTAAATAAAAAACCAGTTTTTTTTTTAGATATTAGTTGACTACTTGGATCTATTTTCTATTTCTTGAGTACGTTAATAGAGCAGAAGATAAATTTAAATAAGTTTTATTTTAACATGAATGTTTTTACTATTTTCTATTAAGTAAGATATGACATTCTATTATTTTATTTTTTTAAAAATAACTTTTGACAGGTGGGAACCATTACAATCTAAGCACCTATCTTGTAGTCTTGAAGACAATTTCCCATAAATCGTCTGTATAATGCGTCCATGTTCTTATTGAATGTTTAATTTTGGTTTCGCTAACGTTTGCGCGGTCGTTTGAAGTACACCTTGTCTTTGAACAAACCTCAAAGAAAAACGTCGCATGCGAAGAAATCAGGAGATCTAGCCGATCAATCAATGTCCCCATTTTTGGGTATATTATGGTTCAGAAAGAGCTCTTTTTATATAGTAATAGACACCCTAGCAGTATGAATTTGCAGCATCGACTTGCTGAAACCGCGTAATTCGTAGAAATCGAAATAATTCTTGTCTCAAATATATTGTAACCATACTTTTGTAAAGCGCTCAGTAACAATTGTAGCGTTTCCTGGATCGTCTTGAAAAAAGAATAGTCCAATAATACCGGATGACAAAGTGCATACCACATTGTGACCTTCAGATGATGCAACCTTTTCTCATGAAATATAAGTGGAGGTTGTCAACGTTCCAATATAGATTGTTCTACTTATTTCCGTGTCCGTTCAGGTGAAAAGGTTAGGAAATGGGGAAAATGGGGGAAAGTAAACGTAATGCGACAAAAATTATAGGGGGGAAATGAAAATGGGTAAAGGGGGAAAGTAAAAAGGGGAAAAGGGAGAAAGGGTAAAAAGGAGAGGTTAAATTTTGTGAAGTTCCGTAATGTTCATTTTGTTAATGTTTTATCAAACTTTCAATTGTGTTCATTTAATCTACATATATATTCAAATCTAGCAATAGCGAAGCATTGCCGGGTCTGCTAATTTTTAAAATAAGTTTCTTTCTTAATGAAAATTTCATGTCATTTATTATTCCTTTTAAATTAGAGTTAGTTCCTGCGTGAAGATAAATATTGTCTGCGAATCAACATCTTTTATTTTTATTCTTGAATAGTTGCACCACTCTTAAATTTTTACCTAAATTATTGTACTACTTATTTCATTTAAAAGTTTAAAATCTTTGTCAAATATCTAAATACGTTGATGAAATATTATTTTAAAATATTTAGATTTTTAGAAATAAATCAGCTAAATTATAGTTACGCCCTACGTTCAGCAGTGATGCATTTGATTAAAAACACTGTTCACGCAAGTGATGTATTCACAGGTTGAATATGAACATAATATGGATTTAAACTAGAGAGTAGTCCAGAAAGTAAAAACCGTTGTTGTTGTTGTACAACAAATTTATTGTATTTATTTTAACTTTAATTTATGCATCAAAATCTGCAATTTTAAAGCTATTTGTCTACATAATCACCTCTTATATTCAAGCATTTGTCAAATCGTGGCCCTAGTTTTACTGTCATGGTCAAAGAAGTCTTCGCTAAACCATTAAGCCACTCACCATCAGTAGTCTTGACGTTGTCGTCAGTTTGATAGCGGTTCCCGTCAAAAAACTACTTCAATTAAGTAAACAGGTGAAAATTACTTAAAGCAAAATCTGGACTGTATGGCCGACGATCAGAAACATCCATACGAAATTTTTGAGAAGTTAACAATTTATTTTTTTTGGGGCATGTGGACGTGCATTGTCATGAAGCAAACACACCCAACGAGTGAAAAGATCTCCCCGGCGACTTTAAATTTCGAGATGAAGTTTCATCAAAATTTTCGAATAAGTCTGCATTAATTATCTCTCCGCGAGATATAAATTCGCACAGTAAGACTCCATGGCGATCCTAAAAACGTTTGGTCATCACTTTTCGTTTTCAAAGTGTTTGTTTGAATTTTTATTTTCGCTTTGAAGGGGATCGAGAATGATGACACTGAAGCGACTGGTGTTTACTCTCTGGTATGTAGTTTCATCACCGGTCAACATGTGATTCAGCATTTCATCGCCATCTCTATGGTACCGTAACAGAAATGAAAGAGCAGCAGATATGCGTTTTCTTTTTTTTTTATTAACTGTCAACATTCTTGGGATCTATCGGAAACTTTGAAATGCCGGTTCTCTTAACGTGTCTGTCGACCTGTTCTTTCAGCCGATCAGTAATTAGAGTAAGGCATCTTGAGCGTTGGTTGTCGTGAACACACGTTTTCCCTACCGTAAATAAACGACATCATTTACTTACGTTTCTTTCATTCGTTATACTGTCACCATATATGACAGTAAATTGATAATAATTTCCACAGGTCAAACAACTTGGGCATTCAAAAACCGTATGACCGATTGATTGTACATCAGTCGGCATGGTTTTAATATTTTTTATTCATTATTAACACCCGCCCAAGCAGAACAACAAGTGAGACCAGTTGGTCTTGATCATTGTTGTGAGTGAAGGTATGTGCATGCGATATGCAAACAGTTCTTATTTTCTGAATATATTTTTCAAATTATTTTTATAGTTAAAACAGTATTTTACAATAACAGATGCTGTACTTCTGCGTTTAATATTTTCATTCATAATTTTTAAGTCTGTTGTGAAATATTATTAAAATGTAATGACTGTTATACAGTACAAGTATTATTAATGTATTACTATATATGAGTATTATTAAAAACATTATTGATGTAAATTAAAAATATTATTAAAATATGTAAAATAAATTCATATAAATTTACTTTAATAACGGTTCAGAATGGTGTTTTTTTTATTATATAAACATTGTTGTAGTTGTACATTCGTGCTAAAATTGTCAAAGTTCATCCAAACATATATTAGTACGTTATTAACTGCCTCCTTTGTATTCATAAAACGTTTGGTAATCTTTCATTTAAATTACATAAAACAAAGAATTCTAAATTTTATGAATAATAATTATTATTCAATTTATATTTCGAATAGCTTGCTAGAAATAATTCAAGCGAAAGCAATTTATTATCATGCCACACTCTTATGAATATCATTCACCGAGTTAATGTGAATATCATGGGTCACGGATGAATGAATAAATGAATAACCATTTCAATGGAAACGTAATGACTACGGCCATTACAAAATTTTAAATTAGTTTACCCATATGTAATTTAATTACCAGGCAAGATTTTTAAAAGTTTTTTTTTGAGATATTTTCATTGTAATTGAGTTGTTGATTGTAATTTCGTTAATTATACGATAAGGGTACAATAATTTTCATATATATATATATATATATATATATAAATTTAACGCGCTCTCATATAGAATCACTTTATAATTAGAGCGCGTCCCACGCTTTTCTTTTTAGTCTTATCTTGAAAGTAATTTTTAAGGAATTATATTATTCCATAAATAATTATAATGTTATGTTAATAATGTTATTTCATCTAATTTAATAGGCGTACAAGGAAGACACGTGTTGTCCACATCAGTTTCTTCCTTGTATAATGAAAGGCGCGCGCTTTAAAAAAGTATGCCATTCCAGAAAATTATGTTTTGGTGAAAGCATTATGTTTCGGAGGATATTAAAGTAACTGATATTTGAAATTAATCAATTATTGCAGGAAGGTTATAAGTGACCAAATAAAAACTTTTCAGTAATTAAAAAAATCTACCCTTTTACAAAATTGTTTTAATTTTTATTACATATTGCATTTATATGATAATTATACTAACTTGGAATGAAAACAATTTTTAATTTATATAGTATTGAAATTTATTATTTAATATAAACTTTGAGGAACATATGTCATTTATGTATCAATTCATGTAACCTAAAAACAACAATGATTTTTATTACACAAAACACTCAACTCTATTTCATTTTTCATTTTTAAAAAGAAAAAAAAAAAGCACAAAGAAAAACTATTAAAGCCACGTTTTACAATTTTATAAAGCTTAGTAATGTGTACTGGCATACAAAATATATATGTATTAACATGTTATATTAGTAAAAAAACACAAAGAAAATACATTAAGAAAAAATGTTGGTGTCATTTACACCCCTCAAAAATTTTCTCGTGGCAGGTTGACAATTTTAAAACTTATTTTTAGAAGGACCATAATCCACAAAATATGGCTCTATTTTCTTGACATCATTAAAATTAATTGGATATGAGGCGGTTGCAGGAGGTTCAGATGGTTGGTGTTCCCATTATTTTTTCAAATTAAAACACCCGGGTTATAGTCATATTAAAATTTTCTGTAAGAAGAAATTTTAAGATGTCTCTTTAGTCCAAAGGAATTCGCTTGCCTATACTCTCTACAGACATACGTGATTTTTTTATAATGGTCAGTTCATCAAAGGTAACCAAAAATGTTACTTGCATCATTGGTTTTGCAAATCTATTTTTGTTGTCGTTTCTCAAAATAAGTTTATTTAATTACTCTGTAGTATAAATTCGATCAACATTTCTAACACTGAGTTTCACTAAACCAAATTCCCGGTCACACGGTAAAAATGAATGTTTGCGAATGAGGAAGTAGCAAGTAATTTTTTTTCAAAAACTTCCTTTCAGTTAAACTTTACTGGTACCGACATATGGCGTGATTTCGATTATGGCCATCGCAAGAATTGGAAAAGTCCACTAATTTTTTTACGTCTTTGGTAATTTCTTTGATCAATCATTCAGCAGACTGCAAATTCATCAGAGAATTTTTTGCTTGTCGTTCATGATATGTATACATAATGTTGGTTTTCATGTCACTGATGTAGAAAACATAGATCCGTAGCTGTTGAAGATGAAAATATCTTGAAATGAGATGTTAGGAAGGGTGGCAAGTTTTTTATATAATCGAAAGAAGGTACCAACTAAAAATTTCAGTATTTTTTGAATACCCCTCCATTTTTTTTTGTAAAAGTTTTCTGCACGTCTCTTTTGTACAATACGTTCTGTGGCTGTAACTCTCTTCGCATTGTCGTTGAATCTGATTTCTCAATTTCGACTTCAAACTATCGCACACAGCAGATACCACCTGTAAAATACTACCTGTAAAATTAATATGAAACTTTGCTCTTAAAACTCAGGATATTTATTCAAAAATATACCAAACATTATTCTCAAATTCAGACGTGCGTCTAAATAGTGCTTTTAATTACTTCCATAACGGATAATTTTTGTAGGATGGGAACTTATCTGACCAATAAATCTTGAAATCATCCAAGAATAACATTTCCACTTCTACGTTTTCCACGTTTGTCTGTAGGTGTCATTTTTTATAATAAATATTGATATAATCTAACATTGTCTGATACACCATATAAAGAAATTTTATAGGAGATTTTTCTAGGTTAAACCCTTTTTCCTATATATTTAACAAAATAAAAGAATGATTACTTTTATTGGTCATAAAACCAGTGCTGAAGTCAACTTCAGTTAAAGTTTCAGAATCAGGCCTAGGCTTAGAAGATTTATGTATTATTTAACTTCACATCTTTCAATTTTGCCTTGCCAAAAATACCTTAGTCGTATTTGCCCCTTACATTATTAAAAACCTTTCAAAATATTTATGGAATCGTTGTCTTTAAACTAATTAAAGCACTTAATGTTTACACTTAACTGGCTGGCACTGCATTTCCTTTGTAGTTTATATACTCAAATCCCATCCCTCTGTGCTTTTTAATTACATTTCTTTTATACAAATCACTGTTCAAAACCCCTTTTTTTTCTTAGGTTTCCAACGTACAAGTTTTGCTCACTTTTGCAATCAGAACTGCTATTCTAACATTTTTATTGAAAACTATAAAATTGTCTTACGTACATATTACACTTCTACAATCAATCATAACCTCATTCAAACAAGACAAAACAAAAACAAAGAACAGCAGTAGAAATGCGTGTACGCGTATGCTCGAGTATAATCTGTTGCAGAAAAGATAGTTGATTTCATTTGCCCTTTCTGCAATACACAGTATTTTTGGCTCTACAATATAACCCACTTACAATAGCGAAACAAATGTCCTTTCTGCACCAAACTGATTATAATCAAACAACTGATTTTTGAAAAAAAAAGTTGAAAAAAGTTTACCAAAAAAAAAATTAAAAATTTTTTTAATTATGGTCACTTATGTTCTTTCTGCACTAAGTAATTCATAATTTAAATTTTCTTTTGGAGCTGAACTTAAGAGAAGAAAGTGTTTGTTGGAGAATTCAGTTTTGAAAAATTGGTTATTTATAAATACGGAACTTGTGTTTCGCAAATAGTTTTTTTAATCTTTTAATTTGTGTATTTTTTTTTGTAAATATAAATGATTTGATTTATACTTGATGTATTACAAGGCAATATTTTTAATTTTGTTTATTTTTTTATATTTTGTAAGATCAAGTAATATTGTAAATAAATATCATGAAAGATGTCGAATAAAAACTATTCATCTTTTAGCATTTAAAATCTTAAAGTAATAGAAAAAAAAAGACATAACAACAAGTTAAATATCAAAAAATTTAATAATCATCATCAAGAAATTATAATAGAACAACTTAAACATATTTCTTGATTGTAGTACAAATTCTACGTTTTAATTTTGTCCTGGAAAGAGTTATAAATTCGTGTTCATTATTCACAACAGTAATCAAATTTATATAATTAAGTAAAATTCTTAGTAGTTAAAAGCGACTTAGAAAAAATCCATTACGATAAATTTTAGTTTCAGGTCATGGAAACACCAATAATATTCATATGTTCAAAGTACACAATTACATTTTTGTAGGTATTCACTCTAACGTTTCAAGATGTATGTATTGCAGATCTATTACGGTGATTTTTTTTATTATAAGTCGTATATATTTCACTATTAATTTAAAATCATCATTAATTTTGAACGGCTAGATTTTAGGAGACATTATCGTCTTTGATCTTGCCCACATGGATGTAGGAACTGCAACTCCTTGCCGATTCTATTGAAGCAGATGAAGGAAACTTGTTACCGGTAACATTCTGTATTGAAGCAGATGACTCTATTGAAGCAGTTGAAGGAAACTTGTTATCGGTAATATTCTGTATTGAAGCAGATGACTCTATTGAAGCAGTTGAAGGAAACTTGTTATCGGTAATATTCTGTATTGAAGCAGATGACTCTATTGAAGCAGTTGAAGGAAACTTGTTATCGGTAATATTCTGTATTGAAGCAGATGACTCTATTGAAGCAGTTGAAGGAAACTTGTTATCGGTAATATTCTGTATTGAAGCAGATGACTCTATTGAAGCAGTTGAAGGAAACTTGTTATCGGTAATATTCTGTATTGAAGCAGATGACTCTATTGAAGCAGTTGAAGGAAACTTGTTATCGGTAATATTCTGTATTGAAGCAGATGACTCTATTGAAGCAGTTGAAGGAAACTTGTTATCGGTAATATTCTGTATTGAAGCAGATGACTCTATTGAAGCAGATGATGGAAACTTGCTATCGATTCTTGTTTGTGCTGTGTTATCCTGTAAGTTATCAGTAGTAATATTCATTACTTTGTTGTTCGAATTAAATGCAGCAAAGCCTTTAATTTTACATTTATCTTCCTTTAATTCAACTAAATGATCTACTATTCTAGCTGATGAGAGACTCTCTGGAATAATCCGGGTAGTATCAAATAATTCTGGCAGGCATGTCAAAGAAATACATTTACGTAGTGGCTCGGCTTCGAGTAGAGGGGCGGCAAATTTGTAATATAATGGAAGAGATCTAACAGAATAAGATTCTTCGCTGTTATTCAGCTTTGACAGCGGTGACAGCGGTGAAGGAAGAGATCTAACAGAATACGATTCTTCGCTGTTATTCAGCTTTGACAGCGGTGACAGCGGTGAAGGAAGAGATCTAACAGAATACGATTCTTCGCTGTTATTCAGGTTTGACAGCGGTGACAGCGGTGAAGGAAGAGATCTAACAGAATACAATTCTTTGCTTTTTTTCAGCTTTGACAGCGGTGACAGCGGTGAAGGAAGAGATCTAACAGAATACGATTCTTCGCTTTTATTCAGCTTTGACAGCGGTGACAGCGGTGAAGGAAGAGATCTAACAGAATACGATTCTTCGCTGTTTTTCGGCTTTGACAGCGGTGACAGCGATGATGTAAGAGATCTAACAGAATACGATTCTTTGCTGTTATTCAGCTTTGACAGCGGTGACAGCGATGATGTAAGAGATCTAACAGAATACAATTCTTCGCTGTTTTTCGGCTTTGACAGCGGTGAAAGCGATGGTATCTGACCATCTAAAATATCTATATTATTAAAATTATCGTTCAAATTTTGAATCTCATTTTCACAACTTCGTATTTTGTTACTTATTGAGCTCATTTTATGTTCATTATTTTTCTGCTTTTTCAAGGTATTACTGCTCTCTTCATCAAGTTTTAACTGTCGATTGGCCGCAGTAACTTCTTCTTCACTTAGTAGATCACAATTCTTTAAATGTATTAGATATATTTCTTTGTAGTTGGCTTTTTCACATTTTTTTTCAAAGCATTTTTTATGTTCATTATAGAGAGCTTTATAATCTTCTTTTATTTCTTCTAATCGGTTTTTTAATTCACATGCATACTTCATATCCAGGTAATCTTGTTTTGCAAAGGCTAGTACAAGTGCCTGCTTTATTTCAGCCAGCTTTTTTTCATAATGCATTATCGTTTTGTTATTTACTCTAGTAGAATCTAAATGTTTTAACCGTAGATCTTGTTTCAGATTCTCGTTTTCCTTGGTTAAATATTCATTAGTGAATTCTTGTTTTGCATACATTTGGTTGAAGCATTGCAGTTTATCCTTCATTTCTTCGCAATCTTTGTGAGATTCTTGAAAAAGTTTATAATCTTGTTCGATTGCAGTTAACTCTTTGATTTTTTGTTGATCTGAAATTTTTTGGTCGGTGAAATTTGCAATTTCAGATTTATAATAGATGATTAATTGTTCTTTCTTAGCTAACTCTTGTTTACTGATAAGCAAATCGTTTTCCATATTTTTCTTGACTTCCTCCTGCACAGAGTATTTATTTCTGAGATCGCTTAGTTCAGCTTCTACTATTTTTAAATCTTCTTGAAACCGACGATTTTTTTCATTTAAATGTTTTAAAATGTACCTATCTGATTCTTGAATGTGGTTTAACTCAAGGATTTCTGTTTTTAATCTCTTTATAACAGAGTCTCTCTCATCAATTTCTTGAATCGCATTCAACATCTCACCATCAGTATCTAACCATATTTTTGTAAATGCTCTATTTAATCTAGTTTGATTATCATGATTATTAAAGATTTTCAGATTTCGTGTTAACCAATTAATAAAATTATGTCTTCGTGACATTTTTCTCTTACGAAGAAAAAAAATATATTGAATTAGACAAAATAGAAAATACAGATATAAAATAATTCTGTTGCACAGCAACAGAGTTAGTTTTAAATTAATAAAAACGTAGATATAATAATTTATTGTTAACTCCCGGTGCATGTATTTTATTAAGATAATCTGATTTACCTTTAATTATATGATATTTTTGAGTTACTTTAAAAAATGGAATTAGAATTTTAGCAGTTATTCTCCTAGATAATATTTAGGCCTCCTTATCCTGGATTATCCTGCTCCTAGACATCATTTATGCCTTCTTGTGCTGGACTTGGGGAAATCTGAGTAAATCTTAAGAGTCACTCACATATGAGGACCCTAGCCTTTTTCCATTTACGAGTCACTCAGTTATGAAGAGCCTAGCCTTTTTCCATTTATCTTCATGTGTTTGTTATGTTACTTTTTTTTGTCTTTATCAATTACTTAATGATGTTTTAAATTTCTTTTGTTTGTTTTTCATTGGACTTTAGTGAACTCTTGTACCTATGTGCTCTTATTCAATGCGATTGTGTTTATATATATATATATAAACAACTTTATGTGTTGAACTTTGTGTTGTGTGCATGTACAGTATGTACGTGCCTCAAGTGAAGCAAAAAAAAAAATTGAAGTCACAAATGTGATGACAATTTTCGTTAGACGGTTGGTGACAGAACTCGCCTGCATAAAATGTCCCTTAAAAAACCACTGCATTTAAGAAAAGTTAGTTATTTGGAAGAATTTTAAGTCTCTGCTTATTCCAACAAAGACGTAAAAAATCAGAAAAGCTGGTAGATAAAATTAACAATTTTGGTAAAATTTACGTGTAAAGAAAGTCCTGTATTTATTTTTTAATCTAACTTCCTACACTCGATATAAATTTAAAGGTATTGAATGATAGGTGGAACACGTTTACTGCTGGATAAAAAAAATTAATAAGACGAATAAACTAATAATTCTTTAAACTAATCATTCCCTCACGTTAACAGATTTTAAAATAATAGCTGTTTAATATTCTTATAATAAGGCAACTTAAAAAAAAAAATAAATAAATTTAAAATGCTAGAAATTATTCTCAACTGTCTAATTCTTTTTTATTACGAACATCTTTGAAAACTTACTTCTCTAATAAACAAATTCTGTGACAAGTTACCAAAGTTTCAATTTGAGCAATTGAAACAAGATTTTTTGATATTCCAAAATCCTTTATTCTGTATTCTGTATTCTCTATTCAATCGTTCTTTAATTTTGCCTTTGCATCTTGAACTGCATTTATTGCCATAGGTTAATTTATAGACTCCCGCTCTTTCCAAGAGTTTAATTTTATCTTTGACATTATCGAGGACAAAGACCAGTATTCTGAACTTATCCATGGTAACGTCAGAATTGTTAACTTAAAGAAATATTTTTGTCTACTCTATTCTCTTTTACCTTACTTTCTCTTATAGAAGGTTCATGGTGAGCATCTTTGCCACAAAAGAAAGATTATAGAAAGTTCATTGTGAGCAAATTGCCACTTCATAAATATGAAGTGGCAATTTTTGGTTCTTTTCTTTCAATACGGATTTTCTACTTTTAGGCTTACCGTGGAAATATTCATTAATACATACCTATTTATGTTTGTATTTAATATTATAGTAATTGTTATTTATTTTTTATTATATATTAAATTAATTTAATATTATTTTTATATAAACTTATTATTTCTTGTTTTGAAAATCACTAATGACGTTTATTCAACTAATGGATTAATTAAATTTAACTCAACGAAAAGGTTTTTAACCGTTCCGTTGTTTTCCGATTTAACAATTCTAAGCAAATGAAAAAAATGTTAAGTATTTTTTATCAATTTTTAGAAATAAAGAAAAAGGAGATTTTATTTCTTAAAATATGCGGGGGAACTATGTGCACTTCATAAGTTTTTTCTGAAAAAAATACTTTTTATATATTCTTAAGTTATTTTTTTTTAAACTAATTTTGATGTAAACATTTCTTTTTATTTTAAAGTTAAATTTAAGTTCTGATATTGAATTTAATAGTTTGCAGAATTTGTTTTTATTATAAAAATACCACAGTAATTATTCTTGATTTGGATTTTTTATTATGTTTTCATAAACTATGATTAATAATTCTGAATTGATCAAAATTTTCTGTAACTGTTTTTATTTTAATGACAACTAACATCATCAATAATTGTTTTTGAAAAATATTAACATTGCTTAACACAAATACACTGTATTTGTGTTATGCGTGTGTGAGCATGTGCGTGTGCGTGCTCGTGCGTGTGTGTGTGTTAATATATAGAACAGATTATTCTGTATATACACACACATTATCTACGTTATCGAAAAGGCATTCGATAACGTAGACTGGAATAAAATGTTCAGCATTTTAAAAAAATTAGGGTTCAAATACAGAGATAGAAGAACAATTGCTAACATGTACAGGAACCAAACAGCAACAGTAACAATTGAAAAACATAAGAAAGAAGCCGTAATAAGAAAGGGAGTCCGACAAGGATGTTCTCCATCTCCGTTACTTTTTAATCTTTACCTGGAACTAGCAGTTAATGATGTTAAAGAACAATTTAGATTCTGAGTAACAGTACAAGGTGTAAAGATAAAGATGCTACGATTTGATGATGATATAGTAATTCTAGCCGAGAGTAAAAAGGATTTAGAAGAAACAATGAACGGCATAGATGAAATCCTACGCAAGAACTATCGCATGAAAATAAACAAGAACAAAACAAAAGTAATGAAATGTAGTAGAAATAACAAAGATGGACCACTGAATGTGAAAATAGGAGGAGAAAAGATTATGGAGGTAGAAGAATTTTGTTATTTGGGAAGTAGAATTACTAAAGATGGACGAAGCAGGAGCGATATAAAATGCCGAATAGCACAAGCTAAACGAGCCTTCAGTAAGAAATATAAGTTGTTTACATCAAAAATTAATTTAAATGTCAGGAAAAGATTTTTGAAAGTGTATGTTTGGAGTGTCGCTTTATATGGAAGTGAAACTTGGACGATCGGAGTATCTGAGAAGAAAAGATTAGAAGCTTTTGAAATGCGGTACTATAGGAGAATGTTAAAAATCAGATGGGTGGATAAAGTGACAAATGAAGAGGTATTGCGGCAAATAGATGAAGAAAGAAGCATTTGGAAAAATATAGTTAAAAGAAAAGACAGACTTATAGGCTACATACTAAGGCATCCTGGAATAGTCGCTTTAATATTGGAAGGACAGGTAGAAGGGAAAAATTGTGTAGGCAGGCCACGTTTGGAATATGTATAACAAATTGTTAGGGATGTAGGATGTAGAGGGTATACTGAAATGAAACGACTAGCACTAGATAGGGAATCTTGGAGAGCTGCATCAAACCAGTCAAATGACAGAAGACAATAAAAAAAAACAAAAAACACACACACATTGTAAATAATTAAAATATGGAAACTCCTGAATAAATTTCTAAAGTTAAACATAGAAAAACTAAATTTAAAAAATAATTCGAAACGGTATATTTTTACATATTTTTCTTTAACGTACAACGGTTTTGGGAATGGCAATATCGTGCAACAGAGACACCAGAAGACCTCGAAGTTCATTAGAAAAGCCAACGCAAGCGCTACTTAGGATGTAGGCCACTAGAGATACCACAAGAACGGAAATTAGTTTAGAGCATAGACGTCAAGGACCTTATAAATGTAATGCTGATCTTAGTATTTGAGAATGCATTCAGCACGTTTCGTGATAGCATCTGTGAAATTTATACAAAACGATGCTATCCTAACCAGGTTTCAACATTTCGATTTGCATCAGCAAAACCATATGCCAAACGAAATAAAAAAAAAACAAAAATATTAATTGCTACTTGGTCATCGCTGTAAAAATTCATACATAAAGCTTAAACACGATAGCACGACCTAAGGCTTTCAGGAACTATTTTTAACAAGGATCAATAACCAGTAGTGATTCAAATATTCTCTGAATAAGAACAACGATTACCATTTATTAAGGTTTTCAAATTTAATGATGTACAAGGGCAGTATGGATTCAAAAGACTAGCAATTTTTTCCATCCAGGACATCGTTGAAGTACGAGATATTACCACCTATGCTACTTTTACCTCCTCCGCTATCAGATCTAAAGGTGGCACGGCCGCTATTACTAAAATTGCTTCCGTCGAAACGGTTCGGTACGACCGCGCCACCCCAACTACCCTCGGCCTCTGCAAAGAGACAGTCTCGTTCTCGCAGGCTTCTTATCTAACGTTCTCCTCCAGGCTGGAACAGCGTACAAGACGACGGGCCTAGCCACAGATGCTAGCCATCTCCTACTCGCTGTGCTAAGCCCGCCCATCCTACTCAAGAATCTGTTAATCGCCCCCACAGACTTATCGCCCTTCTTCACCGCTTCCACTACATGCGGCAGAAAAGAACGCTTGTCATCTAGCGTTACTCCAAGGTATTTAGCCCTGAGCACAGGTACAATCTCCGTGCCTCCTACTGACAAACTGATCTTCCGGAGCCGTGGAGCTGTCGCTCCCGTAACCAATCGTGAGCCATCTTCACCGACTCATTGCTGGATACGCATTACGCGCATGCAACAAACTGCCGCGTCCCGCCCTCTCACACCTTGAGGGTCCCAAATGCCGTCATCGGAAGTACTCCAACCCGCCCACTCTTGTATGTGCACGGACCAAAGCATCCTAGGCATCCAGGCTGCCTCCCGGGCCCTGCACGGCAACCACGTTTCGACCCTTTTTTTTTTGATCGACGCCACCTTAGTATTACGATATGCAACTCTCATCGCTGCCACCCTAACCTCCAGTCCAGTATCCTCTAACACCTGTCGTACAGAGGCAACCACCTCAGACTCTGATGTATCGGCCTCCTGGTCTTTCACGTTTATAAACGTAAGTCAATCCTGGTAACATTAATCCCTGCCAGTTTGTCATTTACCTGCTGCCTTATTTCATTCAACACACCACTTTGCCACTTAACTCGAATATGAAGAGCCTCTCCTACGCCTTTCTTAATCGACAGAACTTCCCCAAAGTCCTCCCTCCGAACTCTAACCTTAACTCTCTTAAGGAAGTCAGCATATGTGGCGTCTTCCGCCCTCAGCACAATAGTAACAGACCTCACCTTCTTGGACTAGTTCTCGCTCTTCCTCTCTCCTTTCCTGGAACCTTCTTCTAAATATACACTCATCTTCCGCTTCAGCCTTCTCCCCACATATTCAAGAATATGCTATGCTACCTATACTTATACCTACCCTACGTAGGTCAACAGAAAATGCACAGATTGTGGTCGTTACGGAATATCATAAAAACTTAAACATAACACGGGAGTTTTTAATATCTCGTACACATTCTTATGTTACGAGATATGGGTGTTCCTCGTATCATGGAACATCCACGGGTGTTCCATGCTTACGTTGGTTGATAGAAAATAATTCGCTACGACTATATCTAATGTAGCATTGATTACAACGCCCATCTCCACGAGCAAGAATTCTTTAGAATCCCAAAATAGAAACTACCACACGTCAATAATGAACCTGAAAAAAGCTTTCTTTATTCCAATTATTGAAGTTTCCAGAATTTTGAAAGCATCGTGGCATCGTAGTATATATATATATATATGTATATACAATATATAATGATAATAATATAATATTATTATTAATAATAATAATAATAATAATAATAATAATAATAATAATAATAATAATAATAATAATAATAAATATATATAATATACACATATGTACATAATGTTATATTAATTGTCATAATGTCATATAATTGAAAGCAATTTCATTTAATTACGACTAAAATAGAAAATTTTTATAAATTAATATTCTTGAAAACAAAATTGTTTACTTTTTTAGTACGAATTCTTTTGTTTTTTTATTAACGTTTTTTTTTAAATCATGATTTTAACGATAAAAAGATTTTTTTTTATTTTATACGATATGAGATTAACACAGCCCAAAATAATTCGGTGTCTCTTGCATCCCAAGGCTCCATGAGAACCCTACAGGACGAAACTCAAAACTACTAAACCTTAAGGATAGGGTTTTAGGAAATTATTTTAAAGGGTTGAATTACCTTTAAAATGAATTATTTGGGGTTTAAAATAAGTCACATTGAATCACATTAGTCGTAATAAGTCACAATAAGTCATAAGTCATAATACATCACATGAAAAATATTAAACGACCTTCAATTGGCTCATAGCCCGAAGGTTTTTTGAATATACATATATTTTGTTTGTTTTTAGTGCTCATTAATATTATTTGTCACAAAATCGACCTTTTTCATTTAAACGTTTTGAATTGCCAGTTATGGGGCTCCTGGGTACTACGGAGAGATGGTCTCATAACGAAAACGTAGATCGTTTTGAGATAGGAGCACTAAAATGCTAAATTTTATTTTTCCATTTATTTTATTCACCGTATAAATATATTTTTTCTGTTTAAAATGATTTTAAATTTTTATATTGAATTTTATATTATATTTATTAACATCGTGGATTAAATTTTTTTTCTTGTTTAACCTCCGGGATCACAGTTAGGTGTTGTTTCAGAGGATGAGATTAATGATTTGTAGCGTGTATTAAAATGCCATGCCTGACCGGGATTTGAACCCGGGACCTCCGGATAAAGGCCAAGACGATAACACTCGTGCCACAGAGGCCGGCAACATCGTAGATTTTAAAATTATTTTACGTAAAGTATAGTGAACTATTATCTCGTATTTGTGGAGACAATAAATACAAATTATTTTATTGTCGTCGTTACAATGTTTTTGCAGTAAAATTACTAAAATTTATAATTATTATTATACAGACAGCGACGTACTTGCTGTTTAATAAGTTGGAGAGAAGTAGAGTTTCAATCTTGTCTTTTTTTATTTCGTAAAAAAAATATGTTGATTATCTTTATCCAAACCCGTGACATACTAGTGACTTATTTTTGATCTTTAAGATACAAATGCGAAAATATATATTTTCAGAAATATTCGAAAGGTATATGAAATATATTACGATATATTTTTAAAATAGTACCATTTATATTAAAATGGATCTTGATAAATAAACAGACTGAGTAATGGTTGTTTTTTAATATAAATTTTTTAAATGTTCTTATATATTTCTAGTACGTGCATAATGAGATGAATGATATGTGATGAAAAAAGTAAGACGCAAATTCTGGTAATTTAAAACGGGTTGTTTGTTTTTTTGTAAATATAAGATAGGTGCCATAACTATAATTGTTCTTGGCATCAATCGCATAAAAAGTAGGATTTGAATTGTAGGTAGAACCTACGTCACAACTATAATGGAGATTATGATAGATTGGATAAAACAAATAAATTAATGTATTTTTTGTGAGAAACAATAATCGGGATACTGTTCCCGTCAGAACGGTAAGAGAGAATTTTTAGTATTTTTGTTATTACATGAAATTATATTTTTAAAAATAAAACAATTTCGATTTATTTATTTTTTAAATTTCGTTTTATTATAAAATAATTTCTACAAAATTAGGTGCAAAAATTAATGTTTAATAAACTGTTTACATAGAATTTATGTGATTTTATTTTTTAAGTAAAAGGATATTCTTCTTTCAAAAATTTATTGACCGGAATTTTATTTTGATTACTTGCCTAGTATATTCAATATAATTTATAAAATAATTCTTAATGTAACAAAAAATAAAAAAAAAAAAACTTTGTTACAAATAACAAATTTTTAATATTTGTCAACTTATTACAAAAAAAAGATCTGGTATCAGATATTTTGTTTCATTTTTTACTTTTAGATACTCTTCAACCCTCTTCAACTGTCCCTTTGACGTTTATTGGCGAAGATATATAAGAACACTTTTTCTTACCATCCCCACTTAAACAGGTTTTCTGGTCTTGGGCACTTAGCCAACGACCTATAAAGGAGTTGTTTTTTCTTGTTTTATACACAAAATAAAAAGTACGATTCCAATATAATAAAAAAAAATTAAAAAATGTTTGTAGATTTATTAAAAGAAAGAAGCGTCTGTTTATTATTTTTCAGCTTGTTATCATACTTTGTAATATCAGAAAAAAATATTTTATACTGTAACCAATAGCCTATGGTAATTTTATAAAAGGGTTGATTTTGAATCGATTGTATAAACAAACTATATTTCCACTTATTTCTCTCTTCTTTAATAACTTTTGCCGTCGGCCTTTTATTTAAAGTATAATATTTTATGCATATACAATATCGTCATGTAATATTCTGTTCAATCAACTTTACTGATTTATGTGAAAGTTTAGCTTTATATGTTTTACAGTATTTTATTAAAATATCAATGTACAATTTTAATATTATTATCCTGTTTCAATTAATAACTAAAAATAACATTTTTTATTCTTGTCATTTAAATTAATTTCTTCAAAAGAAGGAGATAATTTTTTTGTATCATATTAACAATCGATTTCGTAGATTAGAAATCATAAGTACGTTTCATCAAAATAATCAAGTTATGAAAGAGTTTCTTTTGAAACACCTTAAGTACGTTTTACGCATCAACAGTAAATCAAAGATAACATATTCATTGATAAAGTTCATCCAGTAATGAACTAGAAATCATAATAATATCTAGTACTATGAATAACAACACAACGTAAAAAGAAAAAATAGTAATGTAGGAATAAATAGAACTGGAAACATAAATATAAATAGTTTGATGATGCTCATAGTAAGAAGACAGGCCTCATCCTGAGTATCACTATTAGCTTACTAGGTTCAAAATATGTACCCGCTGCAACCGACTCAACAGCTCGTTAGTTTACGTGACCGTTAAATCTTATTTTGTACTTGCAAATCGCTCGAATCTCTCTCAAACACACGGTAATCCTATGTACTCGTTAATTTCTTTGTTCCGTACGAATTATGGCGCTTGTGTAATGAATATGGCAAATTAATTCTGGAAACGCTAAATAATCTTATGTTTCTGGTACTCCCTTTACCCCAGAAGTTAGATTCCGTATGTCCAAACCGGTTTTAGAATCACTTTGTATAAAGGTAGTTTATTAGATAGGGATAGTTGCGATTTCCTACCTAATAACCTTGTAGCTCCGTAAATTTGATACCTAGCTGTTTCCTCTTTTCCTTAACGAGAACCTTCCATGTTATTTGACGATATAGATGAATACCTAATTACCATATACTTTCAGCTAGTGGGATGTAACCTCCATCTAAATATGGATTCCTATGCAGTCACCTAAAATTTTAATTGAAAAAAATTTTAGATCAAAACCATTACAAATGAAAATGTACAAAATATTATTTTTTAAAGGAACCTAGTTGTTCTCTTTATTTTACTTAAATATTCGAATAAATTTTATATAATTCTGAAATGTTTGGTTATTAATTGTTATTGAGGTAAGGCCATTATACTTTTTCCCCTTCTGATGCTTTTACTAAACGTCTTTTTATTTTTAAAGAAAGATAACGACATGTCTTTTTTTAAGTTTTTCCTGTTTTATATTTATGAGAAGAAAATAAGATGCAAGTTATTTATTTTTTATCATATGGTTATTTATCTAGCCGCAGAAATTAGTTCTAGATTCACTTACTCTATAATTTGAATGTTTTTATGCAGCTTCTATTAATTTTTCTTATATTTCATACAGTCTCTTTTTTCACATTATTGGATCAGATTATGTTTTACGGTTGAATATGTAAGGAAAGGAAATTTATATCCTAAAGAATTCTTTTTTTTTTAATTTATATACATCATGTATTTTTCTTAAACTTGTAAGAAGCAGTCAATAAAAATTTACAAATGATTATTAAATTTTGTCGAAAAATATATTACAGGATATTCGTTTGGTATAGAATTTTCTTCCCTAGTTAATATAATAGTTCTTCTTATTTTTATTAAATTTGATAATTGCTTCCTTTGATTTTTATTTAAATATATGACTATAATACTAATATTAATATTAATTACAATACTAAAGAGTCAAACAAGGATGTAGTTTGACCCTGTTTCTTTATAACTTAATGAAAAGGTAAGATATTATTCAGTAAGATTTCAAATCATAGATGGTACAATAAATATATTTAAAAAAATTAAAACAGTGAAAAACAGGATTCATTTTAAAAAATGAATCATTTTTCAAAAGTTTTGATAGCTTTTTTAAGAATTGGGAAGAAATCCGTTTTAAAATATTTACTTTGAATGCAATGTGTATGGAAGAAAATAAGTACTATATATATTATATACGTATGTAATCTTGAAAAAATATATAAGTTGATATAGTTCGAAGTGTAGAGATTCGTCGAATTGAAAAACAAATATATTTATGGCAGACTCTTATATTGAGGTTGGCAAGAAAAGTAATTTCGATTTTCACAAGTAAATAACTTTCTCTGTTTTGAAGGACTCTGTCATTTTCATAATTTTTTTTTGTTTCGATATTTGATAGCTGTAACTTTTAGCATATTTTAGAAGCCAATTGCGCGTAATTTTGTTTGTACCTGTTAGTGTTTGATCAATTTAAATTTGGCATAAAAAAGGATTATTTTGATATATTTTACTTTTTTTTAAGTAAAGGCAAGAAAACTGCTGTGGCTCATAAAGAGATAAGTAAAGTTTATGGTGTTGATTGACCAACAGAACGCACATGTCAGAATCGGTTTAAAAAATTGCGTTCTGCAGATTTTTTACACAAAAATGACCGAAGTTCTGGTCGACCTACTGAAGTCGATAAGACCTAATCAAAGCAATAATTTAACAGATCGTCATATGACCATGTGAGATAGTTTGGTTAAATGCATCACACGCAACAATTGTAGATTACACTGAATGTATTGGACTAGTTAAGAAGCTCACAATTTTAGGGTTTCACATGAATTGAAAGAGATTTGCTTAACACAACGAATCAATATTTGCGATTTGCATCTCAAACGCAATGAATTCGACATTTTTTTGAAACAAATTTTCACCGTTGACGTAAAATGTACACACTACAACATCAATCGAAAACGATCATGTTCCAAACGTGATGAATCAGCACAAGTCAAATCGAGATGTGAACCGCATTAAAAAAAAACTCCTTTTGGCACGCCGGAAGGCGGAGGTAGATTTCACCAGTGCTGAGTAGAAGATAAAAATGATTTCCACGTTACAGTTAAGAAAAACTTCAAATTTATTCAATACGATAATGGTTGCATGTGAAAAAGAGTTTTACATGTTTAGCATACGGCAAGCCCCATTTTCTTACAATTCCAGAAAAACTTTGGCCGGTCCTTGCCATAAGGGTGGTCAAATCAAAAATTGTTTCAGACAAAAGTTTTAGGTAATGTTTAGAGAACTAACGACCACTTTAAACCGATTCAATACTGTGCCTATTAAGGAAGTATGGTTTTTTTGTCTTTAAAATCGCATTTTTTAAACCCCCGAGGGCTAGTGGTTTGTGATAAAAAAAAAATTACTTAGATGGGTTATAGACCCTTATCTAAAGAATAGTGGGAACTTTAAACGAATTCGATAATTTACTTAATAACAAAGTTATAGCGTTATATTTTTTTTCGAAAAAGCTCCACCATTTCCATCTCATGGGCCGATTTTGGCCGTTAACAAACTCGACCGAGATTTTGGAACGAGTAATATTTATATATATATATATATATATATATATAATTACACTCTTGAGCTGACGGTGGTTTTGAGGTCTGGGGGATGTGAAACGCGAAGATATTTCCTAATTTTCCGGAAGTCGAATCATGGTACCCATTACAATAGGTAGCTTTCTTATGAAATCTACCTAACAGACATGCTGTCAATCTGGTGGGATTACAAAGATGTTATTTATTTCCAGCTGCTTCGAAATCCCAAATGATTAATTCAGAAGTTTACTGTCAGCAGTTAATGAAACTGCCGGAAGCGATCAAGTGAAAACGGTCAGAATTGGCAAATAACAAAGGAATTGTGTTTTTCCGAAACAATGTAAGGCCTTACAAATCTTTCTTACTCGTGAAAAATTTTTAGAGCTAGCTTGGGAAGTTATGTCTTAAAAACCATATAACTCTGATCTTGCACCATCAGATTATCGATTATTCGAAGTTTGCAAAACTCTTTGAATGGTAAAACTTTCCCTACTGATGAAGACCTGATATCATTCGATTCGGTTTTTTGCTAATAAGGAAAAGTTCAATGAGTGCGAAATCATGAACTTTTCAGAATGATGGCAAAAGGTTATCGGAAAAAATGGAAAATACATAATTGATTAGTTCATTTTTGTTATAAAAAAATTGAATATTATTTTATACTACAAAACCAAAATTATTTTCTCGGCAACCCATAATAAGATGAATTAGATTAATTTGTTATAACTTAAGGCACTCAGGATTTTTTAATTTACTAATCGTTAATAATGGATGGAAATAAATAGAAGATAAAAATACTAAATAGGTACAAGGTAATTTAAAGGATATTATAATAGAAAGATGTAGGATGTAACAAAAATTAGTTTGAAAGTTACTTTTAATTTCTTTTACAATTTTAATATTTGTTTTTTAAAATAACATATCTGTCAGAAGTGTTCTTTGTATTGAAAATTGAAATTATATATTTTATTGGTTAATCACGTGTTTCTTAAGTTTTTTTTTATATTGTACTGACGTACTCTCTTAACTAACTACAGTTAATAAATGAGATTAATTGAAATTAAAAAAAAAACTAAATTTAATTATGATATTATTTCAGAACATAAAAAATAATAGTGTGCTGATGAAAACTATAAAATATTTGACTCATTTCATTTCAATCTTTTTTTTAACATCTTATACAAGTTTTCTTTGCTTTACTTGGAATATATCATTATTACTGTTAATTTAAAATAGATACATTTTTTGTGTGTGTATTGCTTTATTTACAATCAGTTTCCTGAACAATGAAACTACAGTGAAATTGTCAGTCAAATATTCAAAGGAATAAAAACAAAAGTCGACTTACGGAAAATTCGAGTTAGGGACCCATGTAAATTCACTCACGTAAAATGTACAGAACTATTTAAGAAAATATTGCATTTTTTCCATATGCAGTCTTATTATATCACAGCAATATTATTACATGACATGATTCAGCATTATAAATACAGTATACATTACGTATTACTGGTTAGTACGTATTTTATAAGTAAATTATATACTGTAATAATGACGTAAAAGAGAGTCATCCAGTGATACCTTCAAAGACAATATAAAGGTTTAAACACAGTATATTACAATAAAGAGTACAACGAATAAAAATACAACTAACCCTAACAAAGTATAAACGATTCGAATATTAACTGTTAAGAAGAAAAAAAAGTAAAATGATAATATAACGTAGCTATTGAGAACAATAAAATTAAATGGTTAACAGAACAAGCAATTTAGTACAAAAAAAGTCATATGAGAAAAAAAGAAGACATATAAAAAATTAACACTAGTAACATATAAGAAACAAAGTTAAAACTACGAAACTTAATTCATAAACAACAAAACAAAAGAATTCATATTATTGAATTAAAATAATTCATAAATAGTATCAGAAAAATTTCAGTAACAAAAGGATGAAATTTCAATGCAGAACAGCCTCTAGATCCAATATATGCAGCCTCTTAAGTCGTCTTACTTATTCACTATTATCAAAAAAGGTTAACATCAAGATGGTTTTTATGCGCGTTGTTTAACATACTTTGAACTTAGCCGGTGGATTTCTTCACGAATATAAGGCATTTAATTTTCTAAGCATTTGGCACCATTGGTATTAATACAATTGAATAAATTAAAGTTGTTGAATGAAAATTTAATTTATGCAAATATAGGGTATCTCTATGTAATCGTTGATCTCCTTGTTCTTCGCGTACCATGGTACCTCCGAACTGTTCTTCAGCACTTTGTTCTGTAACGTTTGGATGATGTCGTTATTGCTATCGCTCACCGTACCCGAAAGTTGTATTCCGTAAGCTCATATTGGGTTATAAAACCTTGTGTAACAACAGTTTTTCTATTTAACGATTACACTCATCTTCCTAATAACCAGTTCAATCTTGATATTTGTTTTCTCTAATCGATAAGTAAAGATATTTTTATTTAT
Organism: Lycorma delicatula; assembly: GCF_047948215.1. Taxonomy (NCBI): domain Eukaryota; kingdom Metazoa; phylum Arthropoda; class Insecta; order Hemiptera; family Fulgoridae; genus Lycorma; species Lycorma delicatula. The sequence continues at coordinate 148,480,604 of NC_134459.1, read as the reverse complement.
TTTTTATCCGTTATTCATTTAAAGGTAATTTTTGAACGAAATACTCAATTTATTTTAATAAATAAAGTATTACAGTGATATAAAGCGATCTAACATAATTCAAATATTTCATAAATTATTTTGAGTATTATCGTATTACCGGTTCATTTGATTAAATTTAGTTTAACTCATACGTTTTTTTATATTCGTTAACAATTAAAATATAATAAAACAGCAAATGTCATAAGTAATTTTCATCCCTGTTAATGGAATTTATATTAAGATATATCCATTATTCTGGTTTAATTAATTTTGTAATATAGAAATGTGTAAAAGTTACGAATTTTAGAAGACCACTGTATAAGTGGATAAAAAAATAATTCAGGGTGTAGGATGTAATAAATATGCTGAAATTAGATTATGAAAGAAAAAAATATAGAATAGAATTCAAAATAATGAAAGTAAAACTTATATTTACGTCGTTTATTTCAAAATATATTTTTAAAACGTAGAACAAAGAAGTGGGTTCATTACATTTTTATTTCATAAAAAAAAATATATATATATATATATATATATATAAACCATCGCTAGTTAATTACATTTCTTACTGTGACTGAATCCAAGCAATATCACAAAAAATAATCGATGAATGAAATTCTAAATTTCTACAAAAAAATAATTCAAAAATTTCAATTTGATTTTCTATAAAAATTATGTTTACTTAACGTGTGCTTTATTTTATGAATTTAAAACATAAAACGAAAGTACTTTAAACATTTTTTTGTTGTTTATTTACAATTAGAATACACCAACTACTTCGGATAAAATTTTAATTAAATAGAATTTTATTAGTTAAAAGAAAAATTCTATTCGTAATATTATTACCGTAAAAAACGTAAATTTTCCATTCCCTTTATTTTAATATTCTTAAACTACATTTATAAAGAGAAATTTCATGTTTAAGATTGTGAAAAGTACATAAAGTGTGTATTTTGCTTTGTAAACACAAAGTATTTCAATACCTTTGCTGCTTTTGAACCACAGAATTTAAGCGCTTTAGGAAGGTATATTTATTTTAATGCTATAAAGATATCGTTATTATTAGATATTAACTACATTACCTAGGGTTAAAGATTAAAAATTAAACCGTTGAATAATTAACATAGTGACAACTTTTTTTTTCTAACCTCTGGGACCACGGTTAGATATTGCTTCAGAGTACGAGATAAACGATTTGTGGCGTGTGTGAAAATGCCATGCCTAACCGGGATTCGAACCCGGGATCTCCGGATGAAATGTCGAGACGCTACTACTCGTGTCACGGAGGCTGGAAATATAGTGACAACTAAAGTTGTTGATTCGGTGTTCGATTCTCAGAAGTTTAATAGAATTTTTTCATTTTATTTATTTAAGGTGATTAATTTAATCTACAACACACCTTACCATTTAAATTTCAGCTGATCTGTTGTAATACAAAATTTTTATATATGTTAACTTAGGTACTTTTTAATTAAACGGAGGCCACTTGTTTTCAGAAGGAAGAATGGTATTTAAAAAAAAAAAACTCAAACATGTTCACACAGTGTACGCCTTTATTTATATTATACAAAATTTTCGAAATTTTACAAATTACTTTTGTATTTGAACAGAGTCCCAAAACTTAGACGATATCGCCGAGGAGCTCGTTGAATACGTTGCCACCAACCGCCAATTGCTACATGTATTCAGCCAGATACGAATCTAAATAGTGGCGAGGTGTGGCCTCCTTTGTTTTTCAAGCGCCAGTCTATTAAGAAAAGTATTTTCTTCAATATAAATAGCATACGAATCTCAACCTAACCTAACCTCAACCTAACAGTTGCAGCGCGCTATGTTAGGATGGGCTCCGTTTAATCAGAAAGTACCTTGTTTTATTTATTATAAAAAAATGTTAAGAGATTCCAGAGAAAATAAGTAAACATAAAAATGAAAAACCACGAAGCATTCATTTTTATCTTAGTAGTTTTTACTCTGATACAATATACCGATAATATTTTACAAGATAATGATTACTCATTTGAGTAGAAAGAATTATTAATTAGAATTTTCCATAATCATATACATTTTACAATATTTTACACTGCTTAAAAAAATTTTTTATTTAGATCTGAATGTAATAAGTAATAGTAATTTACAGATCAAGCCTGGAATGGAGAGAAATAGTAGTTGCTCTATTTTACAGCTAAAATATGTAACATTCTCCAGCATTTGTCTCTTAAGACTAAAATAATCGATGAAAATCTTGATTTAATCACAATTAATTAATAATAATTGTTAATTATAATAGTTATTTATAATATTATAGTGGATAATATTTGTGTTTGTATTTTATCTCCCACCAATTGACAAAACGTTTTCTTCATTTTATTATTACTATTAATTTTTATTATTTATTAGTATATTTGTGTAATTATAATTATTTATTAATACTCGTATTACTATAAAGAGACAAGTTATTCCTGACCACCTGTTCGGCTTTCGCGGTCGTCACTTCACCATTGAACAGGCATGTAGGATCGTATTGTTATCAACTCCTAAGAAGAGAAATGTTTTTCGGCTGCTTTTCTAGATATACAAAAAGCATTCGATAAGGTATGGCTGCCTGGTCTGCTATCCAAATGCGTCCAAATACTTTGGACGAACTCTTTCCCAGATTAAATACAAGCAGGAGTTATCTGAATTTTTTGACATTTGCTCAGGTGTTCCATAGGACTCGGTGTTGGGACCTATCCTCTATTCCATCATTACTTAGGACCTTCCAGTACAGTTGTAATATTGCATCGTTTGTCAATGACTTGGCAATCGTGGCTGTCGATGATGATCCAACTCGAGACTCGACTAAGTTGCAATCTGGATTAGACCTTTTAGCTGAGTAGTTGAAGAAATGGAGAATAAAGGTCAATCAAGCAAAATCGATTTAAATGAAATTCATGATCTGAAAAGGTGATTGCCCAGGAATCCATTCTGAAAGTATGCGGTATTTAGGAACACACACACATAAGTTCGTCGTGGAAGGTTCACGTTAAGGAAAAGAGGAAACAACTACATATCAAATTTAAGAAGCTAAATTAATTAGGCAGGAAATTAGACAGTTTATTAGGCCTATCTAATAAACTGCCTCTGTACAAAGTGATTCTAAAACAGATTTGGATGTACAGAATCCAACCCTGGGGTAAGGCGAGTACCAGAAATATAGAGATTATTCAGCGAGATGGATTTCACAGACGCTATGGTTTTTACGGACCAACAAATTTTACGAGTACGGTTATTGTGTGTTGGAGAAGTCGGTCAATTGTACAAAATAGGAAAAACTTAACGACCACGTAAACTATCTAGCTGTTAACTTCTTACACATTGGGGAAGATGTAAGACGATTCAGGAGAGTAAATGTATTCGACCTAGGTTCCTAGGTCGAATACATTTAAAGTATTTATTTTAAGTTTATGATCGTTTAAGTTTCTAATATTATTGTTTCTAATATTATTGTTCCTAAGTTACTAGTTTTCTTTTTATGTTGTGGTTTTATTCGAAGTACTAGACATTATTATGATTTCTAGTTCATTACTGACCCAACTTTATAGGTGCTTCTATTGATGTCTGGAGTGTATTAATTAAGGTTTCTCAAGGGAAACTCTTTATAAGTTGATTATTGTAATGAAATTTACTTATGGTTTCTAATCTTCTACGAAAACGATTATAAATATAATTTGAGATATAAAAATAATTAATTATTACGTATGCTTGTTGAAAATATATTAAAAAAATATATTATTAACAAATAAATAATGATTATCAAAGCTATTAAATAAAATAAAATCTATCAAAAACCTTAACGGTAATTTTATTTTAATGTTATGGTTTTTCTACCTTAATTCCGGACCGTAATTTGTAGTGCAATTAGTATTAAGATGAACTAAAAAAAGAAGAAAAGGAGGAGATTTTTCAAGTTGGACTTTTTCAGCTTATTAGCTCTTGAGTAATTTTAGGAAAACACTTCGAGGAATACAATTAAAATGAATAAACGTTTCTATTAATAACTTTTTGGAAATAATTGGTTGAATTAGCCAGATGGTAAAGCAAACCTTTGCGCAATTATTGACCTAACTCTACAGAGGGGTATTTCTACCATCGTTACTGAATTTTATTTAAATATTTGTTTTTTTATTCTCTGTATGGTTACAGCAAATTACAGTCTATGCAAAATTTCAGCTGCCCTATTCTTTAGGGTTTTTATTCCATGTAACTGTAAACCTAATAGATTTTTATTTAAATATTAAATTACTAAAATAATGTTCTTGCTTTATATTTACTTATTATTGCTTATTTTGTCAGCTTTTTATTTATGTTTGCGTTAATTTTTCAACCTGTGTTCATATGTGCATATGGATTTTCTATTTAATAAAAAACTGAATGTGTTGGACACATATGTAGTCCATAGATTGGACAAGTTCTAGAACCCATTGATGGTAGGTAGGGCTTATGACATAATGAGTGTTTACTGAGTCTTAGTTGTTACGATAAATATGTTTATTAACATAGACGTTTACTGTTGTTATAAATATTTACTGTTTGTTTTTGTGCGGGTTATCACTGGATGCCCCTCTCTCACGTGATATTTTAACATATTATTTACTTATGGTTTCGTCAGGAGAAATGATTGTAAATTTTTGTTCTACAGCAAAAAAAAATAAAAAATAAAATAAAAATAAAATATTTTATTTAAAAAATGAATAGTTTTTGAAAATGCAGTTTTGATATTTAGCAGTTTTTAGAAATGTACATTTTTACGTGACTAGCAGACCCGGCAATTCTTCGCTATTGCTAGATTTGAGTGTATATGTATGTATTAAATGAATACAATTGAAAGTTTGGTAAAACATTAAAAAGATTAACATTACGGAACTTCATAAAATCTAACCTTTCACTTTTATCTCTTTTTCCCTATTTCCCTTCTTCCCTTTCAACTCTTTTCTCTTTTTACCTTTTCCCTTTTCCCTTCTTCTCTTTTTCCCTGTTCTTTTTCATTTCCCCATTTCCCCTCTTTCCTTTTAAATCGGACCAGTAGCGTAAATCGGTCTAGTAGTTTTTCAGTCTATAGCGGACATACATACGAACATTGCCTTTTCTATCTATAGAAGAAGAAAGTCTGTATATTTCTTTCTTTGTTTCGTAAATATCTCGACAACGACGCCACCTAGCGGGTCCATTTTTTGTAAAAATATTTCTTTTCACGTAACTAATATATATTCTAAATATGACCCATATCCGACCATAAATGCAATTTTCTCCAAATATCTCAATCCCAGCGCCATCTAGCAGGTCCATTTTTTGCAGAGGTATTTCTTTCCATGTAAGTAACACATATTCTGAATATGAGCCAAATCGGACCATAAATACAATTTTTCAAAATATCTCAACCACAGCGCCACCTAGCGGGTCCAAACTAATTCAGAAACCTTCGCGGGCGTGCGCACAACAAGTTACCAAAGTTTCATTGCAATCGGATGAACGGTTTAGGAAGGCATAAGAGACATACAGACAGACAAACATTCATTTTTATGTATATAGATAAATATGAAATTACAATTTAAATTAAATATATTTATATATTTTAAAAGTTTATAAAAGCTGTACAAACCAATTTTTTTACTTCCTTGTACAAATTAAAGGAAGTATTGAGATCGCGAAATTTTTTGGTTTTCAGATTTCAACAGAAATCTTTTGGTTTTCAGGGATCATCCATTTTGATCATCTCTGAATCCATTTTTATAAGTTTCGATGTGATGTCTGTACGTATCTGGCATAAATCAAAAGCGATTAGTCGTAGAATGTTGAAATTTTGGATTTAGGGCTATTACAAAATCTAGTTGTGCACCTCCCCTTTTGATTGCAATTGACTGGACCAAAAGTGTCCAAAAACCCCAAAATCCAAAGAAATTTGGGTTTTGGAATTTTTCTTACCTGTAGTAATAAGCCCTCATTGAGAGATCTTCAATGATAAGTGGTGTTTATTTTCATTGGTTCCAGAGTTATAACTAAATAAAATTTTAATGAAATTGGATATTTCGGAAGGCACATCGTTTCGAATCGGACTGCCATCCATTTATTTTAACTTTTTTTAAAATTTAAATATGTTGATTTATTAATAATTATTAACCTCTTAATGTAAAAAAAAATTTTCGATAAATAATTCAATAATAATAAGAATGAAAAAAAAGAGAAAATATCACAAATTATTAGTGAAATAAAATTTTATGTACATTTCATTTTAAAAAAATGTGTACATGTAATTTAATAGGCGTACAAGGAAGTTATGTGGTGTCAACATCAGATTATTTTAACTCATCGTCGTAATTCAGCTGATTTCGAAGTTGAGAGTTCAGGTTCAAATCAACTAAAGATAGTTGCTTTTATACGGATTTAAATATTAGATCGTGGATACCGGTGTTCTTTGGTGGTAGAGTTTCAATTAACTACACATCTCAGGAATGGTCATCCTGAGACTGTACAAGACTACATTTTATTTACATTCAAACATATCCTCTGAAGTAATTCCTTACGTTGGTTACTGAGGCTGAACAGAAAAAAATAGAGAAATTTATTCTAGAAATCTGTATCGGTTGTTTTTATTTAGGTTTGAATAATTAATTTGTCTTTAAATTCTTCTATTTAGATAAAAATTGCAATAAACTTTTAATAAATAATAAAATAAGATAAAACCTTATTAGTAGGTAGAGTCTCGGCATTTTATGCGAAGGTCCCGGATTCAAATCCCGGTCAGGCATGGAATTTTTTCATACGCTACTAATTTTCAGTGCGCTAAGGACTATAGCTGTTGATACTCACTCTTTCATAACAAAAAAAAGATAAAACCAACTAGAAAAAGTAATTTCAAAAGAAGAAAAATTCAGTTCTTTATTGCATGACAACTTTGAAAGTCAGTACTTAACTACAGAGAGACGACTAAAAATTACTAATCCGTTATTTTAGTCCGACTTCTGGAGTTTCAACTTTTAATGAAATGATTAAGTATTAATTATTTTAGGTTTTGTTTTTAGAAGTGGTTAAAAGTGTTTTATAAGTTGATTTTATTTAAAATTAACTTATTAGGTTAATTTCTGTTTATTATTTCTGTTTTTGGTTAAGCTAAAATTCAACAGATAAACATAATGAATAAATTAATGATAATCTTGTGTCAAGGTTTTTTCTTCAAAAAACGCTTTTGTTAAATTTTTCAGCACTTTTCGAATATAGTTTGAAAATATGAAATAATTTTTCCAAATTTATTGAAAAATATGAAATTTTTTTTCCAAAGAGTGATTTAAAGGGAAATCCTAAAATAAGTTTTCATAGACTAATCGTTGTTAGTAACTTTCCAAATTTGTTTTATGTTTTACAGTCAGAAAATATACAAATTTAGAAAAATACCGGAATTAGTGAATTCGTAATTAAACGGTTTCACTTTTTTTCAGACTGTATGCTTAATGATTAAAAGCGCATACTGTTAATTATCACTTTTTGCCGGATTGTTACTATCCCCTTTTCTCTTCTAGGTGAATTCCTTCTACCACGGTTCTTTTCTTTGTAACAGGATAGTTTATGACACTCCAAAGTTGATATTACGCACACTAGGCATTAATTTTATTGCGACTCTTTTTTTTTTTCATTATTACATCTCCGACATTATTATTTTGATATTTTCTAGGCGTATTAAGTTTTGCAAATTTAATACTTCTTTCTATACTTGAAAATCATTACATAGAACTCATCCGTGAGTAACTACAGGCATCCGACTGCTATGAAGGGAAATTCCTAAGCTTGGTTAAATATTGCTATGAATATTAATGGAATAAATATGCCTTAAAAATTTCATTTTTTCATCTCAATTGGAGAAAAATCTGTTTATATCCCTTTTCACCTTCCTCGGAGTTGATAAGGAAAAACGTTTGTTACCGCCAGTTCGTACTGTAGGTTATTTAAGAATTTTTCCATTTAGGAAGTAGGAGTCTAAATAATCAGTCAGTGAGGAATTTCACATTTGACCAGAAAGCCATAAATTGTTCTACAATATGACATAACATGTTCGAAAAAAGTACCAAAACCTTTTTCCAAACAGGTCATTTTTTCGCTTTCAAAAAGAAAAAAACGTGAGATACTGCGTTTTGGAAAAACTAAGAAATGGAATTCAGAGAAACGTTAAATAATTAATAGAGTGCGTTTAAGTTGGCTAGAATTGAAAGATTTTATATCACGTTTTATAAACAGTTGAATTGAAGATTTATGCAAAAATGCTTTAATAATATTAGGTTAAATGTCATATGCAATATTAAGTAAAGAAGATGACACTCAAACGAAACATATTTTCAAATCGCCTTCGTGAACGTAACATTATTGTTAAAAGAAAATATCTTTCGTTTAAATTTTCAAGAAACAACCAGAGGAACTTCCCGTAAATAGAAAAACTGACTACACAGTTTTACAACTGGGTTGTTTCTGATGTACTGCTTACTCACACCATACACACACAACATAATTTAAAATATTTATAATTTTATTTTAAATATAATATTTTTTCGTTTATTTAATTCAATGATACTAACTAAAGCTCGCGCGCATACTGTAATTAATTCGCTTGGATGTGGCGGTACTAGCGGCGACGTGCGGCACTAACAAATTCACAATATACATAGAACAAATTTTGCTTATACGTTCGGCAGACTGGTGTAGTCCCAAAGCTTAAGGCACGAAGTACGTAGTCAACCGGACGATCGAGTTCTAGACCCAGTCAGACCAAGTTATTTTTTTACTTTTTTAATATTATTCATTTATTTAATTCTACCACTCACCTGTGACGTCACAACATAGCAGACGACTTACCATATGTAAGTCCATATGGTCGTACCATATTAAACTTTACCATATTTATTAAAAATAAATACAGCATGTTTTCGGGCTGGGGGTGCGATTTTGCAAAAGTTTTTTTCTAAATATTGTTATTTTTTAATTGTTACAAATATGCCAAGGAAAAATATGACCTTAATTAGATGAAATTTCGAGATACTAAGGCTGACTTTGCTCTACACCCTCACTCCCTTGCCCCATATATAAAATTAATCTGTTCAAGTTTGCTTAAAATCGATCCAGAGTTCTGGAGGCATAAGGTGATTTAGAGAGTGACACCGAACACACAAACATCCAGACATCGGGAAAATTTCTATCAGGGTTTTTGGGTTCCTTAAGTGTCAAAATGTCAAGATCCGGTGAAAAATAGCATATGCCCAAATAGATCGATTTCAATACTTCTCTTCTAGGGCTATAGCTGTGCCATAGCGCTGTCTAAACGGAAAAGTAAAAATAAATGAATAATAGAATTTCACGTATTTGATCGTGAATTCAAATAACGCCTAAAGTCATGTAAGAAACAGATATTTTTATTCAGGAAATGTGATGAAAAACTGGCAATATGTATGGGATTAATAAAAAATATTATGAAAAAGAATTAATTTTTTAGTTTATACAAAAAAAATTTCAATTATTATTATTATTATTATTATTATTATTATTAAAAATGGAAAGTAATATACCGGTAATAAAAATAATATTGGATTGAATTTACCTTCTAAATTTTACAGTGCATACGAGTATAAATATATATATATATATTTACCTACATGGAGTATTCTAATTTCTACTTTTTGTATGTTAAAGCTTCTGATATATAAAACCTATAACTTTTTTTTTATTTTTTTACATTCTGGTTAATTTACTTTCGTTGAATTTTGTACCCGAAAGCAATATATACTCACCAACAAAATTCACTCAGACGTGATGCTTTTATCATGTATCTACCATCAAAGCGGATGGATGCCTTTTAGAGATTCCAAGTAAAATTATTTTCAATGAACCCACAGTAAATGCAGTTATAACTCGAAAAGAATCTTGGTTTTCTACTTAAAGCATAAGATTTAACATTTTAGATTTAATTTAACATACTTTGAAGTGTCACTTTTTGATTTCATTTTCTAAATTTCTCATTGTCATTTATACTGCTTGATTTATGCATTTTATTTATGCTTTATTTATACAAATAAAGTATATGTTTCTATTTATTCATTTAGTTTATCAAAAAAATATAAAAAAAGCTTGTTAAAAAATAATTTAAAAGGACCGGCTAGACTGTAGTCAATTTAAACAAATTTAATTTCTATATTTATGCTAATCCTTTTACAGTTTTTTTTATAAAAGATCGGAGGGCATCAACAACTATGGTCATTAGCCCGGTGAAAATTGGTAGCGAATTAAAAGATGTCATACTTGACCGGGATTCGAACCCGGGACTTCCGCACAAGTAGATATAATATGTTCCTTCTGGCACAACTATACATTAAAGAAGGGTGAATCAGAGAGCAGCACGCGACTTGACCAATTCTAGAGAAAATTTACAGATTATGGAGCCTTTTCACATATTTCGCACTCTTTTGCTAGCATCATTTTTCAAGTTAATGAGCAGGCGACTTAGTCCAATTCTAGAGAAAAGTTACAATCATGCAGCATTTACAGGCAAAATTCACATATTTCACACTCTTTTGCAAACACAATTTTCTCATTAATAATTCTAATAATTATTTAATTATCTAATTAACTAATAATCATGCAGAATAAACTAACTAGCAGACTTAAAACTAAACTAACAAGCAGAATTAACTAACAATCAATGTAGAATACACGATTACGTTACCATCTCGTATATGAACATTTTATACCACTTGCAATCAAATACAATATCGAAGCGATTTAGCAAAACAGCATTTACAATCAAAATTCACATATCTCGCACTCTTTTGCGAGCATATTTTTTTAAGTTAAGGATTCTTTATTGTAAATATTAGTGAACATTTACAAAAACAATTTCATATGTGTGGAATGTGACAAAAAAATAAAACATATTATTGTTTTATATAAATAAACATTATATTCAATGTTAATGTAAATGAAGATTTTCAAACAGCTGGCTTGATGATAAATGTATCTATATGTAGTTCATTCATACGAATTAAGTAACAGATTACTGTCTCAGACCAATCCAACTAAAACCCTTATTACGTTCGGTTCCATCTAATGTTTCGCTTTCCGTCCACGATATGAGTTTGTATTTCGATATTGCCAATTGAGCGATTTTCATTCCCGTTTGCACTGTAAATTCTTTATCACCCAAATTTATAAGATATTGCATTTAAAGCAGTATATGTTTTTATTGTTAAAATTAATCACAGCATTTTTTTGTTTTATTTTATCGGGTAAGTCTGTATATGAAGAACCGCGTAACGGTTTAAATTTATTTATACGCAACATTAAACCTTCGATACTGATTAAAGACCAACCGCTGCCTTTACCTTGAAATTCGGATTCTTCGGCTAATAGTTTTTCAAACGCTTCGTCTATAACTTTATCTAAATCGTTACAATTATATATTGGTGTATTTTTAGTTTTAAAATTAATGTCTTGAGAATCGATTTGGTCGCCCCAACTTTTTTCATATGTACATTCTAACAATATATTAAATTTTACAGCATCTGTTGTTACCTGTGATTTTAAGATGTTGAGAACGCAATTTCTTCTACTGTTTAAAAATAAATATATATCTTTATCTGTTTCGTCTCCATTTTTATAATAATATGTGCTTAAATTATCTTTAAACGCATTTTCTAAAATTGTGAAACAATTCGCGTCACAGACAGCTAATCTAGCTCGCTTTTTAGCGGTTGCGCAATCATTTTCTCAACACGCACGTGTTAACTCCATCACCTATATAATAAATTAATAAAGTACCCATAATATTGTATTTATATTATTAAATGTGCTACTGCGCATGCGCGAACAAAACTGTAATTTACATTAAGGTTAGCGAATTCTATTGTTAATATCTATCTTTAATTGAATAAAAAAATGCAATTAGTATTATTATAGTGAAAAAGAAGAATTCCCTGACGTCATCGACAGGCTATAATAAATATATTACAAACGCAAGATAGAGGATTCCAAAAATCTGTTGTAAAAGATTAGAGAATCTCTTAATGAGAAAATTGTGATTGCAAAAGAGTGCGAAATATGTGATTTTTGCTTGTAAATGCTACATGATATGTAACTTTTGTCTAAAATAGAGTGTGTGCGGCTTAAGTAAGTTGATTAATAATAATAATTAGAATCATTAATGAGAAAATTGTGTTTGTAAAGAGTGCGAAATATGTGAATTTTGCTTGTAAATGCTGTTTTGCTAAATCGCTTCGATATTGTATTTGATTGAAAGCGGTATAAAATGTTCATATACGAGATGGTAACGTAATCGTGTATTCTCCATTGATTATTAGTTAATTCTGCTTGTTAGTTTAGTTTTAAGTCTGCTAGTTAGTTTATTCTGCATGATTATTAGTTAATTAGATAATTAAATAATTATTAGAATTATTAATGAGAAAATTGTGTTTGCAAAAGAGTGTGAAATATGTGAATTTTGCCTGTAAATGCTGCATGTATGTAACTTTTCTCTAGAATTGGACTAAGTCGCCTGCTCATTAACTTGAAAAATGATGCTCGCAAAAGAGTGAGAAATATGTGAAAAGGCTGCGTAATATGTAAATTTTCTCTAGAATTGGTCAAGTTGCGTGCTGCTCTCTGATTGACCCTTCTTTAATGTATAGTTGTGCCAGAAGGAACATATTATATCTACTCGCACAATTGCCGAGACGCTCGCTACCTACTCAGCCACAGAGGTGGACACCAATCTCTTTTAAGATTATTTGTATTCACTGAAAGATTTGATGAATGAATTAAAGTTCAATATTTGTGAGCGTGTAATTCTATAAATCAGAAATGGCTGCAAAATTATCTCAAATACATAATTAAATTCAAGTATTTTCAAATCGACTTAAGATAAAGAATCAAATCAAGAATTAGATAAATATTTTTAATTTAATAATACAAAATCAATATTTTATCAAAACATTACCCATCCAAGTTTGTAGTAATATAAAAAAAAATAGAATTTCTCATATTTATATAATAATTAATGTTCTTTTTAAGTTAAAAATTTTAATATATAAAAATAATTTCTATTTATTTAATTTCAACTTTTTTAATGATCACTTCAAACTTAAATTGTGTATTGTTTTAATCTTCAAATCCCCATGATATATGTTTTTTTAGAAATGTACTTTTGTATACTTTTATTTGACACTTCTCTTGATGAGTTTTAAATAGTTTGGAATTTAAGTTTCAATAGAATTACATCTAATGTCTACCATTCTGTTTTGTTTTTTATTCAAATTTATATACATCTGTTGTTATTGGCGCAGTTAAGACAGACGGTTTGACTGATATTTATTTAATGAAAATTGGTGCTGTTATTCTCTAGAGGAACAAAGCTGCAATCGTTTACATAAAATATTGAAATGCATAAAATTCTTTTAGCATTTAGTTAATAATTACTACTCTAAATATAATCTATTTTCCAACCTTTCAATAAAAAATTATTTTCTTTATATTATATTTAAAAGTGTTTATAAAACAAAATATTTTAGTATGTATGCATTAAAAAGAAAACCATTTAGTAGTACTCAAAAAAAACTTGAATCTTTGCAGTTTAGAACTTCTTTTAACCAGATTTATTGTACGATAAAATAGTGAGAGATTTTATTTCATATAAAGATTAAAAAAATATATTACAAAGAAATTATTTTTATCATTACGTGGTTAATTAGGAGGGAGAAGAGTGGATTTACAAAGCCTCTATTAAGAGATTCACTTAGTGGTCACGATATACATATATTGACTGATTCGTTTATTTTTTAATTGGTCTAATTTTTTTATAATTAACTATCTTATTTTTTTAATAGAAAAAAAATCATTAACTCTTTTTCAATTTTTTTCAGAAGTACGAATTAATAAGTACTAATTTCTATTGAAAGATAATACTTCTATCAGGCGTAAGAAACTTCACTGTTTGGTGTTTTAGGTGAGCACGTGTTTTCATTGTTTATTTTTTTATGTATATATTCGTAAAAAAAATTATTTTTAAAGTTATAATACATACACAATTTACTTTTTCAGTATTATATTTTAATAAGTTGTCCTTTTTATAATTTAGAAAATACGTACTTGTCTTCTAAAGGAACGATACCAGAAAATAAATACTACTTTTATCATTTTCTATACGTAAACTGGGCGTTTTTAATCAGGTCAATGTTTTTTTTTTTTTTTAATTAGGTCAATTTTAACAAATTTTATTAGGTCTATTCATCTCATATTAGGTAAAAAAGTACAAATTCTAATCGGATCATGCCCGATTGTTTATAGTTCAGTGAATATGAATAAGCTTTTGTATTTCGTTGTGCCAACAAATAAATCATTTTTTTTTTTCATGAATAAAACGAGTTTGAATGAAGTAAAAATTTGTATTAGCTCTCACTAATGCAATAGAAAATACAGTGATTTTTTTTTTTTAGAAAGAGTTTTTTTTTTATTAACACAGGAAATAAAAAAATGCGTTTCCTATTTATAAACTTACTATTTCTACTCCAGGAAAAGTTAAATTTTTTTTTCTTACATCACAATTTCCATTTTTATTTATCACCTTTTTTCAAATTTTTTTTTACCTTGTGGAATATATTTTGGAATTATTGATGTATTGATATTTTAAACATATAACAATGAACAGTACTAATAATTTTTTTTATAATAAAATCTTTTTTAATTATTTATAGTAATTTATACATTACCTTATTTTTACTTAGAACTCATCTATTAATTATTATTAGAAGCCGTTTTGCTATTTAAATACAAGTATCAACAAGAATTAGAGTTTAAAAGTTAACATTTTTGTTAAATTTTAAGTAATAAATAACTAATATATTTTAAAGCATATTTTTACATTTAATTGTGTTTAAGAATTGCTGAAAAATTAAAAAAAAAAAAAGAAGATTTTAACATTATTTCACTAATTACTTTATTTTATTTGATTTCAGTGTAAATTTAAATAATTTTACATTGTGGTTCTATGTATTTTTTAAATTAACTTTTCAAGTTAAATTTTTATGGTTTTTTTATTTTTATGGGTACCATGCTACAAAAATCATGTATTTTTATTTAAATATATTGTATTTGTTATTGGTTATTGTTTTAAATCAGTTCTTTTATTAATTATCCTATTATAAGACGTGAACTCGCGGGTAGCGCTCAAGGTTTCTTTTGCTACCTGCGTCCAGGATAAATATGTTGAAATAATTGTATATGTAATTTTCAATTGACAATAAATAAATATTATTATTATTTTATATTTATCATCAGAAAAAAAAATAGGTAACTTGGGAGACAAAAAAATACTTTTTGTTATCAGAGGAGTGGTATGGGCAAAAATCTTTTATTGCAGGGTTATGTATTTAAAAAATATAGATGCTAAAAATTCCCATTACCTCATTTAGTGAAACAATATATAGCTAAAAAAAAAAAAAATTTTTTTGGGAGGGGGTGAATATTAAATAAATATTTTTGGTAATTTGTGATCTTGATTAAAAAAATGTCAAATTTTTAATGAAAAATGTTTTGGGGCCCCGTAAAGATCTAAAATTTTACTTCGAATAAAACAGCCCATCCCTTTTTCCAGTATTTAAAAAAATTAATAAAATCTTTACCTCCTAAGGTACTACCTCTACTAAGTTTGAAAAAATCGGTCAACAGGGTCCAGAATTATAAAACCAAGCACAGGACAACATATATTCGTACAATCTTCCTTCTAACAATAATTGATATTTTATCTTGGGGCATTGAATAAACAAATTTTGTCGCAGGCTATTTACATTTTATTGAAATATATTCTGTTAATTAATTTTTTTAAATATCTTCTTAAAGCACAAAACTTAAAAAAGCTCAATTTTTTTAGAATTTTCTTGTTTTTCTTACTTTCCCGTTACAGCTACAGCAGCATATATCGCTATACCCGGAAAAGTAAAAATCATCTCTCCTTGAAAGATATATAATGTATATATAAAATATAATTTAATAAAAAGGATTATATATAAATTACCCGGTCTAGCAAGGGGGTTCCGCTCCTTGGACCCCGACTCATCTGCTATCCTTATAGTTATGAGAATATTAAATATTTTACAAATATTAAAGAAAAAACAATTTGTGTATTAATTCATTATATTTCTGTTGAAATATAATAAAGCAAAACGATTAGTTTTTGTTTCTTTAATGATATTTAATATCTTAAACTCCAAGAGGGTTAGGGCCTCGATCATATTACTTTCTTTCCTTTTCCTGGGATTAAACGAATGTATACTGAAAATTTTAAAGCAGTTGGTCGGTTGGTTCCCCCGTGATGCTGTTGCAAACAAAAGACAGATCAACAACATTTCGCCTTTATATATATATATATATATATAAAATAAATTAATTTTTTAAGAAAAATATAAAGTTAATAATATTTTTTTGATTTTCATGAATTTCATTTAGTTTAAATTTAACCTCTTCTTAGTGATAATGTTGAAAATTATTTTTAACTATATGAGATTTATTTATGTATAATTTTACCTGAAACATTTACATTTAGACCTCATTTGACCAAATGATATATGAAAGGGGTAAGATATAGTAAGTCATCTGTTTTCATTGTTGATTATCTTTATGAAAGGTAGGTAACAAAGTGTAATAGTCAGGGAAAGGAACGCATTTTATGTGTGTTGTCAGTAGTTGGAAAGCTATAAAATTCGGGATTCCCGTGGAGTTGAAATCTCAAGAAATTTTCATTAAATACAAGAAGGGAAGGGTAAAGCTAGTGTTTTTATATATTCACTAAAATTTTTTGACGGGTTAAATAATATTGTTACTGAGTTAAGTTAGTGGTTTGAATTAATTGGTTTGTGCTTAGATCCATAAACATCTAAAATGTCACTAGTAATCACTGGTTTCAATAATAAAGTGGCCTACTAAAATCTTAGATATTAAAGCAGAAAGTAAGTTTAAGTTTTTAGGAGATCATCATATCACCGTATTACAAGTACAATAGAATAATCATATCGGTGAGTTCAATAAAAAATTAATCAGGCTTATTCACGCCTTGCTAAGGCTATGATTGCCAAAAAAAATTTTGATTCCCTTTGTATATTTTTAGAGTCGACTGCTACACTGGATAAGGGGTCAGTTTCTAAGATATTATTGCAGAAAAGTTTTAAAACACAATAACTAGTTTTCCGTCTTACGAGCATCGTGAGCTAATGATTTATGTAGGCAAAATTTAAAATACTTATTAACGCTTACAAGTTTGTACATTTTTGAAAAAATAATGCTGGCAGTAAGGTGTGATTTATTTAAAATCACACCTTATTAATATGACAAAAAATATATTATCGATTAAATATTTCCCTCTCCCATAAATTTAAGCTGTATTAAAATATTATTGGGAACTCATTTGCATGGGTTTAACCAGATTTTTTTTTAAAGTAAATTTTGTAAAAAGTATCATAATTAAATGAAATATTTGCCAGTCTTTTTCATGAAACATTTTATTTGATGATTTTTATACATAAACGATATAAAATTATTCTGCTGTCATATTTCTGTTGAATTATGATCATTTTTGCATTGTTTTTGTTTAATATTACAATTATTTATATTAATTCTTCAAGTCGTTAATGCTGACTTGTTACGTACTTATATATTTATGACATTTATGATGTCACTTTATAAATAAATGATTGATGAAAAAACAAGCTATTTTCGTTTATCCGTAAGTAGAAGATTTTGGGAAAATAATAGTATTTTAACCAGTGGACATCAGTAGATTTTTAAAAAAACTTAACGTTGTCCCATTCTTATGTTAATGCCACAAGTATGATGCCATAAGATTTTGTTAATAGTGAAAACCTATATAAATAAAAATCTACATAAATACAAATGATATAGAAGTATAGAAATAAACTATATAGTTTATATCTATATAAATTAAAATGGAAGTGTTTGTTTGTTCAGAATCTTAAATCTCCGAAAGTTCTTCACCGATTACTTTGAAATTTTGATATAACGTTGCATTCAAATACGCGCGTGTTTTTATATACCTACTACTTATATGCCTAAGATGTCACACCTATGACAGGTAAAAACATGTTTTTTTTTTAAAAACGGCGCTGTCTGTTGGACGTTAAAGTAACACACTCCATACTGAATATTTTTCGATTCCATTTCAATATTTCCGATATATGTGTTCACTATAGACTAAAAAACTACTGTACCGATTAACGCGCGGGGAAAAAGGGAGAAAGGTAAAAACCAGAAAAGGAAAAGAGGGAAAAATCGGAAAAGGAAAAAAATCGAAAAAGGTAAAAGGAAAAGTAAGGGAAAATGGGAAAAAGAAAAAGGGGAGAACGGGGAAAAGGAAATGAAAAGGGGAAGGAGAAAAGAATAAAGGTAAAGGGAAATTTGAGAGAGTAATGGCGGAGGAAAGGGGAAAACGGGGAAAGGGAAAGGTATATGGTAAAATGAAAATGGGGAAGGGGAAAATTGACAAGGTGGGAAAAGGGTAAAAGGGAAAGGTTAACTTTTGTGAAGTTCCGTAACGTTCATTTTGTTAATGTTTTATCAAACTTTCAATTGTGTTCATTTAATCTATATATATATTCAAATCTAGCAATAGCGAAGCATTGCCGGGTCTGCTAGTATGAAAATAAATTATCTATGAATGATCTAGCCCTTATCACGTGTGATAAAGGATAAAAATTACCTAGTTTCATAACTTCTAAAAAATAATAAGTCGACTGATTAACAGAAAAAAGTTGAAAAAAGTTGAAAAAAGGAAAATTAATTTAATTTTTATATTAAGGGTTGGTTTGGTGAATTATCACTTTCGACTGAAAACACAGTCCCCACACTGATAACATTTTGTTTAAAAAAGCAATGAAAGAATGAAGTTTTTAGGTCAAAAAAAAAAAATGAAAATAACATTTTTAGAAGTGAGATGGTTAATTTCTTACAATTAATTTTTTCGATGATGAAGTCCAACTTCTATAGAGATGGAACACTTCAACAATTGCTCAATTTTTTCAACCTCACATTCAGTTTTTCAGAGTATTTTATCGAGTTAAAATTATCATTTGTAGAAATGACATACCAATTTAGATTATTGCGGTTTAACCATTTTTGATATGTAATGTCAGGCAAATGAAAACATATTTTCGCATCTATTCATATCAAATTTTTAATAAAGATTTTAGTACTTTTCCTCACCTTAAGAGAAAAAAAATTCCTCGGGTCACATTATGACAGCAACAATATCCTTTACAATATCCCTTTACTATTACAGTGTAATGAACAGGAAAATATTTTTTTTTGAATTTGAGAAAACAATTAACTTCCATGTTTCACTACACTGAACAAAAATATAGTATTTTGTCTTTTAGTCTCATAAATAAAACACGGTAAAAGCATTCTCACAATAAATGTGTAATAAATGTTTTTATTCTTTAATTAACAACTTATTCCTACGTTATTACTCGTACATTGTTTCATATTAAAATTACGCTTATATCTTATACACATCTTATTTAACTCTGGTATTTTAATTTACGATTAGAATCATTTTCATAAAAATTATATGATTGGATATCTAAAAAAAAAAATATATAATCTTTCCGTCGTCATGTAGTAAATTTTAAAAGTGGTAAAATTAATAGGCAAGAAAGGACATTGTTGGAAGAAAATATAAATGTTAATATAACAGTAAGGAGGATTAAGAAAAACTTCTCTAAATTTCCCGTTTGATAAAATGACCAAAGAAAACAAACATTAACTTTGAATGGAATATAGAGAGACAGCAAATAAAATATATCTTGAGGTACATTGATACTTCCACCGTTGAACAAAAGAGCCGAACAAAAGAAGACACAATGAACAATAGAAATGATTTAAAGTACACATATGTAATATGTTGTCAGATTCATTTAAAAAAAAAAAACTACTTGTGTTAACTTATGAAAAGATCATTAAGGGCTTAATTTCCCCCTCCTCATCACCAAAAAAGACAATATTATGGTCCGGTCTATTTTATTTAACAGTTTATAACGGATAATTCAAAAAGGACTTCAAAATTTGAAAGCATATAAAAATTTATTTAGATAACTTATAGATTCGGTTTAAGTTAATTCTCATTTCATAGCAAAACACATCAAGTTTTGACTCAGTTCATTAGTACCAAATTCGGCCACTAGCGCTGTCACCAGTGTTGTAAAAAATGCATACATTTACTGGTGCGTAATGTGTTGCCTGTGTTTTTGGTTTTACAGTTTGCAGTCAGTAACTGCAGGTCAACATAATTTTCGTAGAGAGTACGGTAGGGAACTTCCTAGTAGATTCACAATTTACTCTTGGCACCAAACCTTCGTTGAAGCTGGTTGTTCTGTTACACATGCAAAATCACCAGGATGCCCACGCGTACCTGAAAATGCTGCGGAATAACTCAGAGGGAGCTTTGCACATAGTCCGAAAAAATCAACTCGACGTGGTTTGTGAGATTGGCATTCCACAAACGACGTGGAAAATGGACCCCCATTACTATCAGCAAGACCACCAGCTCACTACCGCCTAGAAGTCTGAGATTTTCTTGATACTTGGATTCCCAGATCAGTGGATTGGTTGTGAGATCCAATTGCATGGCTATATCGCAATATATTATGTATAATTCAGTCTATATGTAATACATACGTATAGGTTAAATCTGATTTAAAATCCTACACAACACAACAGGGGGAAAAATGACCAATCACAGAAATTTGTGTCCGAAAAAACCAATCCACCCAATAATAAAAAATAATGATATAATTTTACGGATTTCTGCATTTTTTCTTTTGTGTGTGAATTTTTTTTGTACATCTTTAAACCGTATTGATTTTTCTTACATCTTCTAGATAAACGGATAGAAGGAAAGCGCAATAGGAACTTGTGAAATACGTGCAATGTTAAATGATTTAGATCTGACAGATTAATTATAAATAATTTGTAGATCTAAATACACTTAGACAAAAAAAATTTGTTTAATGTTTCTCTGTGTGATACCATTTCTTGAATTGCTTTTTTGCGTACATTACATATTTGTAAATACTATTTTTCTATCATAATAAATTACGCTTCAAAAAAATTAAGAGAGTTATAATAAAGTTGTAATAAATTATAACTTTTATAAAGTTATAAAAGTTATAATTTATAATTTTGCATGGCCATACTTATATTACAATGATTTCGCTGATGTTTTTCTTTTTCAATATCCTCAGGCACATCCCGAATTAATGCACATCGGCTAGCATGTTAGTATTCCATTTTCCTTTATAGCGGCTTTCCATCACCGAAATGTCTTGGTGGAAACGTTCACCGTGTCGTCACTTACCTCTCCTAGGTTGTCCGACAAAAAATTCAGATGTGAGTGGGGAAATGTATTTTCAAAGACATATTACATCCCGTAGCGCTGTATGAAGTAAGAAGTTGACTAACAATATCGTATTAATTGTCGGATTTTTGTTTGCTGAGAAAACATTTGCAAACGTCTTTAAATGTTTAAATGAAGCCAAAGCTGCACATTCTACATTATTTAACATTGAGTTAAATACGTCATCTTTGACCAACTGTCTTATTTGAGGGCAAACAAATATTCCTTCTTTAATTTTTCCTTCATTTACATTCGGAAATTTCTGCCTGATGTACAAAAATCCGGAACTATTCTTCTTCATTGCTTTTACAAAATTTTTCATTAGTCTTTGCTTGATCTGTAGAGAGGATAGAAATATTTTTTTGGGTTCAACTAAGGGCTCATGAATAATGTTTTTCCCACCATTTGGAGTTAAATTGTCTCGTTTCTTCCACTCTTTGGTAACATAATGTTTATCTGTAGCTCGGCTCTCCCATTCGCAAAGAAAACACATGTACTTAGTATAGCCTAACTGCATGCATAAAAAGGCTATAACCAGCTATGTTTTTTATAATTTATTTTTTCAAGAACATCTTTTCTCACATCGTATGTTTCTTTCAAATTAATACCATAAGCGATTGGTATCGAAGAATATTTGTTACCGTTATGTAGTAGAATCACTTTTAAATTGTACTTGGGCAAATCTGTGAAAAGGCGCCAGTCCTCAGGTTTATGAACTTTTCTAAGTGCAACAAAAGTTGATATATTTGTGTAATAAACTAAATTATTTTCATCAATAAAGCACTAGGAAAGTTCTTTTTATCGGCTTCAAAAGCCCGAAATTTTTGTGTTTTTTAAAAATAAATTCCAACCTTGCAGTCTTGATTCTAACAATTCAGTTTGATACTTTAATTAATTTAAATCCCTAACCAAGTCATTTAATTCAATTCACCTTGTGATATAAGATGTGGCTTATTGGAAGATAATTCAAAATCAAAATCATTGTTGTCTTCTTCAGGACTGCCTGATTCTTCATCGCTGCTTTCAAAACATACATTCACAGGTGGCTCAGGAACTGGAATAATTTCACTGTGAGGTACAGGTCTGATTGTAGATTGCAATAAAGGATATTCTGCAATATTTTTAATTTTTTTAGAAATTCCAGACACATTTGTTATACAACCGTAACAATCGGTTACATGATACTTTGGTTCACGCCAAACAATAGGTACATATGTCATAATATGTGACTAGGATATGATTTAGTTCTTTGTCTAGTATTATTTATTTATAGTTTACAAATTATGTTAACAAAGTTAAACAATAAAAAAATGAGTTAATAAAATACAATATAGGAGCTTAAAATGTTAACTATTCGTTGAAAAATGTAATAAAATCATTTGATTAAAATTTAAACATTTTTCAAAAATGGTGGGTGATAGAAAGATTCTGAGTTAGTATTCGTTTTCAGCATCAAAAACCAGATTAAAATCATGCATTGCACGTTAGGAAACAAAAATTATGTTTGTCAGTGCCATCAGATCAAATATAATCTCGCTGTATATAATAAAGCTTAGAAAAGATGGACGGTTATGTACCATTTATAAGCTCATCAGTACAAACCCACATAAATATCCCCTCATAGACCTTTTGGTGTTACTAAAAAAATAATTACCCCCGGATGAGAATCAGACAAATTTAAAACGAAAAAGAAAGTGAAAAAGTGTTAAAATGCAAAAAAGTTTGTTAAAATTTAAATTTGTTTCAGGCCCATTGATGCGTCGAATCGCTAACGTTTGGATCCATTTGACGTTTTTTATTAGAGGCGTGGCGTAAAGACCGGAGTCCCGGTGGGGGGTCCCTTTGGGGTCTCCTCATTTGAGGCGTAGTTTGAAGCGATGGCACTTCTTGGAGTTGTGTAAATGCTTAATTGCGGGTCCAGTTCCAGGGGGAGGATAGTAAAAATGATGAACTCAAAAAAAAAAAGAAAAAATCCAGAATCAGCTGTTTTGAAGCTGCTGTATTTTTCATGTTTTCTAATGTTCACATTAAAATTTTTTTTGTAACATTTCAATCATTGTAACTTACTTTAATTCTTTTTTAAAATAAATTATTACTGTAGTTACGTGATTTTTTTAATTTTTTAAAACTTTAAACCCATTTGTCACATCGAAATCGAAATTTCATAAACTAAAACAGAGGCAATTTGTGAAATTTTTGCACGGGTCCTCTTGTATAGTAATTGTTTTGTTCAGAAAAATTCTTACTACTTCTTTGATGGAGTTGAGAAATCGACAACAATATTTAGAATAATGATAAATCGATGTTTAGTTATGCTAGCAAATTTTTATCGATTTCTGATTTCTGGCTCTATAACACTTTTTGTTAAGTTGCAACTAATAACATTATTTGTTTGGTTCTGTATATGTTTATAGTTGGATTTTTGTTTTGTTTGGGTTAGTTTTAATGTTCTTCAAGTTTGGTATTTTCGTTTATGTTCTTGTTCATTCTGTTTCTGTTCTGGTTGTGTATATATTTACAGTTTTTGCTTCCTGCGGGTAAAAAAGTATTTTACAAGGTTCTTAGCATGCAAATTTCTAATACTTCAAGTGATCTCAAAATACGATTTGATCAATGTTTGATAACAGTAAAGGGGGCAAGCAACATAATCCGGTTGTTATCACAAGCCACTATTTTAAATAGGCCCCTATCCCTATTTTGAATCTGTGAAACATTTCGCAACGGCAATAGTCCTATGTTCTTGAAAAATTTCAGTTCAATCAGTTTAGTAGATTTTTCGTGAAAGGGTAACAGACTCGCAGACTATATTTTACAGTTTTTTTAGCGACTAGAATTTTAACAGACTCACTACTAGATTTTTATATATATAACAAATATCAGGTTGGGGTTTTCCTGTATAACGATATATAACAAAAAGGCAGTTGAATATCCCAATTATTCTCAGGGCAGAACTTCAACAAAATACTTAGGTAAATAAGTACTACCTATATTCGCATTCATAAAACCCTCTCAGTAATGATTAACTTATGTCATTTCTCTACATTCCTTAGGTGGTTTTAATTCAAAAAACACAAAAAAAATATTAATTTACAAAAAAAGTAATTCAATATATTTTTTAATTTCTTCTTTTCAAAGCCAAATTAAAGGTTAGGAAATTTGTAGTTGTTGGTTAGAATACGTCATCGTCTGAAAATTTCAAAATTTTACTTTCTTTAAAATACCTTTAAAAAATATATTTTTTGAATAGTGTTTTTTATTTATTTTTTTATATTTATTTAGAATTGTTTTTTTGACTTATTTAAAAATTATGAACTTAAATGACTAATTAAATAATAATACAAAAAAACAAACAAAACAAATCTTTTCTCTAATTTTAATTTATTTTTTAATAAAATATTATTAATTTTTTTCTCTAATATACATCCATAATTAATTTTATTTCAATAATAAGAAGAAATTTATAAAGAAAAAACCTCTAAACAATTCACGTAAAAAATTATTTTTGTTTCATTAAATAAAGTATTGAAACAGAGTCGGTTTCTATATGATCTAATCCATTAGAGATTCGCACGTACGACGATGTATGCGACATCACTATTATCTCCCTTTTCTGTATAGCTTAATCTGTATTCCCCTTTCCATAAGTTTCTAGTTTACTACATTTCTACCTTTAGGGGGCATCAAATGCTCCAACAAGCAGCTCACAGCTATCACTGCATCAACTAATATGAATACTTGAGATTATAATACTTTCAATCTAAAATTAAATATTCGGAAAAATATTTAAATGTAATTTATTTTTTATAAAATAAAAAAGGATAAGTTAATTCTATTTTTAATAAACTTACTTCAATTAATTTTTAAAATGGTATTTTTATTTATGTTAAAAAAGGGTTTTTATTTTTGAATGAAAAAAGCTTTTTTTTTTAAATATAAAATTAGAAAAAAATGAAAATGAAGAAAAAACTTGAAATAGAAAAAAATTCAATCAGTTCGTTCAGGTTTAACAATTAAAAATTGTTACAAAATATGCCTCAGAAAAAAAAACATCAAGAAATATTTGCAACAATGTTCCCTAGATTAGTTTTTATTTCACTGAATAGCAAAATTAAAATCTATTTTACACAAAAATTATCAAACAAGTAATTGTTATGAAACGTTGTAAAGAACAGGATTGTCTAACATCTCATTTTAAAATATCACCGGCTGTGTAAGGCACAATTCATTGTAGTAGTTTTTTTCAAATTCAATCTGTAAATCTAATATATTGAGCCTTGATTAAACTATATCATTGTTGTTTAAAAAATTCATGCAAGATAACTTGGGTGGTTTTACAGTCAATTTTTGTAATATTTATATAATCTTATGATTAAATTTTAAAAATTGAGATTTATACGGTAATAAATAAATTTGTTAAAGTTGCAGGATGTAACAGAATATTGAAAGGTCATCAAGAATTATCAGCAGGAAAGAATCAAATAAAATATTAATGTAAATTTTTCAATCCACCTAAAATTTGGATATAATGTTTAGATAAACAGTTTATTCATATATGATTTTAACTATTTACATTCCAATAATCAATACATACTTCTATCTTTAAAAGCCAGAGAATTATTTTCTTTTGTTAAAATCTACTTAGCGACATGTGAGTTTCGATTCAAATATATACCCAGTAGATCACATAATCAGATTGTGTTTGGTTATTTCATTGTTAATGCACTGAGAAAAAGTGATAGGACCGATTTTTTTCACTGTAACCCGGCAATTGTCCAGCCAGACTATTAACAAATCTAAAAATACATTTTTATCAAACGTACCGAACGGATCGTTATCTTCTGGTATAACAGCATATATATATATTATCAGCATTGTTATTTTAACATCAATAACATTTATTCTCAGCGGCCGTAGAATTTGAAATGAAGTGCCTATACATCAGTCTGGTTTTGAAATGTAATCTTACTTACAAATACCACTGACAGGTACTACTGCAGAGTATGAATGAGGATGATATGAATGAGTGTAAGTGAAGTGTATAGTATAGTCTCAGGTCAACCATTTCTGAGATGCGTGGTTAAGTGAAACCCAACCTCTAAAGAACACCAGTATCCACGATATAGTATTCAAATAAAAGTAACTGCCTTTAATAGGATTTGAATGTTGAAACTCTCCACTTTGAAATCAGCTGATTTGCGAATATGCGTTCATTACTAGACCAACCCGGTGGATTTTCACTAACAGATCTATGAATAAGTTGCAGTAGTTTTCACACAATTACTCTCACTGCTTTTTCCATATTTGTTCACCAAGTATTCTTACGTTCACAAATGTAGCTATATATAACAAAAATTCATATAAGTTTACAAAATTAACCATGTACTGAAATTTAAATGACTATACTTAATACTATTTATAAACTAAACTTTACAGACTTCTAACTTATTCTAGTCTATATATTCTAACTCTTTATTTATATCATTCCTTCTCAAAATGGGCGATAACACTTCTTGAAGGTGCTGGTGGCCTTCAGGGGGGGGGACGGTAGAAGGCCAACAGAAAATTGGGGGCGTTCAGGCGGTCTAGGGAGGCGATGGCTGATTAAAAAAAAAGAAGCAAAACTTATATTTTCAAACTGGTATTTCAAACTAAAATATAAAGTAAAATGTAAATTTCAACTAAGAAATAAGATATGCTATGTTTAAAAATAATAATCGCAGTTGCTGGTTATAAGAGCGCATCCTAAAAACAACAATTATTATTTTTAATACATGGTAAGTTTAAAAATTTTAGGAGCACTAAAAAATTTTTCATTCTCAATGTGGACGGTGGGCGAAAACGTTTGAAATCAGTGCTGTACATTATCTTACGATATTACGATTATTATGATACTTGTTAATACGTTATACCAGACTAATATTAATGAGAAGTTGCTGTTTAGTAACCAAGTTAGGCAAGTAGCGGTGGAGGCCGTCTAAGTGAAGCACAAACTTAGGAGAATTTCTCGGAAGCAGTATGGGTTCTCTGGCCGTCAAAATATACATGGTGTATCTAGGTATTCGAAAGCATGACCTCTTACGCGGCGCCGGTTTGGGCGCATAGGTTGTATTCATATACAACCACTTTATTATTAAAGTGATTATTCATATAATCACTTTATCAAAATTTAACGAGTGCCCAGCGCAGTGCTTTAATTGCATGCACTGATGTTTTTAAAAACAACCTCCTACGAGGCTACCAGCGTATTGGGAAAGGCTCTCCCAATCGATTTTGTGGTTTCGGCGGCCATGTGGATATTGTGTAGAGGCCGGGAGGCCGTGGTATTTGGGATGCGGTTTCGGGCAGGGCCACGATGATCACGGTGATCAGGGCAACGGAACAGTGACCACAATGCACCGGATCTAAATTTCGTTCAGTTGCTAATTTCCCGCCTGCGAGAAAGGCTGCAGAGCCTCGCAGTGGAAGCATGCAGCTGGAACAGGACACCACGACTAAGGGAAGATTTGTACAGGATTTGGGGGAAGGGTATGCCTCGAGTTCGTTTTTAAGGGCAACGGGTGCCCAGGTGCTCACCAACCATGTTAATTTTAACCAATATCTGTTTCGGTTCCGCCTGGCAGTTGATGAGCTGTACGTCTGCAGGGAGGTCCAGTCAAATGAACACCTGATGTTTGACTGCCCTGCTCTTGGGGGTCCAGTGACGGAACCAAGGTCTCAGAGGCTTAGAGTTCAAGAGGAAAATTGGCCACTCACAAGCGGTGAGTCAATGTGGCAAGAGCCGCATTGTCGGACCGTGTGGGATTTCCTTGATACGGTTGCTTTTTTCAACCGACATCAGTAGTTTACTTAAGGGAAAGACTTCTGCTGACCACCAGCAAATTAAGGCTCAAAGCGCTTTAATATGATGGACAGGTACTTGCTGGCATTCAGCGACCTAGGGGTAGGAGCAAATTGCTGTCCAGACGAAGTCAGTTTTAATTTATTGATATCATATATAATTTTAGTAGTTGACGGAATGCGACTACCCATTTTAGTAAATATATGACAAGTGAGCGGTTGGGACACGTGAGCCGGTGGTGTATGTCACCGCGCTTAGTCCACTCAAGTTGTTAAGTAAGCTCTAGGAGCTATTTAGGACACTTGTCGCTAAACTGTTTCGACGCTCAGTAGCCGTTTGTGGCACAGACATTCGGTTTTATGCTTTAGGGCGATCCGAGACCTGGGAGGGCAGCGTTTCGTTAATGATGAACTGAAGGAAGCGGTTCTTTAGTGGTTGAAGGAAATTGGACGAAATTTTCATGAGAGTGGAATTGGAAAACGTTTTCACAAAATATGAGAAGGTATGAAATTATGTAGTTTTTTGTTCAATAAAAAAAAAATATAAATATGTATTTGTTTCATAGAGGGGGTGTAACTTACTTTCTGATCGTCCGATGTAAGTAAAAGAACAAATCCAGCACGAAGGGTTAATACACCGATAAAAAACAAGCACTGAATATGTTTTAATGAAATGTTTGCACAGGGAGTTAATAATAATAATTATTTATTTACAATGTTACTTGTTACAAATATAAAAAAAATATAGTGCCCCGTAAACAACCAAAATTTCTTTTATATTTACAAAAAAAAATTAAAAATATAGCTTAAAAAATAACAAAAAAAAACTGTTTTTAGAAAGAAATTTTGTATATTCCTGACTGGTTAATCAAAACTAAATTTCTCCAATAAACACATCCTTCCCTTACTTCCCTTACCACAATGAACAAGGAGAAATACACTGTTAGGATCTCAAAATAAGTATGAACGTTTGGCGTTATAAATTAGTGCTGATGAAAAATAAAAAGATAAAAATCTAAGCTACTGTATCAAATTTCAATTCTGATTAATTTTAGCGTTTAATTTTTCGAAGTAAATTCTATGCAGTATTACTTCCCTGATGTGCAGGTGTTTCATGAAACAAGAGAAATATTAAAAAACAGGAATGCCAAAAAAACAATGACAATTTTATATATAATATTTGTTTACAGTATATTTTTTTCCTGATACATTAAATTTAAACACACACACACACACACACACACACACACACAAACACACATATATATATATATATATATATATATACACACACATACACACACACACACACACACACACACACACACACACACACACACACACACACATACACACACACACACACACACACACACACACATTTGTATAGCCTATGACAGTTACAGTAACGTAACGATTATAATGCAGGGTCATAATCTATATCTGTTCAGCCGTTGAGCTGTTACGGTGGAACAAACATACATTCTAAATTCATTACACTCCGTTTTGGGCAGTTGTGTAATAAGTGAACTGGCTAAGCTGGAAAGGATGACCGGTCGTTTTTTTTATATAAAATAAATAAATATATATACGTATATATTACTTAAGAACAAAGGATTCTTTTTAAATTTGATACTAAATAATAGTTCTTCTGACCGAATTTTATTTTTTCTATAAATCCTGCATTTATTCTCTTTATTTTATATACGTGAAAAAGGGACCATATATTTGTCTTAATATTATTCCACATAAAGAAGTGAAGTTTATTTTAAACAATATCATTATTTACAACAAGAAAGAAGAATTATGAAGAATGATTTATATGGTTTACAAAAATATATTTGTTTTAAATTTTATTTAAACCGAAAGATCCGAAACGAAGGAAAAATTCCGCTATATCTTATAATACCTTTATTTATTCCAAATCTCATTATTGTTCACTTTTTATATTTTATATTACAAATTACCGCTAAAATTAGTTGTAAATTATAAATAAACTAATTAACTTTTCAATGAATTTTAATATTTCACGAAATAGATAAATTTTGTGAAATATATATATATATATATATATATATAATTTTATAGCAAATATTTAAAGGTAATAAAATAAAATAATTTCTAAATATAGAAAATTATATCGTAGTAAATACACAAAGTAGTTATGCTGAGAAATCTAATGAAAATTATCTGATCCATTTTTCAGAGAAACTGGCTACTTGGAAATTTATAACGTAAGTGGTGTTTAATATTTAGAATGATCATTTGTCGGTTGATCAACTTTAGGGGAACGGTTTCCTTGATAGCCAAATTGTCTATCTCATCTATTGTTTAGATTGTGTAGAGAATCTAAGCTTGAAGATTTTTGAAACCAAATTAAAATAGAGATTTAAATTTTACATTTTTACCTTTTTTTTCCAGCATAAAGTGTTTATTTACAATGGGTTCCGAGAAATAAATCACAAATAAATCGTAAATGTTACAAAAATCACTTGAGAGGTTTCCGAATCACACCCGTATACATACACAAATAAGTATAAATTTAAATTTAAAAGTATAATTTATACATTATTATTATTATAAAATATATTATATATATTATTAAGTACATTATAAAATTCATCTATGTAAACACATTCTCACTGAATAAGACTACATCGGTAGAATAGTTGACAAAATGATTATTGTAATATCATCAAACAACAAAGACAAAAAAATAGTAAGATAAGCTCATGGAAGTAAATGGAATGAGGTAAGCTCCTCATCGAGGTATTAAAATATGCTCATCATATACTCGTATTTGATATTGAATCAGATTTACTCAAATTCCGCAAAGTCCAGCACATGTAGATGACTCAATCGCCGGACATCCTCGCTGTTGTCTAGAAGATGAACTACATGATTATCTGACCGCTGTCTAAAATTTAAACTGAACGTTTAACTATTCGCGAATATAAGTTAATTCTATAGTTAGTCGTGAATTGTTTAATTCCGTACGAACCACAGTGTCTGTGTGATGGATCTTGCAAACTTATTCTGGAAACGATGACTAGTTTCAATGTTAATCTTGCTCGTCGTATCCCATAGTTCTATGCTATATATGCTATCTATCCAGTTCGGTTTTAGAATCATCTTTTATATTAAAAATTCATTGGGCAGTGTCAAATGTGAATTCCTGCTCGACAACCAATAAAGTTTCTTATACCTCGTATTTAACTTTTTAATTTTTCTCTCACTTGGTACTTCCACGTTAACCGATGATCAAGGCGGAGGCCAAGGCCAAACGCGGTCAGTGTGAGATGAAAATGTCGTCCAGGACATTCATATCTTATCATCGAAAACATAATATGACTTGATTTATTTTGATTAGCCTTTATTTTCCATTTTGTTATCGGAACATCGATCAAGTCTAATACAGACTTCGCTGAGGATAATTGTGGGTGTTCGTCAACAGCAAGGATTTTTGTATCATCAGCAAACGCGGTGACGGCGATATGGTTCGGAGCCGGTAGATCCGCGTTGATAATTGAGTGTAGGACTGGTCCTAAGACAGAGCGTTGTGGAATTCCTGATCTAACGACAAAGAATCCAGTTAACTCATCGTTGCATATGGCCTGGGAAAAACGCCCGTCGAGGTAGTTCCGCAAAATCAGGTCGATGATGGGTTCAGGAAATTTTTACTTGAGTATGATAATTTCATTAACGCTTAATGTATTTAATACAAAGGAAATAAATAAACAATACATATAATGATATCGAATAATTTACTGCAATTAACAAATGAAATTTTCAGAAGTTGATTTGTGTTAAGAATTTTATTTGAAAATAAAATTTTATTTTATTAAATCTTTTAGGGGAAATTTTGTTTGCTTTTTATGATAGGAAGATAAAAGTATTAATATTACTTCATTTAGAGGGAATTTAAAAATTTAAAATGGCTTCAAGTTTACCTTTTATATATTCAATGTTAAATTTTGTATTTAGTTAGTATCTTTGTATTGTTTTCTGGATCCTTTTCCACGTGAAAACTAATGTTTGTCAAAACCTATTTATCATCTATTTTTAGAGATATTTAAATAATTTGATCACTAATGAAATCATTAGCGACTCATTTCATGGACCCGTTTAGGTAGGCTTATGAATTTGTGTGTATGCATAAGCAAATACGTCAATTTACATAAAATAGAAGCATTTTGATTGGAATGATAAAATTGTATGCTGTAAAACTATGTAAAGTAAAGGACACTCCCTAGAGCTGTGTAATACTTAATACCGTAATACAATTGATAATACCGTAATAATAACCAGTCTAGTTATTAAATTTAGAGTTAGTTATGAGGAAATTACGCACTTATACGAAATTTACGTATAGATCAATATTCCAATTTCACAATTGATGTTTCTAGTTCAAATTCATATCTGCATAGTTCAATTTCTGCTTTCTAACTTTCTGTAAAGTAAATGAATTAGCATTAATGATCATGTAAAAAAGTGTAATCCATTAATGTTATATTAATCTGAAAATCTTTAATTTTTATTGGAATAAGAGTTGTGAAAATAACACGGCAAATAAATGAATGAGGCCATGGGGTCTTCCGCGCCTACCTATGTAGTAGGAGGAGAGCGGATGACCCCTACTTCCCTTACTGTAGCGACCCGAATACCCCAGAATACGTGGTGTTCTGGTGCCCGCAGTGGGGTGAATACCGCCTAGCTTGGTCAGAGATTACCAGACCGCTCAGCGTGGAGAACATCATCGCCACCATTTTGCGGAGCCCCGAGAGTTTTGATGCCATTGCAGGGTTCGTGGCGAGGGTTCTTCAGGAGAAGGATCGAGGGGCTCGAGGGTGAAGGACAGCCTTCTGTGGAGCTGCCGTTCTCACGTGTTTGCACGAGTGGGCGTTGGCGATGAGGCACGGGGACTCTCGCACCCCCGAGCGAAAAAGATCGAGTTCCGGCGGAGATGCCTCGCTCGGGGTGTCCCCGTTAGAGGCTTATATATATATATATATATATATATATATATATATATACTCTATATTTATTTATTTAAATAGATATTGATTGTGTACCTATTCATTTATCTTTTTGCTTTTATATTTTTACTCGAAATTATTTTTTACTATATATTCTATAACAATAATAAATTAAATTTAATATTCATCAAATAAGCTATTGTAATAGTCTAATTTCAATTCTGCAAACATTTAAATTTTAGACCATATTACAATGTTCTTTGTAAAAGTAATTAACATATAACAGTAATCAAACAGTCCGAAATGTCAAAGGTACAAAAACAGTTCAATACCAATAAATTACGATAATATATAGGAGCAGTTTAGAATTAAACATCACACAATCATTATTATTAAAACTAATAATAGATAAGGCTGTAAAATACTCTACTTTACGTATAAATGAATATTCCAATTTAATAATTGATGTTTTTAAAATTAAAATTGATGTAATTAAAATTTTTAATAGAATTAACCTACATTCTATTGTACTGAAATAGTTTATAGAAATAAAACTAATTTTAAAATTTGTTATAGATTCGTATATTTTTGCTGAAATATTATTACTTCCTCGATCGTGATAAATCTCGGTTTTTAGATTTCAACGGTAATATCCATTTTGTCCATCCCTGAATCCATTTTGACTATTTTCGGCGTGACGTCTGTTCTTACGTATATGTGTATGTACGTACGCACGTACTTATCTCCGCAAAACTCAACTTATCGCATAACTCAAAAACGAATAGCCGTAGAATGTTGAAATTTTTTATTTAAAACTGTTGTAACACCTACTTGTGCATATCCCCTTTTGATTGCAATCGACTGAACAAAAGATGTTCAAAAAGCCCAAAATTCAGAAAAATTTGGATTTTTCCTTAACTCAGTAATAAACCCTCATTGAGAGCTTGAAAAGCTCTCAATTAGGGTCAAGCTCTCTCTAAGTACCACATAAGTGGAGCTTGACCCTATTATTAGCTTAGAGGAGCTTATTTTCATTGGTTCTAGAGTCATAGCCAAATGAAATTTTAATTAATGAAATATTTGGATCTTATAATATGAAGGCACAAAGGTTTGAATCAGTCTCATTTTTTAACTTTCTTTTTCTGTTTAAATATATTGATTTATTTATAATTATTAATCTCTGACTGTAAAAAAAATTTACCATAAATAATAATTAAATAACAAAAAAAAGACAAAATATCAGCAGTTATATGAAATAAAATTTCATGTACTTTTCATTTTAAAAAAGTGTAATTTAATAGGCGTACAAGTAAGTCATGTGGTGTCCACATCAGATTTGGTGAAACATCTGTGTTGGTTCTAAAACCTAAAAATATTCATTTAGTGGACTGTAAATCCAAGAGTGATTCATCCGTCGGGTGGATAATAAATAATGTGCGGAATTGCTCAAAAATCTTATTATTGTTGTTCATTGAAAACCATTAATATCTTAATGTTAACTTACGCAGAATTGTAATCTTAGAATCGTGAATTTTATATGTCGACATGAATTCTCTTGATTTTATGAAGCATACGATTATAAAGAAATCAAAACATAATATTTAAAGAATTTTATATTACCTTAGATTCACATATTAGAACATAACATAAGATATTAGCATTAAATGAAACATTAAATTTTTAACAAGCAATTATAGAGAGTGAGTTTACATTTTGTAGTGTCTTATACATTAGATTGAGGTGTTAAAAGAAAACAATACAACAATCCAAAAGATGATTTTCTTTTGTTTTAAATTAAAGTTCTTCTTATTACCATAAACACATGAAATGATATAGTTAAATCTTAATAAATAATACAAAACTTATTACATTGCTAATAATACACAGCTACATAAATCCGAACGCCTATCGTTCGAGTAGCGGACTGACGCCAGCACATTCCGCAGCAGAGATTAGTACTAACTAACCAGCAGGACGCGAAGCATATGTTCAGTAGAAACACGCTGAACAATCTGATTATTCGTTTTTGTTTTCATTTTGTTGATGGTTACATCAGTAATTTAAAAGAAACATAGTATTAGATAAATGTATCTATTACATAAATGTATCGTATATCTAAGAGACTTTTACTCTATCCTAATATTTCAGATAAAATTGAATTAATAACTGCGTAAATATTTGA
This sequence comes from Lycorma delicatula, assembly GCF_047948215.1. NCBI lineage: Eukaryota > Metazoa > Arthropoda > Insecta > Hemiptera > Fulgoridae > Lycorma > Lycorma delicatula. The sequence continues at coordinate 148,445,125 of NC_134459.1, read as the reverse complement.
TGTTAATAAAAAATAATCTTTTAGCAATTGTGTAACTGTCCACTTTATTGAAGAATTAGAGGATCGTATCCCACTTCCAAATGAAATGAGTTTAAATGAAGTGCAGCAAAAAACGTGTACATGCAATTTAATAGGCGTACATAGAAGTTATGTGATGTGATCAGATTTTTTATATCTAGAAGTATTTGTTGAATATTATGTATTGCAAAGTTGATTGTTATAAAAAAAAAATCAGAAATCGAAAGAAATACTTTATTTAATTTCCAGTGATTTATATTTCTCCTTCTTTCTTTTATTGACAGATATTTTCCAAGGCAACTTTAACATTTCTCTATACATATTTCTCTGTATTCCGTGAAAAAACTTGCACAATTTTGTAATTATATTTTTATCAACATGAAAAAACATAACTGTATATCTTAGTGGTATTTTTGACAAGAAACAATATCTAAAAATATTTTTTCTCCAAATTCATTAATCAATAACAACTTTTCTTGAATTTTACAGTAATTCTTTTATACAATTATTTTAAGGAGTATGTGGTTTTTTGAAGATGTTATTTCCTCAAAATTGAAATTTAGTAATTAAATCTATTTTATATAAAGTTTGCTTTCTCACCTATTATAAAACAGATTATTTATTAAGAGACGATGTTGTAAGTAGTTAACAATTTTTGACCCAGCTCATTTTTTGCACTTATAATAAATAATATTCAAAATCTATCTAATCTAAAAACGTGAAACGTGCAATTAACGCTCGTGTGCAAGTGTATTTCCGTGTTCGCGCACGCATACGCTCACGCTATTATGTGTAATAATGAGAGAAAGAAAAAGAGAGAGAGAGAGAGATTTACCCCCTTTTAATTAAAGATATCGATTAGAAATATTTCCAATGAAATCGTTTAAATTTTCATAAACCTTCGGAGTATTTTTTTTTTTAAACTTGGACAAGTTTTTTAACTGATTTTGACAAAATTGATGGTCAGGTAGTCAAAAAACTACTTTTAGGAACAAATATTTTCACAGGAGTAATTTTTTATCTTGATTTTTAAAGATATTCCTAAAATTTCCGATTTGTTTAGACGATAAGGAATTAAAAGTACTTATGTCGATAATTTTTTAAAGAAAATAAAACAAAAATGCACTCGCCTACAAAGTATTCTGCTATTATCAGGTATTAATTTAAATATATCCGTATTTAATTATATTATTTAAATATTATATATATATATATATATATATATATATATATATAACCATAATATATATATATATACTTATATATATTTAAGTACAAAAGTATACTTAAATTTTAAAAATTTCTGTTAAAATAGAAATAGAAACAAATAGAAAATGATTAAAAAAAAATCAACCCGCAAAAATGTCAAATTATTAGTGTAACATCTACTTAAATGAAGCTAACAAAGTGTACTCTAAATCTGTAGAGTTGACATATTTTATAATTTTAAAGAGTAATAGATAAACGAAAATATATTACGCTTGAAATTGTTTGATATGAGTATTCCGTAATTCTGATGATTTATTTCATATTTATCTTGAAATTTATTCAGAAATTGTGAAAATAATTCCATATTATGTTTATGCAAACATGCCGTTTTCTAAATGGTTATGTCTATGAAATTTTGCGACTAATAACAATGACAGCCTTTTTGATCGGTTTAGATATTGTATCAGCACCAAGTACTTTCATTAGGTATTGAAATTACCTATTGTAAGCATAGATTTTGTATAATCTGATTGCTTCTTGGTGTATTTTTATGAATGGGTAAAAATTTAAATATTTTGATTGGTCGGCATTTGATGTGATCTGATCAGTCACAAAAATCATTAATGTAAATAGTCAAAATATGAATTTTTAGAGCGGTCGAATATTTTCATTCATATTTTCTCGCTATAAAGTTTCAAAATTTTGGTATTGTGGTTGATTGAAAACAGTGAATATACCTTCGTTTGTTTGAAAGATTCAGTATTACCGTTTTCTGGAAGGGTTCCAGAAGTTGTTAGGTTGTATAATTTAGTGAATTAGGTGAAAAGAAAAATGACATTTACTGACATTTATTCATTTATATACCAGTAACATCTAATAAACGTTTTTCTAATACTTTTTCTAACATATTGGTGATAATTACAATTTCTATGATAATTAATCTAATTTTTAATTAGTTTTTTTCTTCAAAGTTTTATTTTTAATCCAATTTCATATATAAAAATCTATAAGTAAATTAGATGGGAAATTATAAGTAAATAATTATTTTAATTATTTATAAGTAAATTTTAGAGGTCATTGATGTGAAAGAGAAGTTTCCATTGAAACCCCTCAGAAAAGAAAAGCAATTGTGTACGTCGCTTGTATGAAAAGACAACCCACAGTGAGAGAAACTGGAAATAGAACTATGAATAACAATTCCAACTGCCTGAGTAGTTGGAAAAAAATCATCAAAAAAATCATCTGCAAACAGTAAACTGGCTGAGTAGTTCACTGTTTGCAGATGATATATGGATAACACAGGAAGCCGACAATGACCTGCAGAGATCAGTTTATACGCTGAATGAATTACGTAACTCTTTTAATCTTACAATTTCTGTTAGCGAAACAAAAATTATGGCATCCAGGAGTAAGTGTCCGGTCCGTTCAAAGATAGTGTTGGGCAATTTAGTACATCAACAAGCGTCTCGTTAAAATTACCTGGATGGGATATCAACTTTAATATGGACTTTCATATACTGAAGAAAGTAAGTAAATTCCAAACTGTTTGTGTTAACCATAAGCAGGACGTTGAATAATAGAGCTAAGAAGAAGACGCAATTGAAATTCTATAACATTATAGCCACTCCCAGTTCTTCTTAATGGAAATGATTCACGGGTTATCGGAAAAAGTATAAGAAAGTAAGGTACAGACAGCGGAGATGAGATTTCTAAGGAGGCTGAAGGACGACACACGGTTAGATCGGGTACGGAATGAAGAAATAAACTGAGTTGGATATTTACATTCTGAATGGAAGAATGACAGAGTACCGCAATCGGTGGAAGCTACACCGTTAATAGAATTCGCATAAAAGTACAACATTTTCAGCCATACGGAAGGAGAGACATTGAAAGACCACGTAATAGATGAGATAGCTTATTGTGAACTCGAAATAAGCATAAGCCTAATACTTGTGTGTTGGAAAAAGAAGTATGAATAACATAAGAAATAATAAAAATAAATAAATCAATATGAAATAACACAACAATTCTGAAAATATAATGATGAGACGAAAGACAATAATACTTGAGGAAGAATTTCTACATTAGATATCACACATTATCTCCCACACCCAAAACATGGAGTCGTTTCAAGAGTCTAATATTCTTGCTATTATCTAGTAAGTTCACAGTAAGATAGTTTACATGGTTGTTAAGCCCTATTTTATATTTCGAACTGAATCGTTGAATCTCCTCGTGAACGTACGGCAACCGCCCATACTGGTGGATCTCGTTGTTCCTTACAAACCACTGCGCCTCTGTCGTGCACCTAATTAATTTATTATTCTGGAACCGCTGCAGTATTGCATTCAGCAGTGTTGCCTTGCAGTGTTCCCCAAAGCTGAATACCGTAGCTCCATATCGGCTTCAGGATTACTTTTTACAAAAACTGTTTTTAGACAATGACAATTGAGACCTCCTGCTTAGCAAACAATATATCTGTTTAAATTTAATGTTCAGCTGCTTCTAATTTTCTCTTACATGACGTTTCCTAGTCAGAAGACGGTCCAGATGTAAACCTAGGTACCGTACGTGGTCAGCATGCAGGATAAGAATACCATCAAGGTAAGAGTCGTGGGCACTTTCTTTCTTCATTGTAAACGTTACATTGAATTCGCCGGATTAACTTTTATTTTCAACTTAACCATCCACTCGTTGATTACACCCAAATCAGACTGTATGTCCATCCGGCTATCATCAGTGGTCCATCCGGGAGTGGTTAATTACATGGAGAATACTTGTTTACCAAACAAAATCGAACCATGTGACATTCACGATGAGTAGGACTGTCCAGGGGTCCTCGTTGATGGCGCATCTTGTTGTAATTTTCAATCTTAACGTACTTAGGTCTACATCTCGACCGTCGACTAACATGGAAAGTTCACTTAAGAGAAAAGAGAAGGCAGCTTGAGATATAGTTCAAGATAGTGTTCTGATTGCTAGGCATACGTTCTCGTTTGTTCTTGTCTAATAAACTGCCGGTATACTCAATAATTCTAAAACCTATCTATATGTATTGGATCAAATACGTACGATTGTACGGTGCACCGCGTACATTTTAAAGCAGTTTCAGAATAAGCTAGCGAGGTGTATAACATAAGCACCTTATTTTACAAGGAACAATGAGATTCAGGATTATTTAAGATTACGGTCTGTGCGGCAGGAGATGCAACGTTTCAGTTCAAAGTAAACAGCGGCTTAACTATCACACAAATCATTTGGCAGTAAACTAACTAGACAACGGAGATTGCATTACAAGGTTGATCCGATTGCACGTCTTAGACCTAAATGTCCCTATAGTGTCTTAATATTTCTAAAGTTAATTCAGATGAGAGTGTTGTGCATTATCTATTCGACTTTAATTTCAATTTTTACATATATTTTCTTTTTTTCATTGGTTCAATTTTTCCCACTTCAGCTTATTATATATTATTCTGCCTTCTGTTGTTTAGTGGTGTTAAGTGTTATTAATGCTAATTGTATGTGCTTGTCTTAAAAGTTCTTATTACACTAGTGTGTAATTTTTAAGGAGTTTCGCTGAGGAGTCCTTATCATATGATTTGGGTTGTAATCCAATTTACTAAAGGTTTTTGTAAACGTAACCGATTGTAAATAAGCTTTAAAACAATTAAAAAAATAAAAATACTTATGTATGATCAAATTTATTTAAGGTTTCTCTACTATGTAACCTATATTGTAAATAAAATTTGGAACTAAGAAAAAAAAAGTAAAAATATAATTTACACTTTTATTACTTTAAACACATATGCGCAAGAAATGACAGATAACAGTTATCTGTTTAAACGACACCATTTAAGAAAATCGTTTCTAGACAACACAAATATAGGTGGTTCATTGTTAAATATATTACTAACATAGGAAAGAGCAGAAAATTAAAACTAATAAAAATATATTTGAATAGAACTGAACTCAGGAAATTCTCCGAATCATCAAAAATAGTAAATCGTTTTAAATTACATTTAAAAATTGTTTCTTTATTATCCCAAGGACGATAGTGGTTAGGTATTGCCTGTATTTTTCTAATATCGATGGTTATTCTCCTCGTTAAATATGGATCTGTGCGCGCGCGCGCGCGTGTGTGAACACGCACGCGCTCGCTAAGATTTTTTAAGGTGATTCATTATTTATAAACAATAATCTTAGATTATGACAAGTTTAATGTAACGAAAGTAACCCATAGTTTTTATTAAATAGAATTATTTATTGTGAGTGTTTTGTAAAACGTTCTTTTACACAGGAAGCTTAATGTAAGTTTATGCTATGAATGTTTTTTTTATCTATGCACCGATAATATTTTAAAAAAAACTTCAGGATATTTTTGAATGATTTTTCCCCGGCGTTTTTGCAAAAAAATTGAAGAATCTTTTTAAGCAGCAAAATTATCCAAATTATGTGGTTATTTGGAGTGTAGTAAAGAGTAAACACGCGAGTCATATTTTAAATCTTAATAATTTAATCGCTGACTAATTCAAGATCGGTAAAAAGTAGTCGTGTAATTTGCTTGTGTAAGTTAGAAAGAAAATCTGAATGATAACCGATATTTATTTTTATCGGGTTCTATATACAGGAGATACCATCTAGCTATTTTATTTTTTGTCAGAAAATGGTACGCTGCTTACACAATATTGTATGACTCGCAGAGTGATGATAATGTAATTTGTATGACCCCTGAACTCGTTCAATATTTAAAATTAAAAATCATTACCATTAAAGAAAAAATCTTTGATATTCTCTGAACAAAAGACAGTTTATCATGACTGTTGACTCATTGACTCTCACAGACTTTTTATTCTCTGAAATATTACTGAAATCAAATGACTTTCTACAGTCAGATCTTCAAATTGTTTTACTATAGAGGTCAATCGGAGGAAATTTTAGGAACATGATTTGGAGTATCACAAACTTTAACATACTACAAAGATATGACTTGCAGTTTATAAATTCATGTAGTTTTTATTGGTTTTTCAATATTCTAAAAGTTTAAAGAATAAATGGTAAAAATATTGAAGTTCAGAATCCGGATGCCATATGTTTTCTTCAGATTTCATTATTCCTGCATAAAAAGTCATTTCACCTGCAATCGAAAACACACATATAGATAACAGATGAATACAATATTTTTCTTTAAATCTGTAATCTCAAAACGTCCATACATTCATAAAATGTCGTAGGAAAGAGTGAAATTTTTTGATAGAAATTTTATTTATGGATTCATTTATTTTTTCATCCTTCTGTAACAATAGTCACTCACAGCTACCTCCCGTTCTGTTTTTAAAACGAGAAATTAATTTTTTAGCGTGCGAAAAATTCATAACATGACCGATATTCAAACCAAGAACCTTCTAGTTAAAAAGCCGGTGGGCAATGTTATGAAAGAGCAGGCATCAACAGATACGGTGAAAATTATCCCATTAGTCCGATGAAAATTGATAGCGAACGAACAGATGCCATGCCTGACCGGGATTCGAATTCGAGACCTCCGTATAATATGTCGAGATGCTACCTACTCAGCTACGGATGATGGCAGAGTTTTATTGGAGTATGTTATACCCATATGTAATTCCCGAGCGGGGATGAACGTAGTGTTAATTCCTATTAATTATTTGTTTGATATTTATTAATCTTTAAAGTTTATTTTTTTATAATCATGTAATTTTGTGCCACGCTGTGTAATCAACTTTTTTTTGATAAGGAATTGAATTTTTCTCTTTCTGTCACTCTCTCTCTCTCTCTCTCTCTATATATATATATATATATATGTATTTTTTTTTTCCTTCATCTTTTCCTTTACTTAATGTTTCTTGTACATTTTTTCAATTTTTCAATTGTTGTAAGAAAATTTATACCATATAATTTCATAACAGTGATAAAATTATACGTCCAAAACAAGTACCTGTTATATGCATTAGTCATTTATTTATATGCATATCGTGCAAAGAAAACAAAGCTAAATAAGTAAAGTCAAAATTTCGTCCTTTTTCATGCTTTATGAGATTATATATTTAGGTAGAACAGTAATTTTAATTCAGTAATGTAATAAAATTGCTTACGCTTTTTTTTCCTTAAAATAATAACTACAACATTTTTTAAAATGTTGTTTGAATATTGTTTCATACTTTTAAATATATGAAAGCTTTTGTAATACATGTGTATAATAAACTATTTATTATAGCTCTCGCTTACTACGTGACATATGTTCTGTAGGAAAAAATAAAAATATATTTTTCGCTCAATTCGCGCTGCAATATTCCTTAGGAATTCGAACAATTTTTATGATCGTAGCATAATGTAGGCTATTCATTTAGGATATATTTAAAAATTCTTTTGTGACATTAATGTCACTGCTCTACGTTATTTATTATTTTATACACTTTTTCTTATTTACTTGTGGTTTTTTATAATTTTTGTTTGTTAAAAAAAGTGTCAACTAATTTTAAAAGAACAATGTAATAATAATAATAATAATAAAACTTATTAAATAATTGTTGCCAGTATTTAATTAATAATAAAAATAAATCCCTTTCGGCACGCCGAAAGGCGGAGGTAGATTTCACCGGTGCTTAGGGGATAGAAAAGATTTCACATGGTTGCATGTGAAAAGATTTTACACGTTTAGCATACGACAAGCTCTCATCTTCTTAAAATTCCAGCAATATTTTGGTCATCCCTTGCCGTAAGGGTTGGTCGTATCAAAAACTGTTTCAGAGAAAAGTTTTAGGTAATATTTAGAGGACTAACGACCACTTTAAACCGATTCGATACTGTGCCTATTAAGGGAGGTATGATGTTTTTGTCTTCGAAATCCCCCTTTTTCCACCCCCTGGGCCAATGGTAGGTGATATCAAAAAACATTACTTACATAAGTTTTAGTCTCTTATCGAAAGATTAATAGAAACTTTAAACGAATTCGATATTTTACTTAATTATAGTGATATTTTATTTTTCGAAAAAATGTTATTTTTTAATATGTTATTATACCCACGTCTGATATTTTTCAATCCATCTGATAAAGCAATTATAAGTTAATTTAATATGTAATGAGAGTTTATTAAATTAGGAAATGAATCCTACTTTGTACTGCTAATGCATATGTCATAATGTGAGGTGGTAAATGCGGTAATGTGTGGTGGTCATAGTTAGTAGGAGGTGAAAAGAACTGAACTTAAAAAATTAATTATTTGTGAAATTTAAGGTTGACACAAATATAAATTATAAAAAGACATATTAGAGTCTAGAAAAATAAACCTACTGTATAAAGTTGGTGAATTCTTAACTGATAAAGAGTTATCGAATAAATTAAGGCTGAATTTAGTAAATTTATTTTACACCCATGTAGTATTTGTGTTTACTGATTGAGCAGTTAATAAATAAATGAATTATTAACATTGTTTTGTTTTTGTGGCGTCGATAAGTAGTATTGTCAGCTATTTAATATTCCACTATCATTATAATACTAGTAATAATGCGTTTGTTAATAACGAATCGATAATGTAAATCTACAAAAGAATTTATATTTTAAAATGCATCAAAATGTTCATATATGCATAAAAATGAGAGTTAAATAAAACAATGGGAAATAATGGTTACTTTAAGCATCCAGTCATTAAAAAAAAATCATCCAGCACAATTTAAAAAAAGTAAACAAATTACTCGCGCGCGCACACACACAAAATTAACATAAAAAAATTTGTAACGTAACTACGTTATCAAGTTAATATTGACCTACTTTATTTGTATACAGTCGTTTCGTAAATAATAGTTAAATTGTAAGGGTCGCCAGAATATACTACAGCTTAATTGTTTTTTCCTACCTCTCCAATGAACTATTTAAAGATAACAGTAAATATATCAAATCTTATTGCTCAGATACTATGATTCTTTAATATTGAATCAATATGTTGTCATATATTAGTGGACGAAAAATTGAAAACGCTGAAGTATATATTCTGTTTACTGAATCTATTACGTTTATATGAATTAAATATCAAACGAAACCGGTAATATAATATTTATACTAAACCAGAAATTCATTTCCAGTGTGCTATAAACACCTGTGTATTAAACAGTGTTATAACTGTGTATATGTCTTGTCGCCGAATGGCTTCGACGGCACGTGACACTTACTAAACTTATGATAACCCTGAAAAGGGTCGTTTTTGTCGTCGATTGGCTTCGACAGTTCGTTGTAATCACTAACCTTGTGGTAGCCCTGAGAAGGGCTGTTGTCGAATGTTCAACGGCTCGTAATTCATAACCTTGTGGTGGCCATGAAAAGGGCTGTTTTTTGCGTAAGCTCTGAGAAGAACTGTTGGGTTCGGAAGCTGGTCTCCGGCGAAGTCAAGGCTCGTCCATTGAAGTCCGACCGGACGTTCCCTTAGCGGCAGTTGGGTCCCCACTACAGCGTGGCAGGTGGCCCTTACGCTTATTGGCCAATATATCTATCGGTTTGACTCCGGCTATAACACACACTGGTGGCCCCAAAGCCCCGAAGTGTCGGGTAGAGGCGTCGGTCTTCCTTCGCCGGCTCGGCCGAGGCGGTTCTTTCCGAGCGATCCCACGCTGGGCCGGCTCCTGCTGCTGGAGCGGGAAGGTAGCGTCCGCGTCCAGCGGCTCCCTCGGCTAGCCGGCCAGGCTGCTACTCCGGTGGGAATGTTGGCATCCGCCGGGAGGTCCCACCTTAGGCCGGCATGGGAACTTCATCTGTCTTCTTCCAACTTCTTCTTCTTCTCCAGGTGGTGGTCGACGATGAATTGAAAATTCGTTCTCGTGGACGCTCTTTTATTGGAGCCTGAGAGTGGTGGAACCACAGGAATGCTATGGTGGGAGAACTGCGCGGTCATCTGCGCAGTGGTAGTGATGCTTGTATCAGCGCGTCCGTATACTGTGCGCCAGCTCACATCTGAGTTGCTATACGATGTTTTTCCGCCGATATTAGATTAGGCATATATGTGGTAACAGTCTGTATAAGGTCAAACTATGTTGAAACGTCTGTGTTATAACGGGGTATATTGAACGCCTGTAAAAAATATCTATGAATATTTAAATTAAAACAAAACAATTAACCATGATTCATAAAAAAAATAATTTCCTTAATACCGAGAATATTTCCAAACGCGAGAATGAAACATGAAGAAATTATGATAAATAACTCTAATTCAGATAAGCTGAATTAGAGCTTATTATGGAAATTGTGACTGATTTTAATCAGCCACAATTTGCATCTCTTCTAGAGAATCACTTAGTAAAAACAGTAAACTAATAAGAATTCACTTTCGGAATCATAGATGGAACAAACAAGCAAACGTTTTGATGATAATACTGATCGAGATTTATCAGTCTATATTGCTTTTAAAACTAAAAGGATGTATATATCCATGTATATGTATATGTGTATATACATATATCCATGTATCTTCTTTTTTTTCAAATAGTTGGAGGAACCCCATTTACGGACGCCTAGACAGTGTCGGGCTCGCTAACAAGTTCCGCAAGGTGTTATTAAATGCGTATGTATACCTGCGCACTACCAACTAAACCTCCACCGCTGGCTTACCACCCTTCCAGTGTGAAAGGAAGCATTTCATCATGGGGGGGGGGGGGGTGATACGCCCTCACATACACTCATACACCAATCATGCATTCACAGAAATGGATGTATGTATCTGACCAAACCGTAAACTCAAAGCATTGATCAATCACAATGTGTAATTATTTTCCCGATCCTAACAATGTTGTAACCAATAAGAATTTGCTAAATCATAATACCGTATTATTTTCACGAATAAAAGAATGTTTAGCCTGACGAATAAAAAAAACATAAAATGTAGACCGATTGACACATATAAATGTTCACAGATCACTGTAATAAGTGATTCTAAAAAATCAAAATAAGTCTTATCCAAAAACAAATTATAATACATTAGTATTTTTATATCTATAAAAAGATACTCATTTAAATAATTAGAAAAAAATCAAATCGTGAAAAGGAAATATTTTTATTGCTAATAAAATGTTTTCTCGATAACGAAGAATAAAATTTTCAATAATTAAAAATATTAAGACCCAATAGATGTTTAAATTACACTTACCTCTTTAAAGTAAATTATGAAATTAATATAACGTGGATTTAATAAAATTTATTATTTGTTTAAGTCCGCTTGTTTATTGTAAGTTTTAAGTTAAGCTTTTAACAATTTCATCAATATTTAAGATGAATTATTTCCGCTGAAAGCAGTGTTTTTCCCAACTTGTAAATTTTAACATATACGCTTCATAAATAATATTGATTCAAACATGTATTCTGAATTTTAGCATTTTATTAATCTGTTCTGGGCTGTTGTACTCTGCTGTATTCTTCTTGGGCGATAGTATTATTGTATTTTATTTTGTAAAACAAATTATTAAAGCATGACTTATATTTTTTCATATTTGGTAGAGATTTGATCAGCTGTTGTGCCCTATTTTAAATATATATATATGCATATATACATACTATCATCCCCGGCGCGGGTTCACCCGCGCTATACAATTACTTGCGTTTATATGGTTATCCCCTTCGTGGTCAGGGGACATCTAGCCAGTCATGGTTCACTTCGCTCTCCCTTCCCGTCTAACCAGAGGGCTCTGTTCCTTGGACCAGGCTGTATTCACTGATCACATGCGTATGAGAATAATAATGAAAATAACAATTAAAAGGTGTTCAGTTTACAAAAAGTATCAGTGTATTTTTATTTTTTCCGAGCATTAGTGGTCAGTATAGAAGTAGGAACTTTGAGTTAACTAAGAATTTGGGTTTCAGAACAGCTGGCCTCCAGCTTAGAAATATTACTTATAACTGATTATTACCCGTTCTTCGTGCGGGTAAAAATGTATTTTTATCAGTTCTTAGCGTTACCCAACAAAAACCACTAGGAGGTGACAGTAATTGTTTCTCTCTTTTTTTAAATCAATCATTTTTATTTTATTTTTTTTAGTCAAATATCGGAGTCAGGTGCAGCCAGTCGCGATCGCACGTACAAAACAGTGGCTGTGTTAATTGACTCACCACGCCGTACATCGTCGCACCTCTTAAAAAATCGAAATTGGAAAACCGTAAAAATTGTTTTTAGATATTTATCTGAAGAGTAAATGCAAGCTTCAATCTAGTGAAAATTTCGTTTAGTATAATCGCAGATCGGGAAAATTTGCAATCATTATTCAATTTCTTTTTATCTTTCTCCACCCTTTCCAAGGTCAAATTTCGAACAGTCTAGAAATTGTTTTTTTTAAATATTTACATGAAAATTACACACACCAAAAATCAGGTTGATATTTTCATTTGTTACCTAAAAAATAAAAAAATAAATAGCCGGGTTTAAAAAAACCAAAATTCATTTTAACACTTTAGACTCAGGATTTTAAAAAATCTAGAAATTAATCTTTGAATACTTATATGAAAATTACACTTACCAAATATCAAGCAAGTTATCCTGATTTTTACCTAGAAATTCGAAAAATAGTAAATTTTATTTTCCATTTTAAAACCCTTTAAAATCGGAATTTCAACAAATTTTTTTCTTAACGTGCACTTTCACCAAAAGGTAAACATATATATAAATTTTCATCAATTTATCTTTAGTATTTTTGCCGGGCGTTAATGAATCAGTCAGTCAGACAAGTTGTTTTGTAGATACAAATACATAAATTCACGCACACACACACACACACACACATATATATATACATATAATAGTGGACCATATTGATAGGACACGTTTAAAAAGAATTTGTGGAGCATGTTGAAAACAACATGTATTACCAACTATGTGAAACACATTGACAAAGGACGGGAGTTTTATAAAGTGTTCAGCGTTTGAAGAATATATCCCTTAAATAAGCACAACCTTGGCGAGAACATTCTTTGGTCCTAACAATCTTCTTTCTTTTTTTCATTCTTTCTTTTCTTGTTTAGCGTAGTTTGGCGCAGGGTTTCAGCAGGGATGGCTACTATCCTTCAGTTCATAGATGGTAGTAAGTTTTGTGGTGTACACATTTTCCTTTAGATAACTCCACAGGAAATACTCCGTTGGAGTTTAATCGGGGGATCTGGATTGCCAGTGGATAACACCGAATCAGGAGATGAGGCCTCCCGGGAAGTGTCGTCGGAGGGTTGTCATTGACACAACTGCAGTATGACTGGTTACACCATTCTAGTACATCCACATGTCCCATAGGCCAACCATCTCTTTTCAGAATGAAAAATTTTAGTAGCATTGTGTTTTGTAGCATTGTGTTACAGCTCAGCGGTAACTATGAAGGGTTTATTATGTTAATTGTTAACCAAATAAGGAACAATCACACAAACATGACTCAGTACAATACCAAACAATAACTTTGTCACTGTGCAATTAGCATTTCATGCAACAGTTGCGGATTTTGTCTAGCCTAGAATCGATAGTTTTGTTTGTAACCACTGAGGTGGAAATGAGCTTCGTCGGACGTCGGACTGGATATGGTGTTACGCAAGTCATCAATCACCGTTGGTGATTAGCCAATCACAGAATGTGGTTCGTTGAACCTTATCTTGGTCGGAAAATTTACGCACCAGTTCTGTATAAGGATTCGCCGCTTACTGGTACGTGGAATATGCACTTGACGACAGAATTGCCGAGTTGACTTCTTTGGACTTTGTTCCATGACATTGGACATAAATTCAATGTTTATTGCACTACGCGACGATCAAGGTCTCCCAGGGGACCGTTTTTTGCTCGCGTTTGCGGTCTTACGAAAGTTGTGAACAGTACGCAGTATAACCTTTCGGGATGTTGCTACACGTTTCTTAAAATGTTGTTTGAAACGCCGCTGTGCTGTGATAATGGAGCTTCCATTAATAATCTTTATAACACAGATATATAAACAAACGAATGAAAAATTAAACGGACATTAATATAAGGCTGACAAAATAAGGGAATATAGATAAATGCAAAGCAAGAATACCACTAACAGCAATAACGCTAAAACAACAACAGTAAATAGGTAGCAACAATGGAAACCAAAAATAATTACAGAAACTGGTAAATTAACAAGGTTTAAAAAGTACCGAAAAAAACATGAAAATCGAGTCTCTTCAACGACCACCACTAAGGTCCAGCACACAAACCCTTTTCAATTATCTAATGTCTTCACCGTAGTCTAGCAGATTCAAAGCTAGCAGATTTACATCTATATTTAATCTAACCACGTATTTTGAACTGAGAACAACATACATCTATATTTAATCTAACCATGTATTTTGAACTGAGAACAATCTTATCCCGAATATACGGGCTTCCTAGGTATTCAAGTAATATCAGAATTCCTGACTAATCAAGGCGGTTGGGTCACTTTCTCAATATCTTATTCCGTGACTTTTGAATCACTTTAATATTGTTGTCACTAATCATCCCCGAGAGCTGAATCCCATACGTCTATATCGGTCAAGTCTTATAGAAGGACCTTGTCAGAGAGGAATCCTTACCTAACAGCTAATACACGCGCGCGCAAACGCAAACACACACACACGAATGTATATATATATATATATATATATTCAAATGTATATATATATATATATATATTGATGTGCACTCTTTTATACGACTTACCTCTTTGTTATCTTCATCTCAGTATTGTTAGAAAAACTGAGCTTTGAGAAGTTCATTTTTCCTTGCATATGATATAACTAAGTTTATATTTAACTTAGTTATAATAATTGTTATGAAGAGATTCGGTTTAATATTGTTTTAAGAATGCTATTATAGTTGTAACGTGTACAGCAAATTGCATATTAAATTAAAATGTTATTTTATTTATAAGGTCGTATATTTAAATTATATTTATTCAGCAATAACAATAATAATGCATTTATTTTCATCCATTTACTGGCTTTAATTCAGTTACCTTATTACAGCTTATAGCTGTATAGTATACTACAAGTACCATAGTACAACATACCATCCTATAAATAGGATTTATGTTCGAATCTTAATTATAATTTTATGTATTACTATCTCTCCTCACTTCGTGTTGGTACCACAAAGTGAGATCTTAATTAGTGGATGACTAATTAACTAAAAATAATAATTATTACGTTATAAATATGACATAGTTTACGGTACGTAATTTGAGATTTAATATTTTATTAGTGAATAACTTTATTCTAGTACTAATTATTTTTATTAAATAATAATTTATATGATAAATAAGTTATCCATTTGCAGATACCTGCTTTTTGTCGCAAGTGAGTAGTACAGCAATAGTTTGTTTAATTACTAAGTGTGACTTAGAAACAAAGAGTTAACGTATCCCTTTCCACAAATTAGACAGCTGAATCAATTAGATATATTAACGCCTACGGGATCCTCAATACTGACTACCGGCCAAAATTTTATTGTTAGGCTCTAATTAGTAACACTTCCTGGCCTAGCAGTCCAGAGAGATGTAAGCTCATTTTTATACCAGTTTGTTCCACAAATAACTAACTGAAAAATGATTCACAAAACATCTGAAGGCTAAAATGTTTAATTAAAAATTATATCCAAAGAAAAATGTAAATGATAAATATCTCACAGATTATATTTATGACGTATTAAACATAATATGAATTTATTTTAAACGTAAATAACTGAATTATTCATGATCAAAAAGGGCAAGTTTTGCTCTTCACGTGAAAAATTGTTACGAAATTTAACGTGGAGTTGTTAGAGGAAGCAGTTTTACTATGTAATTTCTATAAACTTTACAGGTTCACAAGTTTCAAGCGGATTAAATTATAACTAACTGAGATCTCGTCAACGTTAGCTAAAACCAGCAGCTCTTTAATTTTTCTAATGAAGGACATTCTTATAGTAAATTCCACCGTAAACGGCGAAATATTATAGAAATTCTAATATATTCTCTTTCAGTATTACAGTCTCTCTATCAGTGTTAACACTGAGAAAACTCAGTAACTAGAGAGGATGATTTAATTACAGGAGAGCCAGGATCTTTCTGAATCCGAACCGCTACTGACGCCCCATTCAAAATATTTACGTATACCATGGTACATAGTAGCCTTAAGGTTCAATCTACTATTTAGACTGGTAATCAAAGGGTATATTTACGTAAATCCGTTATTGTTGGGGACTCAGTAACTTAATATTCGGTAATATTAGATACTATATTTAGGCCACGTGTTTCTAAACATTATTGAAGTGGTTGTAATGTTGTTTTACAAAACGATTTCTAACCATATTTAGCCTCCTTTTTGCTTTTGCTAATATTTTGTTATTTTAAGATTAAAATATTACTGTACATTAAGTTATAAAAAAGCAGTTTTCATTAAAAAGATATTTGCTGTATATAATACTATTACTTGACATATATACGAAACGTTTTTCGATTAGAAAATTTTTTTTATTCCTTCCCTTATAAATCAATCTTCTTTTATGCGTTTTATTTAAAAATCTTTTAATTTTTTTTTTATTTGACCGATGTATATTGTTCTAATATCCCTAACAATTGTTAGGGATGTAGGATGTAGAGGATATACTGAAATGAAACGACTAGCACTAGATAGGGAATCTTGGAGAGCTGCATCAAACCAGTCAAATGACTGAAGACAAAAAAAAAAAATATTGTTCTAATAAAAAATTTATTGAATAATGCTAATTATTACTAATTTGAAAATTTCTGTAAGTAAAAGCGAAATAACCTTTTTTATTTATGGATATCAGTGAAAGAAAGTAGTTGAAAATATTTCATATCTTTACTTTCTTTCACTGAGTTTTACTTTAAATATTTTTGTTGACATTACTTCCCTACCTAGATTGAAATCATATTTTTTAAACGATGCTAACAATACGATATGAATCTAAAATTCCAAAAAGCTTGTACGAAAAATGTAAGGAAATTTAATGAAATTTACATTATATATTGCTTACTATTATACCCTTTTGTGAGAGCAAGATTGTGTATCTTTCTCCTTTAAGTATGATTGTAGACATTTTAATGTTTCATTCCCCAGTAGAAACTTACAACAATAATTTTCGATTATATTTTCATGTTTTATTTATGATCACTGGATGGAAGTTTTATAACAGGTGGCGAAAGAAAGTTTTCTGTAATATTTTATTTTAGTACATCACATCATATGCAATGGTAAAATGTAAATGTTCTACATAAAAGAACATCAGCTCCTTTTTTTTATAGCTACAAAAATCTTTTTTATTTCAAAAATTCTGTAGTAAATAAGTTTAATATAAAATTTATAGTTTAATGACATAATATAAATGTAAATTAAATAATTTACTTGCACGAATGAACTGACTCTTTGGTAGATAGTCTCATTTGTCCTTGGCAAATAAATTGTCTCTGTATAAGATTTTTCTAAAATTAATATGGTGGTGTGGTTCACAATTATGGGAAACTACTTTAATAGTAACGTTGAAATCATCAAACGGTTTCATAACAAGGTGCTCAGGATGGGATCAGGAGCTCCGTATCTCATTACGCACGGGTATCTTGTAGTATGTAGTTCCTACTGGTTCTCTGTAACCCTTACGAACAGTAAGGACTGCATATCGTAGCTGGACAAGCATGAGAATCATCTGGGGCTGAATCTATGTACTTGACAAAGGTGAGGAAGTAAAACGATTGAGGTGAATGTGCAAATTTATAAATGTGCATATTGGCAAATTTACATAGTAAAAGAGTGAATTTATTGAAAATGTATACAATAAAAGAGCGGTTTAAAAAAATTGTTTTCTCTGAAAGTAAGGGTGCATGTTTTGACGCAGAACCCGAGGTTTTAATACTACTGGCTATATGTACTGGGCGCCCCACTGATCTTTGAAGGCATGGATGATCATAGGAGTGCGTGACACATGGGATGATACACTGGCTTTTATGTTAAACTTTTAGTTTAAACTTTTTCAGTCTATACCAGTGATTCCCAAACGGTGCGTCGCAGCCTCTTTACAGGAGCACCGCGAAATATTGTAAAAGCTTCATAATTAATTGCACCAAGACATTTATAATTATTAATTTAATGTTAATAAAGTAAAAAAAAATAATGAAGATACACGAGTTTTATTTATTTTTGTCTCTTACTTAGGAGTAGTTATACTTCTACTTAGGGTAGGGCGCCATGAAAAAATTTTATTGAAAAAGGGCGCTGTGACTCGGAAAAGTTTGGGAACCCCTGGTCGGTCTATACTATTTTTATCTGCATTTAGTATTTGTGACTTTATTTGAATGACTTCCATGTTTTTTTATTATAATCTGCCTTTATTTGACTTTATTATTATTTTTTTTTTATACACTATTTCTGTTTTTATTAATTAATTGCTTCATATTATTAATATTGTATTTGAGGTGGGCTATCTGTAGATGGTCTTGTCACACATTACTCTTAACCTAACAATTTTACTTATGGTCGCAATCCTTCTGACGACCGATTGTAAAAATAAATTTATAAAAAAGAATTTTACAACAAAGTAAAGTAATTAGACTACCTGTTACAGTAAATTTCCTTAAAATTCAGTGGAAGTATACTGCTATTAGCTGCTAATTGTATCCAATCTTTATACTTATCCAGTATTATTACTTATAAAGTAATAATACTGTAAAGTAATAATATTACTTATAATATAATATATAAAGTAATAATATATAAAGTATAAAGTATAATATAATATATAAAGTAATAATATTACTTATAAAGTAAATATACTTATCCAGTATTATTACTTATAAAGACTTATCCAGTCTTTAGAAGTTTTGCTTTACGTGCGAACGTGTCAAGAAAAATCTCTTCTATAATATTAATTAAATTCACGCGCTTGCACTCGTTTAAATATTATATCCATTTTTAGGCAATTTTTAAGAGTTGAGAGAATGCCACAAATATTATGATCCATTTCATTTTAAATACCCTTGAAAATTAACTTTACTAATAAGTTATTTATAATCACTATTTAAATGATATAAATTCTTAAAAATGTTATTTTTCAAACAAGTATAATGAATTTTTCCTCACAAAAATCAATTGAAGAATATCACTAAATTGAAGTAAATTAATTATAATTTAATATAATCATTTCTGGAGAGAATTCTATGAAACACATGTAGAACAGCGGCATATAAATATATATATTTATAATGTAATGTATTATGTGTATGTATAAAATTGTTTATACTATAGAAGTTTTTGAAAATTAATAATTTGTTCCTTTTTTCCAGATCCAGTCCAACAATCCACACCAGTCCATGATTAGACAGTAGCACAAGAATCCACACCCAGTCAAAGGTCCCACACTCAGTCCAAGCTCCTCACCCAGTCCAAGATTCCACACGCAATCCAAGGTCCCAAACTCAGTCCACCTCCACACCCAGTCCAAGATCCCACACCCAGTCCATTATCCCCACCCAGTCCAGGATCCTACTTCCAGTCCATGACTTCACACCCAGTCCAAGATCCACACCCAGTCCAAATTCCACACCAGTCCAAGATTCCACACCGGTCCACGATTCTACACCCTGTCCAAGATTCCACACAGCTAAAATTAAGAGTTTATATTTATTTAATCTCCCTCTATGAATCATGAGATCTTGCCGTTGGTGAGGGAGCTTGAGTGCTCAGTGATACAGAGTAGCTTGACCGAAGGTGCAACCATATCGGAGCAGTATCTCTTGAGAGCCAGACTCAGGAATGATTCCGGAAAGAGCGCAGCAGTTCTTTCAGTAGTTGTTAAGGGCGTACGTCAAGACGACTTAAACGGCCATATCAACATCACTCAGTCCTCCGAGTCCCTGTACCATAAAATAAAACCAAAAGATCGATGAAATTTCTGGACACAAAATTAAATTAGGATAAAAGGAATAAATTAATCAAAACTAACATTCGCTAATAAAGTTTTTTTTTTTTTTAATTTAAAACAATCACAACTAAATTAAATAACGATTGAATCAAATGCAAAAATAGCTAAAATAAATTATTAAATTTTTAATATATAAATTAATATTTAAAATCTTATATAAAATTACAAAATAAATAATATAGAAACATCAAAATATACGCTGATGAGAACATTACGTAAAATGTATCAGTTTTCAGAAATTAAATTCATTAACTGTTTTTTTTTTAATTTAAATTTTGGTAGTGAAAATATATATTTTTAAAAATGTAATGTTGCTGCAGTACATAAAAATATTCACGTAATGATGTATAAAAAGAAAGATTAAATTTAAACATACAGAGTTATCAACTCAAGACGGTGACTATTGGGCTCTCAGAAATGAAAACGTACCCTAGATTTTTCCCTATATTAAAAATACAGTATTACCATTTTTTTTTAATTTTCGCTCTTTTTCCATCACGACGATGAACTTAAAAAAGTTATCGCGGCTAAAATTACAATTAAATAAAATAACAAGATGGACATTCAGTTTAACATTTGATTCTATGTTCACCAACCCGTGTTGATTGCATCAATATCTAGGACGAAAGAATTAAAAACAAAATGTTTCAAACTTTTAGATATGCTGCGAATCCTTAATTGGGGGGCCGATCGGTCATGTATGTTACGGTTTTACTATTTCTTAGTTCGTTCCCGTTTAGATTACTGTCGTGTTGCCTACCCTTCAGCGTGTAATACCGTGCTTAAAATGCTGGATGCTGTACATCATGCTTTCCTTCGGCTTGCTACAGGTGCCTTTAGATCAATCCCTGTCGTAACCATCCTTTTTGACTGCGGCGAGCCATCACTTTTGGGATAGACGGGACCAGGTTTAAGCATCCTATTTTACCCGTCTTAAAAGACAGCCAAGTCACCCGGCTTTTGACGCAATCCTTGGAAATCCTTATTTTCGAAGGTATGAAGACCAACACCGTTACATTTACCTGTAGGTATTCGTACCTGACGTTTACTGCACCTTATAAAAGTTGACGAGTCTTCTATTTTTCCAATTTATCTGTGTTCTTTTCAAAATTTTTTTTTTAAACAGTATTTAATATTTTAAATTAACGGTTTGGGATTAAATAGAACCAGTTTTTTATTGTATATGATAATGATTTTTAAAAACGTAATAATACGTGCTCTATAAATTATGTTTACTGTTCAAGTCAACTAACTGTTTTACTTATATATATATTACAATAAAGATTGTGTGTGGGGAATGTGTAATTGATGAACGTAGGCAAATTTTGGAAAAATTTGCCTACGTTCATCAACTGGAAATGATTAATTTTGTTATAACATATTTAATGTTTATTTTATTTTATACTACTTGTGTGTTGATTTGCGACTTATGCAGAACAACAAATTTCACTTAATATGTTGGGGAGTCGCTGTAGCCGATCGGTTTAAGTCGTCACTCAGGCGCGTCCCGCAGTGAACCCGCTTCGAAACCTTAGCCAGGCTAGTTACTTTTTCGCTTTAAATATTATATATTTATTGTAATTCTCCCGCTCATATGTGACGCCACACCTCATAGCAGACGACTGAAACAGTTTTTACGTCACTGCTACCAACCCTTGAAATATTAAATAATTAATATTAAATGAAAAAAAATATTATAAGGTTGGCAACCCTGTGCGGTTTTAAATCCCCCCCCCCCTAACACTGAAACATCTGTACGTCAGTGCTACCAACCTTTGAAATTTTAAATAAATAATTATTATTAAATACAAAAAATAACTAGGTTGGCAACCCTGTGCGATTTTAAACCTCCCGCTCCAAGACTGTGGCTGCGACACTAGCGCTCCTAGCGGTAACAGGAGGTTGCTACTAGTGATCCAGGAGCCCTATTTTACCGCACCTTTTTTTTTCGTTAACGGCTCACATTGTTTATATCAATACTGTCACTTCATTTCATAGAATAGTGATAAAATTTAAAATCCAGTTAATTAATTTCAGACGTGACCTATTGTGTTCATATTGATTACTTTTTATTTGGTGTACAAAAATAGCTGGATGATTTTTTTAAAATCGTTTTAATACAGCAGATTAGAATCCATTTTTTTATAAGCGGTGAACATATTAAATTAAAAGTTTCACGCACTAACGAGCGCGCGCGCGCACACACAAACACAAACATATGATATTTTTTACATAGACCATTTGCACTCAGTAACTTTTGGCTCTGATAAGAGCTTATAAAATTCGAAATTTTGAAGACATTTATTAAAATCTCACGATGTTACAGAGCGTTCGGAATGCTGCTGAGCATTGGAATCAACGAAGTTTAACGATGAAACTTTCTTAATTATTACTTTGTATTTTTACTTTATTATTTTATGGAGACGGATATTATAATAAATGGAATAGTTATAAAAGGTGCTAAAAATGACCTCCTTCAACATCAGTACACTACACACGTTTCAGTTTGTTTTTACACACTTTAACCAGCTGATGTACTGGAATGTCTCGTGTGTATGCCATTATTATGGGTTTTAGTTCGTCAATCATGCCTCATCTTTTACCTGAAATTTTACGATAACCTCATTGCGGTGAGGAACAGGAGTATTTGGAAACTTATCAGAGAATTTGTACTTCTCACTAAATCAGTACACATTTCAACTTCACGAAAGACGTGTTCAACGAAAAAATGGATCTCTCTACCGGAAAAACAAAACGAAGCACGTTCAATGACAATTCAACAACTGTCCTCTTGGTTTATTACTGAGGCATCGCCCAACGAATCCACAGGGCAACCAATCTAACCCCGAAAGAACAGAATGCACCACATTATAGAGCATACTGCATGGCGATTTTCCGAACTAATGCCTTGTAGAAATTTATGAAATACCAAGTATATATTTTCCTACAAAAAAGATTTCCAATAAAAAAAATAAAACCTATATTTTTATGTTTTTTGTTTATTAGAAAAATATTTTTTTTTCTAAGAGAAATGATGAAAAAACCATAAGCAGATAAAAATTAATTTACCGAACTATTTTTTATTCACCGGTGTACGATTATCAGGTTGAAATCACTGGTGTTTAAAAATATATTATGTAAATCAGCTATCAGATAAATTTTTACTTTGGGCTAATTTGTATTTACTGGCTGGAGACAAAAAATATTTTTTCTTGGTTTATTTATTTTTTTTAAACATAATCCAAGATATCTATGCAACATAATAAGATATCCGTGCAAGTTTCAGACTTCTATATTCTATAATCTTCGAGTTAAAATGACGTATGAAACTTAGATATGTTGTGATGTTTATAATATATAATACCTTAATCTTAATCACGTAATTGTAGTTAACTACTAAATGTTGAAATTAACTTAAAAAAAAATTGAAACTGTATTACGTTATACGTTTTATTGCGTATTTTTTATTAAATTTATTTTGGGTTTAATGCAAAGAATCGTTCTTCTTTATATTAAAAGAAAACTCAAAGATCTATGAAATGTCCTGTTTATTTATTATAATTTTCTGTAATATGCATTACAAAAGATTTGAATAACTATTTTTTAAAGATATTACATCAGCATAATTTGTTACATTAATACGTACGTAATATTTTATTTTAATTAAAAGAAAAACTATTTCTGATATATATATATATTCATGACTTCTATTTTAATTTCTTAATAATTTAATTCTCCATTGTTTAATCGATAAAAAATAGAAACTAATTACTCGTAAATTGAACTGTGATTTACCGTTAACGAACGAACATAAGAGCTTTTAAACTAACATTTATTTTGTAAAATCAATTTAGATTGTGACATCGGCTTGGACGCCGCTCTTAAGTTCTTAGACACTCATTCACTCGGGCTGTACTTACTAAGCCTCCTCATGTGAGACATAGGTCTTGACCTCATTTTATAGAAGCCAGACTGACACTCTTGTTTTGTGTTCATCTACTAGTGGGATTTTACTTGTCGCAGAATAATAACATAACACCACAGAATTTCCAGTTATAATCTAAACCATTTTCTAACTAGTTCATTAGCCATAAACTATCTTCCTGTTCTATTGGTTTTTACAAAATGTTCTTATAAGCCAATGTTTTTTTTATCTTATTGTTAGCGAGGATTATTCTATTTTATGTTTCATACTCAAGATCCAGTGCAAAAGGGAAAAACAAATACAAATTAACGAAACAACTTTTTTTTTGTAATTTCTAAGATTGAAATTTTATAGCAATAAAATTTGAATACCAAAGTGTGACCAGAAAAAAAAATTTATAACTTATCATAATTAGATTGTCGTGAATGAAAAACAGATAATAATACCTTATAATCTTTAAATCACCAAAAATGGATTTTTCAAAATTTATTTTAGTATCGAGTAAGGTATTTGATACGGAAAGGTTTTATCTACTTACGATCCAGCTCAATACAATAAAATCGTAGAAATATTTTCTTTATTTAACTTTTAACGAATAAAACGAATAATTTTCTTTTTATCAACTTTCATTGTGATGAAAAGCATTATTGGAAGTATTTTTCGCAATTAAAAAAAAAAAAAATTAAATCGCTTTTAACTATCTGAAACCTGTACCATAATATAAGATGAAAAGATGAATGAAATTTCTGAACACAAAATTAAATTAGGATAAAAGGAATAAATTAATCAAAACTAACATTCGCTAATAAAGTTTTTTTTTTTAAATTTAAAACAATCATAAATAAATGAAAAAACGTTTGAATCAAAAACAAAATATCTAAAATAAATTATTAAATTTTTAATATATAAATTAATATTTTAAAATCTTATATAAAATTACAAAATAAATAATATAGAAATATCAAAATATACGCTGATGAGAACATTACGTAAAATGTATCAATTTTCAGAAATTAAATTCATTAACTGTTTTTTTTTAATTTAAATTTTGGTAGTGAAAATATATATTTTTAAAAATTTAATGTAGCTACAGTACATAAAAATATTCACGAAAAGATGAATAAAAAAAAGATTAAATTTATACATACAGAGTTATCAAGACGATCAATATTGGACTCTCAGAAATGGAGAACGTACCCTAAATTTTTCCCTACATTAAAAATACAGTATTAGCATTTTTTTTAAATTTTTGCCCTTTTTCCATTACGACGATGAACTTAAAAAAGTTATCGCGGCTAAAATTACAATTAAATAAATTAACAAGATGGACATTCAGTTTAACAATTGATTCTATGTTCACCAACCCGTGTTGATTGCATCAATATCTAGGACGAAAGAATTAAAATTAAATGTTTTAAGCTTTTAGATATGCTGCGAATCCTTTGCAGTACCAATTGGGGGGCCGATCGGTCATGCATGTTACGTTTTTACTATTTCTTAGTTCGTTCAATCCTTATTTTTGAATGTATGAAGAGCAACACCGTTATACTGTACCTGTAGGTATTTGTACCCGACGTTTACTGCACCTTATAAATGTTGAGGCGTCTTCTATTTTTCCAATTTATCCATGTTCATATCTTCCATGGAGAACCAACCTTATAAATTTTATGTTTGACTTACGATATACAATAAAGAATCAACACCACCTATTTCCTTTTAGCAAATAATTCACCATATTCTCTCCAAGACAAACCCAGATGCAGTAGTATACACAGATGGATCGAAACAGAACGATACCATTAGTTGGGCAATTTTTGTTAGTGACAGAACCTATATGTTTGGTCTACCCGATATTACGAGTGTCTTTCCTGCTAAACTATACGCTATAAATAAGGCTCTGAATATCATTAACACTAAGTACCGTCATGTCCTTATTTGTAGCCTTATAAAATTTTTATTCCAGACATCCTATCGTCACCGAATTTTACAATGCAATTGCAGAGTTGAACCATTGCAACACACAAGTGAGTTTCTGCTGGATCCCTAGCCACTTAGATATTCCGGGTAATGAACGTACAGATTCTGCTACGTTCAATAAGGTCATCAGAATGCAATAAGGTCATTGATCAAGGAAAGACCACCAGCATTCTTTATGATGAAATGAGAAAATTGGTTCACCGTTAGGAGAATGTGAAGTTGTAAATAATGACTGTGGTTAAATAAATGTAAGTTTGTAGAAAATAAAATGTACTTATCTGAGTAGAGTTGGAGATTTCACATTGTGAAGATGTGTGGTTGATAGCTTTGTGTTCTTATAGCTTTTTGGTTGGTTTTTTGGAGTTTTTATTGGATATGTGCGTTTGGATTTGTTGGTTGGAGGTTACTTGGGTACGTTTATAAGTTTTTATTGAGTTTGGATCATGGATTACGTCGCATGTAGTCAACCGCATGTAGTCATGATTAAGTCGCATGTAGTCAACCGTCCTTCACTACCCGTGTTACTAAATCCTACTTTATTAATTGTGTAAAACTCACTCTTCGCGCAAAGTGGCAAGATAACTGGCCGGCTACAGTAGATAACAAACTCCGGCACATTAAAGTATTTATGACAGAATCGTAACTCCAACATGTCGGACTGAATGAATTCATAGAAACTGTAAGATGAAATCAATATTCTTTTTTTTTAATATAGTGAACCGATTTAAATCATTTTTCGTAATTTTAAACTTTATTTTAATAAATAGTTTTGTAATTAACGGTACTAGATTATAATACTGTATTTATTATATTCCTAAAATATATCTGTTACTGCTATATAGATTGGTAGCACGCACTCATTTTATGATTTCAGTCATTGAGGTTTTTATTATTAGAAAAATGATTGATTGACTGATTTTACTCACAGACACGCTAGGCACTTGCATAAAAAGATTACGCTCAAGTTGGCAATACACGTTCAGTTGCTTAACCACAATTTTATAGGTTTTTTTGTGAACCCCGATATGAAATTTCATTAATTCTTACGGATACGGATTACAGTGTTTAAAAAATTAATGAAATCATACCAGCAGCCCAATTATGTACAGCAAAATAATTTAGAGTAAAATAATCACAATCACCATAAAATTTAAATGTATAGAAAAGCCCTTTTATCCAAATATACCCTGCATACGCAGATTTATGAACAAATGTAAAAAGAAAAAAATAATGAAAGAATGGATATTGAAGAAAACTTTAGTAAAAATAATCATTTTAAAAATTAATTTCGGACTATTCATATCATACGCCCTTAAAACGTTTAATTAGAATATTTAATTTATTGAATTGTTACGTTCACATTACTTTTGACGTTTGTGCATTTATTAATAAATTTCCATAAATCTTTTCAAGGTATTATATTTTAATATTCTATTTATTTTGATACGATTTTATTTGTTTAAAAAATTACCCTTTAATAGGCTTTGTTTCTTTTTCATTTCTGTAGTTTACCCTCCGGGTCCATCGTTAGGTATTGCTCAGAGGATGAGATGAATGAGCGTGTGTGAAAATGTCATGCCTGACCGAGATTTGTACCTGCGAACTCCGGATGAAAGGCTCAAATTCTCAAATATTTTAATAGAAACAAAGTAACGAAATTTATTTATTTTTACCAAATACAAAAAAGCAATTAATAAATAGAAAGAAAAGTTTCGTTTTTGTTTTATCTTCTCCTTTCTTTTTCTTTGTAGACCTTACTTATTCTGGCATTACAGTCTGTCATTGATGGTGGACTTCTCTACATTTTTGCGTCCAATCTCGTCTTTTATTCTACAACAACTATGATTGCTATCTTAACTAATGTTCATTGATTACTTTGCAGCTATATATTGTGTTTTTACGGTTAACTTCTAAAGTCACACTAAACCAGGGCCAAGGTGGACGTCCAGTTTAAGAGAAACCCTTTCTTGACGACATTTCCTTCCCTTGGTTAACCAAGGACAAATATCGGGCGTCCTAAAAACCAATAAGATTTGGTTTTTAGGACGCCCGATATTTGTCTTCATTCTACTGTAAAAGGATAGGATTTGGTGGTGGTGACAAATTTTGTTCCAGTTTTTTCTTCAGATTTTACTTTTAACATTAAATTTTCTCTATTTTTAACTGCAAGTTTAACCAGCTATCTATTTTCTTACTTTACAAACCAGTAATCCAGGCTGCTTCCCTTGAAACATCCCACGTATAAAAAAAAAACTTCAGATTGTATAAGATGCAGTTTATCTGGGATCTTTTGTAGCCATTTACCCCAACAAAAATTATACTTCGGAAGGTTGAACTGGGTTATTCAGTGAGAATAGAAGATATTATTTTACAATTTTAATATATAAAATATCAACATCAAAAAATATTAAAAGGAAACCTATCTAAAGTTAATAAAATTAAATAAGTAATTTAAATAAATTTGAAATAAGTAAATTAATTGATAAGTAATTTTTTTTTTAAATTGAGGATCCTTTCGTAACAAATTCATTAAATATGTAATTGATTTGCTAGAATTGAGGTAAGAATAATTCAATAATACTTTCTAGATTATTTAAATAGCAACATTCATAAAATTAACAGCACTAAGAATAGAATTAATTTTTTAATAAATATTGCCAAAAGGCTTAAAGCCCGCTGCGTGTACTTAAATAAGAAATCCCTTTATGATTCTTATATATCGCTCTCAAGAACCTATTTACGGTTTAACAAGGATTTTGAAAGTTTTCACACGTAAAACTTTCTTGTAAATACATTTTATTACTCTTAAATAATTTATAATGTACAAAACAGTTATTCAAATTAAAAACAAAATTAATTTAATAGCAATTAAATTATAAATACAATTACGATGTACAATACACTTTGTATTAATAAGTAATAGAAATAATATTGAGTTAACAGTAAGATGAGTTAATCGAAAAATCTACATTTCATACAATTCGCTTTATGCACGTATTAATCACTTTTATTATTTACAAACGAACTATCGTACAATTTATGAATTAATAGAATAATGTCCCTTTCATTATAATTCACAAATAACTCATGGAACAGCTTCTTGTTTTCAACCACTGTCCGAAATGAAATACTCGTGACACACTCTTCATTCATTTGTTACCAAAAATTCCAAATTCTCCCCCACACAGTGATCGCTTTTATCCCCTACTGAACTAAAAATATTGAAAACTGTTTCTCCACTAGTTCCCGGCAGTATTTATATCTCCTGACTCGAAGCAACCGACCCGTCCTTTGGATTGTTAAAGAGTAATAATTTTCATTGTCCTCACCTTTCTACAAGTCCTTTTCTAGAAATAAATCCTTTTTCGTCTCTTTCAGATTTTTATTCTTTTTTCTTTCTTTATTTTCTCTTTCTTTATTCTTTCTGTAAGCTTCTCTACCCGTTAAACTATAATAGAAAATTCAACTTCAATCAGTCGATTAGGTACGCTAAAATCGAAAAAAGAATTCTGACCTAGGCACTGTTTCTTAAAGTAAACAAAAATCCAAACATATCATATATATATATTTATAAAAATATATATATATAACCAAAATGGCGCAATTTTGGTTTAAATTGTCAGGATTTACCTTTTTTATTACGTTTTACTTGTCTCGTAAAGACCTTTAAAACAACTAATCACATCCTATTTAAAATCCTATTTAAAAATTTTAGCTGCACCTGTACCCCACCACACCTGAAAGCCTAATACTATAAATTGTGGCTTAATGAGTTAACCTATCTTACCGGAAGATTTCCAAAAAGAGAATTGGTATACTTCCAATAACAAAAAAAAATTAAATTGGAGCATACAACTAGCTATCTGAAAAAACACATTGTTGGCCCCCATTTTGGATTGGCATATCAAAATTTAATTTTAGTTGTATCGTTTATCTCGTCTCATCAAACTCAAAAATGATCTATGAAATAGCCTTTGAAATTTAAAGTTTTTGAGTTTCTCCCTACCACCCGCCACCCAAAAATCAAAAAGATTGAAATATACGTTCATTTTGAAGTAGATCGTCGGTACAAGTAAGAATGCCACAAACCGCATCCAGTTATCTCAGTCATAAAAAAAAGTTACAGGAGGTTGTAATTTACTTTTCAGCCGCAAAGCCTGTATATATATATATCTTATTATTATTATTATAATTATACATAATAAATTTTATATAAGATATATGATTATTATTAGGTATTAATAGCAATATATAATAATTATTACTAAGACTACTTACTAATTTTTAATAAGTGACAAAGTGTAATTCTTATACAAGTCTAATTAATTAGCAACATATTTACAAGGTAAACATTCTGAAGTTAGTTAAATGAGTTACTACATAAATACTATAACGAACCAGGTCAGCGCAGTATAAATACAGACGATGTTGTTATAAACCGAATATGATAATGATATTTGTCTTTCTCAAATCAATCTTTAGTTTATTGAATATATTATTTAAATTAAATCAAACACAAGAACAAATTACAAATTGTTATTTCACGTAGAATTAAGCTTCATTATGTAACAAGGATTAAAGGTAAATTATTGAGTATCGCAGAGCAATATAGAATAACCAGATATTCTATATTGCTCAGAATACCATTTATTCAAGTACATGTCCTTTTTAAGGGAAATAAGAGAATTAAATAATATGAAACCCTCTGCTAACCGCTAAAGTATTGGTAATCCCTTAACAAAGAAAAATTAACAATTATTTTTTTCTCAGTTCTACTAAAGGGCTCTTTAGGAATAACTATGCTAAATTTCACCTTCGTAGCTTTTTGATAAACTGCAGAATTAGTCACTAATGAATTAACAGGACTATTCCGTTTATGTAATATATAAGTTTAATATCTCAGCGGTAATTACTGAAAATTTAATTGCTTATTTTGAAGAACAGAAAGCATAACATTTTCAAGGTGATTTGTGGATATTGTATAGAAATAATATTTATTAAAAAAAGAATAATATTTTAATAAAAACAAGCATTTATATTCTACTCTGTAAGTGCATACCGATATTGATAAAATAATACATTCAACAAAAACACCACACAAAAACTTTCTGATACATTTAGTTATTAACTAATATCGATAATAAAGATACTGGTACGATACTACTATCTGGTATAAGTAGGATATAGTAGAAGATAAAAGAAGAACGAAGGTATTATTGCGTGATTTTTTTCGGTAAAAATAAACAAATTACTAATGAAAATATGGAGAATATTAATTTCAAAATTTATCCGAAATGATGTTCAACAAAAATTTTAACGCGATAAATATATAAAATATTACATTGCTATAATTTGGTTAAATTACGCACCAAACATAATTAAAAATCTGAATCTTTTCTAATACAGATTGGCATTCAAAGATATAAAGTCAAATTCATACTTAATTTTCTTATTACATGACGTTACGTTTTATCGACTCGAAAAACACACGTAAAATGAATTATAAATATATAAATATAATTACTCGTTCAGAGAAAAAATATATCCAATTCTCTAGAGTGCTAGAGACATCGCTCTTGCGTTAAAAATTACAAACATATTTTAACTGTAAAAACGTTATTTAACGCCAACAAAAGGATAAGTCAATAGAATTATATTTAACACAAATAAAATTTAAACTTGCAGTAGATGTACGCAGTTGGTTGTATATTCACTTAAATGTTCCAAATATATGGTATTGAATTGGTTCAAAATAATCTTTTGTATGCTTGTCCGATATAATTATGGTGATAATTTTCTTTGTTGTGATTGGTTAAATTTGATTGTTATCTTGACGGTTCACAGTCAAGATAACAACAATAAAATGTGCCTAATAAAATGTGAAGAATTGCAATTATATTTGAATCATCGTTAAGGGGCAGTACCTATTTTATCGGTTGATATTTACTGTACTCCAGTTGATAACATTTTATTCTCACCTTATGATCGGTTAAAAAACAACGATAATGACTAGTGTGAATTTACTCCCTTATAACATGTCAGTTCGTTACCCAGTTTTGATTGGTGTAAATTAGTGACTTTCTGAAGAGTAAACCGTTTTCGTACTTGTGATTGGTTAGGAGAATTCTGTATTCTGATTAGTTAGTTTCTAAATTTATCATTGTGGGCGGGGAAGATTAAGTCTTAACTTATGGTTGCTTAGATACATTATCTAAGCGTATCGAAGATATGCTTAGATAAGACTTAATCTGAAAAAATTAGATTAAACTTTTTTAATCTAAATCAAGTTTGTAATATAAACTTTTTTAAGCTTAATAATAAAAAAAATCGCTACATCTTATCCAAAAATAATATTAATGCATTTAAACTTCTACATCTGTTAACTATTTATCACAAATCTACAATGAATATAAATTTTGATGTAAGTTACCCTTGTTTAATTGTTGATCAGCTTTTGTTGACATTGTCAACTTATGAAATAAAGATTACTTTCTGATGAAATAAAACTTTAATGTTAAAATATGAGTAAATAAAATATTTAATAATTAATTATCTATAAATTCAAGGCTACAATTTTAATTAACAGAAGTGTTTGATAAATTTTAATTATTAATATTTCAATTTTTATTTAAAGTAATGACATTAGTGGTTGTCATTTTGGTTAAAATAATCAGAATTTAATTTTTTTGATACTATTTTGCTTATCTCCCAAAGACCTTTAAAACAATGTACATGACCGAAGAATTAAATGTTTTGAGCTACCTCTCTCGCCGTCCAGACGACTGTCGGTAAAATTAGAAAATTTTTAATTACCTCCCCATCCTTGCCTCCAAAAATAAAAAACAGCGAAATATACATTGTTTGAAGTAGCCCGTCGGTACAAGGAAGAATTCCGCAAACATCAATTTATCTGAATTATAAAAAAATTTACAGGACGGTGTAAGTTACTTTTCAGCCAACCGGTATACATAATGACAAGTTTTAATCCCAGAAACCTAATTAATTTTTTAATATTTAAACATTTAAAAGATTTTAAATAATTTTATTTCCTAATTTCATTTCATAAAATTAAAATGTGTTGTAAGAGATACATTTTTAAGGATTTTTTGTTTATGAATGTATATTTATTTTTATCTTTAATTTCTATTGTGTATACAATTCACGCAGTCGTCAGGAGTAAAGGGTGTTAACATCAAATATCAGTTACACACATTAAAAATCAGATATCAGAATATTTGAAAGACAAAACCACCAGTTTAGTGAAGGATAAAATTTACAAGAATTAGTGTTTTAAAAATTAATTTTTAATTCTGAAAAATTTTTAATTTTTGATAAAAGTAAGCTACGTATTAAGTGTAGCAGTTTAATTAAGTGAAGTAGAACTTTACATATCTTTGTTTCATATAAAATAATTGCTTAAACTCTCTAGAGTGACTTATTTAAACGATAGGACATGTTTCTAATTTAACATACCGTTTATTTTTCATATATAATTTTTTCATTTTGCAGATTTTTGTAATGAAACGAAAAAGTTTTTTTTCCGAACATGTCCTAATCTTAACTAGATTTTTTTTTAAACTCTCTTCTACCTGGTTTCAATCACGGATATTTCTATGAAATATCGATTTATTGTCTTAAATTTTGAGTTTTCATTATTGTTTTAACAGTATTAAAAACGTCGTAATTTGTTCCCAATATATAACTTAAACGTTAATTTAACTTTAACTTTTATCAATCCCCGATTGTTTTAAAGACTATTTTTCTCTGGTATTGTAACTTTTGAAACTTTTCAAAAGTTTGGTAGTATTGTAAACGTTTGAAAGAAAGTTAAAAGAATACTTTTGAAACGATATTAGTATAAAATTATCGTATGCCAGTATGAAGACTTGTTTAATTTTTTCATAATTGCATTATAAGTATTTGTATTATACTGTACGAATTATAAACCAACACGTTGATTATGAATTTAAAAGCGTCTTGAAAAAACAGTGTATTCTTATTTGACAGTGACTATTTCTTTCATCAGGTAATTTGTTTTGTAATCTTTAAAAATAGCTGTTCCATGTGCACCGTTCATTTGTAATAATAAGTTTTTTATTAAATAAATTAGTCGGTGATAATAACATTGATCGGCGTTCTCATTTTATAGACGCTATACAGGCATATAAATTCAGCCGATGTTCTTATCGTACAGTCATCATTTCTCTAGCTGTCTAGGAATTTACACATTACCGCATTCCAGAAGGTTTTAATTCAAGCTCAGTTGCAACATCTATGTATTTTTACTGTATTTCTTCTCTTATTTTTGCTGAGCCAAAGGTTAATTTTAGTTTTTCTTCGAAGGCTTTTCTTTATGTGGGGATCAGTATTTTATAGGTTCCCCATTTTTTATTTCAGAAATAAAATAAAGTTTAAAAACAACCAAAAAGTATTGAAAACTTTTGTTCATCTGTAATCAACGTAAAAAAAAAACAGAATGTTAGTGGAGGAGAATAAATTATTTATTTGTAATTTTTTAAAAAACTGAAATTTATTGAATCGAAATTTTTGAAGAAAAGTAAGGTATTACTTCTGGTCGTATGGTGGGTGTAGGGGGGTTGAAAATGAATGTATTTTACGTTTTGAGGTGTGAGGAGTACGAAAATACCAACTACAATCGTAGTATACGTAAGAAATGCAATCGTATTTCCTTACGTATACACAGACCTTTTGTGCCTCAAAATCTTCCAAAACCATTTAATAAATTTCATTTAAATTTAGATTTGCTGTTGTATGCAAAGATGTAAATGCGAAAATTTGATGAAAATTGGTCGAGTAGTTCTAGAGTTACTGTTTCGTAAAAGTTTTTATATATTTGATAGAATTGAATGATAATTTTACCACAAAAAAAACCAAATTAAAATAAGTAAAAGTCTGTGTTCTTGGGCTGACCTACGCAATTTTTTTTACATTTACATGGATATTTATTTGATTCCTATTAAATAAAATTCATAAAAACAAAAGAGATTTACCAACATTATTTTTTTTAAATATCAGACAAATTATCAAATCTGTATGCATCATTAGTGAAATTTTATTTACGGTGATATGAATTTTAAATTAATTTCTAAATGTTATTTTACTGGTAATGCGTTTATTATTTTTTTTAAATTAAAAATAATTCAACATTATTCAATTATATCAGTTAATTGCATATGTATGAAATTATTCTGGATGAAGTGAAAAAGAATAAACAAAAACAAACAATATTTACCCCAACAAATTTATTTAATTCTAGTTGAATAGATTTCTAACCGAGCTTCAGCTCTTGGATAGGATATGACATTTTCACACGTACCATTTTATTTAAAATGCATATATTGTTTATGTAAGCCCAAGGTTGTAAAAAAGACATTGATAAAGCTTTTCTTGTCTTTTCTATCGTTTTTTTTTTCAGGGAATTTATTTAAAAATAATACATCTTTTGTATTATTCTAACCGATATTACTATAGTCATTTTTATTTTTCTATCTTTGCATCATCCTAAACATTAAATTTTATTTGCCAAAACAATATACATATATAAATGCACACATATGCAGAGTAATTTATGAGTAAACGGAAATAATTTGGTAACTGATTCTAGAGCTTGAAATAAGTAAAAAATTCATACTACATTATGTCCGAAAATTCTTTGTAATAGAGTTACGGCTAGCAAAATATTTCACCCGGATTTCAGTTTCCCCGGTGAAATTTTACGTCATACTGATATTTTTATATAAGGGATAAATTTGGTGGTTTCTCATGGGTTTTGATCTGAAAAATTGAACCAAAAAGGTCCCAAAATTGTATCTTCCGTAGTTTTCATGATATTCAATGACAAACCAGAAAAACTGTGTGACGAAAAACAAGTTTTTCTTTAGGTTTGAAGTAGAATAACTTTGTTAAATGAGTAATAAATTTGTAAATTCATTCTCAAAACTTGTAGAGAATTTAATTCTGAGAAAAGTAATGTAATAAAAATTCTAAAAAAAAAAAACAGAAAAAATCTTTTATTATTAAAAACAAAACAAAAAATGTTATGAATTTGTAAATATTAAAAACAGCTGTTTTTAGTACAATAAATTTAGGCTTATTAATAACATACTTTCAATTTAAATTAAAAAAAAAAATACTCATTGTGGTTTGTACTGCAGTAATATACAATAAATGGTTGAAAATTTCACCAATGACATCAATACACTTTTCAACTAATTTCCTTACATTTTCTGTCACCAACCTAAGCACTGCGTTTCTTGATGAGGATAACAGCATTGAGAATGCGAGAAATCAGTTCATCACGTGTGTCTATTTTTTGCTTATACACCTCGTATTTCATCCATCTCAATAAACAGTAATCTAATGGAGTAAGGCCCGGTGGTGATCTAGGTGGCCAATTTACCGGTCCTCTACGTCCAGGCCATTTACCAGTAAATTTTTCATCTAAGAATTATCTTACATAGTTCGTGAAATGTGTTAGTACTCCACCAAGTTGATAGTACTTTTAATTTGTTTCGCCAATGAGAAATTTTCAAACGTTTAAGAAATTCATTTTTTGAAAATTCCATTTATTCTTCCCTTGACACATTGTTCTAATATGAAAGGGCGTATTAATTGGTTGATGATTATACTACACCAAACGTTTGCCAATAGTTATGGGGAATTTGATTCAACTACAGCATGTTGGTTTTCTTCAGACCACGGATGCAAATTCCAATTCCGCGTGTTATTTATGCCATTACAGGTTCGAAATAGTATGAACCGAATTAAGTGGCAATTATTGTTGATCCATCGACAAAACTGCAGTTTCTGGAATTACTAAGCTGGAGGTGTTGAACTTTATGAATATGATAAGAATGCAGTCTGTGAGCGTGTAATGTCCTCCATACTGTACTTTATGGAATGTTGATTCGTGTATAAATCCTTCGCGTGCTCATTGTAGAACTAAGTTGTAGTACCTGAACACTGTTTTCCCTTTCCTCTTCATGTACAGGTTGACGTTCAGATGAATCATGAGCGCTGGAAAGTGTATTATTTTGACGAAGATTATTAAAATTTCGACAAAGTACTGTAGGATTTGCACTACTCGATCTACTCGATCTACGTCTGTATTTCTTCATTGCAGCTGGAGCACTTCCATCGCAAAATTCGTACACCAAAATCGTATCAGTGTTGATAATTAATAAAAGTTGTTTTAATTTTTTTAAGTTTTTTAAATTGTTTTTCACAGAAGTAATTGCATTAATTTTCTCCGAATTAAGTTCTCTACAAGTTTTAATAATAAAATTTACACATTTATCAGTCAGCTAATAACAGCCAAAAGACAAAATTGTTTGTACGAACCTGTTCTTAGATAGTCCGCTTCCACTATACCTTCTGATGAAACCCATTTCATCTGTAGGGGTATCGGTAGAATTTAAAAGAATGAAGGATTCAAAAAAGGCTCCAAGGTTTTGACTTTATCACTGACATAATGTTATTATGTTACCGCCTTTGGCATTTGTTTACATAACCCACCTTTTTAATGTTATAACTTACTACGCGAGAGAGTGGAAATATCATAAATAACGTTGGTCTTGAAGCCAGGTGAGCTCGTAAACGTCATGTCTTCATACTGACCTATAGGTTTACTTCCTACTCTTTCTATGGTCTTTGAGAGGCTCTTCCTTCGGAGACTATGACCAATTTTAATGAACAATAAAATTATCCCTCATCAGTTTAGCTTTAGAAGCGGGCATTCATCCATTCAGCAAATTCATGGAATTGTTAGTATTATCTACAGATGTCTGGAAAGAAAGGAATACTGTTCGGCGGCTTTCTTAGATTTGCAACAAGCCTGTAACAAAGTTTGGCTACCTCGTTTTCGTTACAAATCAATGTCAAGCGTAACCTCAACCATTTTATTTAGTGCTACTTAGATGGACATTTTTCACAAGTTAGGTATAACCAGGAATTGTCTAATTATTTCGACACTCGGTCAGGGATTCCTCAAGGTTTAGTTTTGTATCTGATTGTATATATACTCTTCACTCCAGACCTTCCTAGTCCAGCCTGTGTCACAGTTGCGTACTTTGCGAATGACACAGCAATCTTGGCTTTGGCGTCGAGTTAACTGCAGTTGTATTAGCAATGTATGGATCTTATTAACGTATGGCTGTGTAGATAGCACATAACAGTCTATCTTGCTAAGTCAAATCACTTGATATTTACGATGAGGAGAAGTGATTGCCCTCCAGTTCACCTGGATAATATTTATATTCATGATACGAACACTGTACAGTATCTGGGTTTGCGTCTAGATTGTCGTATTACTGGAAAATCATATAAAAGAAAAGAAGCAATTAATCTCTAGGTTTATGCGGATGTACTGGTTTCTGGGTAGAATAAATCTCATTTATCTCCGTCAAATAAATTATTACTACATAAGGTACTCCTGAAACCGATATGGAACTACAGTATACAATTATGGTGAACAATTTGAAACAAACACATTGAAATCGTCCAGCGATTCCAAAACAATGTTCTTTTGGTCATAACGGAAGCGCCGAGCTTCGTAAGGTATAGAGGTCCACGACTACCTCAGGATCTTAGGATCCCATATATACGTGAGGAAATCCAGAAGATAACCACTGACTACTTTTCTAAACTAAATACACATTGAACCATCTGGTGGTGAATCTGTTAGATAATAGTGCGGACGTTAGAGAACTTAAAAGGTTCCATATGTTAGACCTGGGTGATATCACGACAGGATATCAAATCTATAGAATTTGTGACAACTATGGTGTCAATTGTTCTTGATAGACTGGTTTCTGCTAAGATTTTTATGTTACTTTGTTATATTAAATTTATATAGTGATGAGTAAGGTGAAAATTCAACTATCATTTAAAATTATTGGACTTGATTATGTGAATTAAGAAGTGTGTTCAGACGTACAATCTATTAGCATTCTTTAACTTTTGATCATTTTTATGTCGGTTGTTAAGTTTGATTATGCTATACCAATTATTGCTATTTTTTTATCTTACTTATTGTCTCGCTTATTATTATTCTTGTTGAAACCTCTTATTACTTATTAATTTTTAAATCTTTTATTTTTATTTTTTCCGTTATCTATCATTGTTCGGTGACACTCTCATTATGAGTTTTTCTTGAAAAGTAACGTATAGTATTATTTGTTTGAATTTGATGAGGCGTATAACTGGATAGCCTTTATTCATGTTATAATTTGTCACTCGATTTACTTTTGGTTTTAAAGCGTGTAGGAAATCTATTGTAAATAATATGCAATAACAAAAAAACAATTTAATGTACCAAATTAAAATAAGACAAAATAAAAACAATGTAAAAATATTTCTTAACTCTCGTTAATTTTTACTCCTTAGAAAAATTTAAACAATTGAGAAATGTTTTTTAATTTTTAAACCGTTTACATTAATTTTACATATAATTTAACAACTACATCAAAAATATTGATTTTTGCTGAAAATTAAAATTAACAAAAAAAAAAATTAAAAATGTCATTACTGCTCTATTTATGAAATACAGTAAATAGTAAAAGAAAACTATCTATTTCTTTATTTATAATAAAGTAAGTGAAATATTTTAATAAAATACATCATCCATTGAATAATGATATATATTTTTCATAAACTATATAAATGTATTCAAATAATGTGCTGTATTCTTTTTTTTTATACAAGGAAGCTACTATATTAAACGATATTGATAGGAATGGGTAAAAATATTATGATACTGGATTGTACTTGTCATTTTGATAAATGTTCTACAAAAAATATAGTTTACGTACGTCTGACCTCAAGGTTATATAATTTCTTCCCCACCGATAAAACCGACTACAGTGCATATTTACCAGTATAGGCTACTTCTAGCAGGAGTGAAGGGGGCATATATAATACCACATCTCATGAGATAGATGAAGAGCTGGTTTTAAAGCAATGATTTTCGAGGATTTTATTGAATAAAAATAAAATAAATATTTTATAATTGAGTTAAAGATCTGATGTCTATAACTGATGTAATATTTAAGCTGTTCTTATAGTTTATTTTATTTTTAAGACATTTTCTAACATATTGGGTTATTTTAATACATTATTTTTTTCGAAATAAAAAAATCGTCTTTATCAAAAGCGTATAATTTTTAAAACAAGGATATAACTTAAATGCTTTTAGAGATTTTATTTTAAGGTTGTAGAATGACGCGCTTAGTTACAGCTGAGAAAAAAGTGATTAATGGTAAATTATTAATATTTTATAAAAAGTTATTTGAAAATTAAAACAAGTATAATTTTCTTTTATTTATTTTATTTTTTTGTGTTAAATATGAGTAATCTGTTTTATACCTGTCACACAGAAGGTATATCTTAAATTTAATCATACGTCCTGCTTAAATAAATTTTACGGGTTTTTTTTTTAATTATTTATTATCAGTAAAATTTTTTTTCAGAAGCTAAGATTTGCCTCACGTGAACAATCTCGACGAACAAAAAACACATGAATTGATTTGAATTAACTTTTTATTGATGTAGATATTAAAAGATAATTCATTAATCATAACTTAAAATATATAGTGGTCCAAAAGTCGCAATACAGCCTATTATTTCTGAAGTTGTAAAGAAAATGAAATTAAAATTAGGTAAATAGGTATGAGGTAAATTAGGTCTGAGGGCCTACCTTTGGGGCATAACACAACAATGGCCACTATCTTGAATCGCCGTCCATTTATTTAAACGGGAAGGAGGTCATGTGACGTTTCAAAATTGAAATTGTACCAGGAATTGAATTCTGCAATCAGATTTTACATAACTGTTACAGTGTAGGAGTTATTGACATACTAATGTTTGAAAGTCTTACTCTTTTGCAGGTGACATATGATGGCTTTGACGAAGGAAGAGCAAATTGAGGTGTTCCTGATGTCTAGTGAAAGAAGCAGTTGAGTCGTTGCAGCAGGTTTTAATAGGCGCCATCCAGAGATATCACCGATTTCGCGCAACGCTGTTGCAAGTTTCATATCCAAATTCAAGGAAACTGGAAATGTGTCCGATAGGCGACGTAGTGGTCGTCCCAAATCTTCTACTGATGAGACAACCTCGACGATGGACTTGGCTGCCTTTGCGAGAAGCTCACAACGCAGCACTCTACGTCTTGTAAGTTAAATTGGTGTTAGTCGTTCCTTAATTCTGAGTATTCTTCATAGCAAAAAATGGCACCCATTTAAGATGCAAATGCTGCAAAAACCTTCTGAGGATGACCCAGACAGACGTGTCGGGTTTTGTACGTGGCCATTACGTCAATATAAGAACAACCCTGCATTCCCACAGAGTATCCTATTCAGTGACGAAGCAATGTTTTATGTCAGTAGCGAGGTGAACCGGAATCACTGATATTGGTGTGATGAAAATCCTTACTGGATTGACCCATACAATGTTGTTGGAAATGTAAAATTATGGTGTGGTATGGGAAATGGGGTACCTGTGTGGTTGAACCAATCTTCATCTATGGAACCGTTAATTCCGAGCGGTACTTGGAAATACTGAGAAACACTGTCTTTCCTTCCCTTTTAAATGAAGATGGAACATTCCCTTTGTTTTTTCAACAAGATGGTGCTCTGCCACACTTTGGGCTAAATGTCGTCAGCGGATTGATGTCCAGTCGGCGTGGCTCAGTGGATTGTGGCCACCAAGATCACCCGACCTCACCTATGGACTTTTATTTGTGGAGACATTTGAAGCAACATGTTTACGCAGAGAATACTCATGATGTTTATCATGTTCAAAGAATTGCAAAGAATTGCTCTACTGTACGGAAATCGCACCAGAAGTGCTTCTGCGAGTGTCTGCTGACTGGATTAAGTGACTGGAGTTATGCATTCAACAAAACGATCGACATATTGAACACATGTAGCCTTCCATTATCAGTATGAAATATGATTGCAGAAATGAATTCCTGGTAAAATTTCAATCTTTTTTTAAACGTCACATGACCCCCTTCTCATTTAAATAAATGAAACGGCGATTAAAAATGGCGGCCATTGTTGTGCTATGCCACAAAGGTAAGCCCTCAACCCTAATTTACGTTGGTGTATCCAAATGTTTCATTTTCTTTACAGTTTCTGAAATAATAGGGTTTACTGCAACTTTTGGACCACTTTGTATATTCATCTACCACGGTTTTTTATCCCTACTTTTTAATTATAATGATAACTAACTTTTTAATAAATAATACAAAATATTTAAATAATCTTTAAATAAAATAAATAATTAGATTTTTAGATTGATAATGCAGTATAATAATACTATTTAAACTATCAATCCCTAAAACGTTTGTTCAAAATATTACTTTACAGGATAGAACCAATTTTTTATGTTCAAATTTGGAGATATCAAGTAGGATTTAAGAAGAGCAAAGGTTGTTCAGAAAAAAATATTAACCTTCAAAATAACCAGAACAGGAAATGCCCAACTGCATGTAACAACATTTATTGAGTTTAAAAAGTAATCAAAACCTAGAAGAATTTTGAATTGACTAGAAAACTAGAAATACCCTAAAATTAACGGACACTAAATCCAGAATGAATTTCGAGGCAACCGTTTGAAATCAATACAGGCTTGAGACAAAGTTGCGGACTTTTCCGATTATCTAACATATCTCTAAAAAAGATAATGAACGAGTGAGAGAGACATTGGAAAAATACAAATAAAACAAATTTAAAGGAATTTCTTTTGGTGGCTCAGTTAAAAACTATAAAGACTAGACTAGTTAAAAGCCTCCTCTATGAATCATGAGACCTTGCCGTTGGTGAGGGGGCTTGAGTGCTCAGGGATACAGAGTAGCTGGACCGAAGGTGCAACCATATCGGAGAGGTATCTGTTGAGAGCCAGACTAAGGAATGATTCCTGAAAGAGGGCAGCAGCTCTTTCAGTAGTTGTTAGGGGCGTAAGTCACAATGACTTAAACGGCCATATCAACATCACTCAGTCCTCTGAGTACTGCGCAGCTGAAAGCAATGGAAAACTACAGCTGTTTTTTTTTTTTTTCCAAGAAAATGTGGCTCTGCATTTTCAAAAGCAATAATGGAGGCGCCTTCCTTGGTAAAATATTCCGGAGGTAAAATAGTCCCCCGTTCGGATCTCCGGGTGGGGACTACTAAGGAAGGGGTCATCAGAAAAGTAAAAAATAACATTCTACGAGTCGGAGCGTGGAATGTTAGGAGCTTAAAAAAGGTTGGTAGGCTAGAGAATTTAAAAAGGGAAATGGATAGGGTAAACGTGGATATAGTAGGAATTAGTGAGGTTCGGTGGGAAGAGGAAGGCGACTTTTGGTCGAGTGACTTTAGAGTAATTAACTCAGCGTCAAATAATGGGCAGGCAGGAGTAGGTTTCGTGATGAACAAGAAAATAGGGAGGAGAGTGGAGTATTTCAAGACGCATAGCGATAGAGTCATTGTAATAAGGATAAATTCAAAACCTAAACCGACAACGATTGTTAACGTCTATATGCCTACAAGCGCCCATGATGATGATGAGGTAGAATGTGTATACGAAGAGATTGATGAAGCAATTAAACACGTAAAAGGAGATGAAAATTTAATAATAGTTGGAGATTGGAATGCAAGCATTGGAAAAGGCAAGGAAGGAAATATAGTGGGTGAATACGGGCTGGGCAAAAGGAATGAAAGAGGGGACCGACTTATAGAGTTTTGCACGAAGTATAATTTAGTAATTGCCAACACCCAATTTAAAAATCATAATAGAAGAATATACACTTGGAAAAAGCCAGGCGATACTGCAAGGTATCAGATAGATTATATCATGGTTAAGCAAAGATTTAGAAATCAACTCGTGGACTGCAAAACTTACCCTGGAGCAGACATTGATAGCGACCATAATTTGGTGATAATGAAATGTAGATTGGGGTTTAAAAACCTGAAGAAAAGGTGTCAGATGAATCGGTGGAATTTAGAGAAGCTTGAGGAAGAGGAGGTAAAGAAGATTTTTGAGGAGGACATCACAAGAGGTCTGAGTAAAAAAGATAAGATAGAAAATGTAGAAGAAGAATGGGAGAATGTTAAAAAGGAAATTCTTAAATCAGCAGAAGCAAACTTAGGCGGAATAAAGAGAACTGGTAGAAAACCTTGGGTTTCAGACGATATATTGCAGCTGATGGATGAACGTAGAAAATATAAGAATGCTAGTGATGAAGAAAGTAAAAGGAACTATCGGCAATTAAGAAATGCTATAAACAGGAAGTGCAAACTGGCGAAAGAAGAGTGGATTAAAGAAAAGTGTTCAGAAGTGGAAAGAGAAATGAACATTGGTAAAATAGACGGAGCATACAGGAAAGTTAAGGAAAATTTTGGGGTACATAAATTAAAATCTAATAATGTGTTAAACAAAGATGGTACACCTATATATAATACGAAAGGTAAAGTCGATAGATGGGTGGAATATATTGAAGAGTTATACGGAGGAAATGAATTAGAAAATGGTTTTATAGAGGAAGAAGAGG
Source organism: Lycorma delicatula (assembly GCF_047948215.1). Classification (NCBI taxonomy): domain Eukaryota; kingdom Metazoa; phylum Arthropoda; class Insecta; order Hemiptera; family Fulgoridae; genus Lycorma; species Lycorma delicatula. The sequence continues at coordinate 148,400,514 of NC_134459.1, read as the reverse complement.
AAGTTGAGGAGGATGAAATGGGAGAAACAATACTGAGATCTGAATTTAAGAGAGCATTAAAAGATTTAAATGGCAGAAAGGCTCCTGGAATAGACGGAATACCTGTAGAATTACTGCGCAGTGCAGGGGAGGAGGCGATTGATAGATTACACAAACTGGTGTGTAATATTTATGAAAAAGGGGAATTTCCGTCAGACTTCAAAAAAAGTGTTATAGTAATGATACCAAAGAAATCAGGGGCAGATAAATGTGAAGAATACAGAACAATTAGTTTAACTAGTCATGCATCAAAAATCTTAACTAGAATTCTATACAGAAGAATTGAGAGGAGAGTGGAGGAAGTGTTAGGAGAAGACCAATTTGGTTTCAGGAAAAATATAGGGACAAGGGAAGCAATTTTAGGCCTCAGATTAATAGTAGAAGGAAGATTAAAGAAAAACAAACCAACATACTTGGCGTTTATAGACCTAGAAAAGGCATTCGATAACGTAAACTGGAATAAAATGTTCAGCATTTTAAAAAAATTAGGGTTCAAATACAGAGATAGAAGAACAATTGCTAACATGTACAGGAACCAAACAGCAACAGTAGCAATTGAAGAACATAAGAAAGAAGCCATAATAAGAAAGGGAGTCCGACAAGGATGTTCTCTATCTCCGTTACTTTTTAATCTTTACATGGAACTAGCAGTTAATGATGTTAAAGAACAATTTAGATTCGGAGTAACAGTACAAGGTGAAAAGATAAAGATGCTACGATTTGCTGATGATATAGTAATTCTAGCCGAGAATAAAAAGGATTTAGAAGAAACAATGAACGGCATAGATGAAGTCCTACGCAAGAACTATCGCATGAAAATAAACAAGAACAAAACAAAAGTAATGAAATGTAGTAGAAATAACAAAGATGGACCGCTGAATATGAAAATAGGAGGAGAAAAGATTATGGAGGTAGAAGAATTTTGTTATTTGGGAAGTAGAATTACTAAAGATGGACGAAGCAGGAGCGATATAAAATGCCGAATAGCACAAACTAAACGAGCCTTCAGTAAGAAATATAAGTTGTTTACATCAAAAATTAATTTAAATGTCAGGAAAAGATTTTTGAAAGTGTATGTTTGGAGTGTCGCTTTATATGGAAGTGAAACTTGGACAATCGGAGTATCTGAGAAGAAAAGGTTAGAAGCTTTTGAAATGTGGTGCTATAGGAGAATGTTAAAAATCAGATGGGTGGATAAAGTGACAAATGAGGAGGTATTGCGGCAAATAGATGAAGAAACAAGCATTTTGAAAAATATAGTTAAAAGAAGAGACAGACTTATAGGCCACATACTAAGGCATCCTGGAATAGTCGCTTTAATTTTGGAAGGACAGGTAGAAGGGAAAAATTGTGTAGGCAGGCCACGTTTGGAATATGTAAAACAAATTGTTAGGGATGTAGGATGTAGAGGGTATACTGAAATGAAACGACTAGCACTAGATAGGGAATCTTGGAGAGCTGCATCAAACCAGTCAAAGGACTGAAGACAAAAAAAAAAAAGTTAAAAGACTACGCATTAGCTTTTACAGTTGAAATTGTTCTATCCACAAACATAAAAGATGCGATTAAACAAATAAAAATCCTTAAAAAGCATGCAGAAAAATTCATTCTACAGATATGGAAAATGAAATCTAAATCACGTCCAACAGTATAAAAAAGTAATTCTACGTACAAACACAGGAAACATGGAAAGAGCGAAACATTTTAAATATTTAGGAAAAACGATTTCGGGCAATGGAATAGAGAAGGAAGCATTACATTTTTCCAACTGTGATTTGAAGGCTGCCCGTCGTCTAGTTTGTGGGGGGGGGGTGCGATATTGCTCAGCAATGGCAGCCGCTGAAGCGGAGTTCAAATGGTTCCAGTTATGGTTCGCATAGCCTGGGTTCAGATGTGTGTCGACGAGATTGGTGTGGCAGCTATTAAAACAATTACATAATGATAATTACTATTTCTGTTTAAAATATATTTTCTGGTCTGAATATATTGTATTTGAAAGCAATGGGTATTATTTTTAGTTTATTAATGAAAATAATAAAAAGTTTTTCCCGTTTGTAAAACCATAATATATTTTTATTTTGTTGCTTAACTGTAAGCATACGTTATCTAATATCTGACCAAAAACTCATTGCTTGAAAATTGAACATACTGTAAAAAAATAAGATGACTTTCCATTGAAAATAATAGATAGTTAAAAAAGGAAAAGAGAAGTGTGTATTTTAGTGAACGGAAAATTTTATAATGTAAAACTAAACATTATTCTTTGGATTTAGAATCATATTTTAGAGATAAATGAATTTGTTCTTCTACAACAAATCAAAATCGTTGGATAGACTATTAAATTTCTGTTATTCATTTTCTAAGGATTAGGTTAAGTCTTTTTTTTTCAAGTTTGTTCGGTTTATTATTGGTTATGATGACTATATTACTTGTAGTAATATGGCAATAAAATCAATGTAGGAATATAAAAATCATGCAGAACCAATATTATGTCATTGTTATTTTCCGTTTTATTCTTATAAGTAAAATTAATCTCGAAGCTGAATTTATTACACGTATTTGTAGTTATTAAAATCTGCTATAAGTTATGCATCAAGATTAAGTAATGAACTATTTAAAACTGAAAATATAAATCATTAATTAATTTCTTTAATAATAAGTTGATATAAATCGATAAAGAAAATTAGAATTACTTAAAATAGCAGTGAAGAAAGTTCAAGATATAATATCTTCTGTAAAATAAAGCTTTAAAAATATAAGGTTGAACACAATATACAATTTCCCCAAAGGGATCAAAAGTAAACTGCCTTCATTTTTTCCTCTTGTAATTCATTTCTTCTACTCTAGAGATTTTTTTTAAACGTTATATATTCTTTTTAAGGTACAGTGACTGTATTATATTATTATTTCAGTAAAAAAATACTCGTACTTTATTTTATTTAATAAAAACATGAAAGTTTAAATTTGGCCTCTATATATTTGTAATTCCATAGTTGCAGTAAAATCTATTTAATTTCTATGGTTTGATAGTTTTATTGGATATTTTTTAAGAGAAGAATATGTACATTTTTTGAAAGGAAAAGAAAAAGTAATCAATTAATTTCACTAAGTTAAAAAAAAAACATCAATTTAATGTTTGTAGATTCTACCTCAATTAATTTTTCAAAAATAATTCTTAAAGTTTTTAAAGTTTTAAAGTTTTTAAATAAGTCATAAAGTTTTCCATTTCGTATAACTTACCATCAAATTCGACCACATTTAAAGCTAATCGACGATCATATTTATTATATTCCGTTTTTCATGATTTTTAGTTAACTTTTATTTTAACATTTCATAAGTTAAAAATAATTTTATTCTTTCATTACTACTAATACTAGCGCACAGATTAAACTTTTAATATAATAATTTTATTATTCAATTCAATCAAAAAATGAAGAAATATATTATCCTTTCTTATAAGTTACTTTTATACTTTTAAGTTAGATAACTGGACTGCATGATTATGTTCGACCAGCATGATTTTCTGGCTATATAAGTTTATATTTAAATATTTTTAAAAAGATTTTTATAATTTTTTTGACATCGTTCGCTGTAGGACCATATAGATAAGTGAATTTTTTTTAGCTTTCCTTTACTCCTTCATTCTTTCGCTGTACACCTTCCTTCTTTCTTCCAACCACTTTGTTATCGTATTTTTTCTTCTCCTTTTGTTCCCTTTGAATTCTAATATATTTTTTCTAAGCACCCTTTTGTTTTTAAATCTGTCACGTATATGTTTGCTATTCTTAGGTCCTCTTTAAATTGCTTGGACCATTTAACGTTCGTCTAGTCACCATTACACTTGTCAAAAATTCTCTAATGAAGTCGGTTTGAATCCATTCTTGTTAGACGTACGTAGAATGCCAGTCTTCCCTTATGTATTCCATCCGTGATTCTGTCTAACACCCGATAAAGTTTCTAATTCTTCCTTAATCTCTAACCATCGTTAGATTTTATGGCCCCCCTTGATTTCTCCTACGCATTCTGCCGTAAGTAATACGGTCGGATTACGGTTGTATAGTGCATGATCTTTCCCGTGCTTGAGATCCGTTTCTTATTGTACTCGTCCTTCTTTAGGCCGTAAGATTTTAGAATCTTATTGATAATGACTATGTTTCTTCCTTATCCATTTGGTTGGCTCTATTTACCTAAATTTTCTCGTCTTCTTAATTCTTCCGAGCTCTATCTGTAACAATTTTGATGCGTTCTTAATATTCCTCACATACTCTTTTTTTCTGTGGAATATAAAATTATTTAATTAAAGCAAAAGAAAAAATAGGATCAACTGGAACACCGAAGAGGTTATTCAATTAAAAAATCAGATACGATACATTGCGTATCAGCCTGTTCGTAATTAGAAATTATCTTCTATTAAAAAAAAAGCGCAATTAAAAAAATATCCAAATATTGTTTTGAAACCCTTACTATTTTAACCCCTACCATAGTGGGGGTCTTTTTGACCCCTGACAAATATTTTTCATATTTTTTTTTTAGGTTAGTGTGCTAGGAAGCTGACTTCCAGGTATTCTTCTAGTTTGGTAGACTGTGTCAAATGGTGGAAAAATTTTGCCAGATGATGGCCAGATAATCGCTGCGTCCTGCTACCGAATTATTAGAGACATCTGGGGTCGTTTCCGACCCCGCCATGCTAATTACGTTACCTTTTTGCTGAAGTTATTGCTTCAGGTGTTACTTCTTGCTGATTTGTGAATTGATTGTCAAGTGAGTATGGATACAGATAATTTAAGAAGTGAATTAAGTGAAATCGACAGACTATTAGATGAAAGTTTATCCTATATTGATTTTACGTCTGATTTCTCTTATGCACTGTAAAATAAGGGTTTTACTTATGTTGGCACCATGAAAAAAAAACAAACTAGAAATTCCTTACAGTCTCTTGCCTGATAAAAGAAAAGAAAACTAGAGTTTTCTCAGCGAAAACTAGAGTTTTCTCAGCGAAAACTAGAGTTTGCTTTCACAGCGGATAAAACTCTTGTATTCTACCTGCCAAAAAAAAATCGCGCTGTAATATTGATTTGGTCAATGCACCACGATAAATCTATTCTCCAGAATCGAGAAGATAAAAAACCAAACGTAATAGATTTTTATAATATGACCAAAGTTGGAGTAGATAGTCGAATCAAAAATGTGCCGTGTATTCGGTAGGTCGTCGCACTAGAAGATTACCGATGGCTATTTGCAATTGACTGCCGCAATAATGAATATTGCGGGAGTCAATTCCAGGATTGTATTTGAAGCTGCCAATACAATCGGTTGTATGGAAAGATGGGAATCTCGCTTATCACTTGGAAAACGGCTCATAAACAGACATTTGATTCTGCGATCTCAAAAACAAAACCTACCCCGAGAACGTCAATCTGTAATATAAAAGAGTCTGGGAAGAACTGAAGAGGTTACAGAAACTTGCAGGTCTGAACAGGATCCAGGTCCTTCAAAAAGGCGAAGGTGTCACTTGTGTCCAAGAAGTAAGGACAAGAAATACAACAAACGGTGTTCTAAATGTTCAGGAGGTGTCTGCAAGGAGTACAGAACTAACGAAATAGTCTGAATGAACTATAAAAACTGATGAGAAAATGTAGTGAAAAAAAATTTACTGCTATCTTCGAAGGCTTTTATGTCAGATTTCAGCCTATTAATTGATATTTTAAAATTTACAAAAAATATAGAAATTAAGTTAGTAATAATTTTAGTTTTTTAAGAAAAAAAGTACAAAAAACTTTTAGTTCTAATTTGTTCTAACTGACTTGGAGATTTTAAAATAACATTATGTAAATAATGTATAAATAAATAAAAATTTAAAAAAAATTAGTAAACTACTTTTGCGGGGGAGGAAAAGCTTGAAGTCAAAAAAGATCCCAACCATGCCAGATGTATGATCTTTTTCACCATGCCAGTTAAGGGTTAAAGTAATTTCTGCCTGCGATGACGAAACTAGATAAGCTTATGCCAGCAAGTTAAGTTGCCCATCCAATTGGACTTAATAAATTTATTAATTAAAGAATTTAACTAGTAATTATTAAGCAGCAGTTAATACTTACTTCTTATAACTACAAATATTACAAGTTAATTTGTCATGATTAGCTTAAGCATATAGCCCAGTTTTTAACTTTTTTTTGTTATTTATTTCATTAAGACAGAAGAATGGTACTTAGTTTTCAAGCCAGGAGATAAGTCCGTAAATATTTCTTCATGGTATATCCTCGGCAAACTTTATTTGCGCTTAGCAAAGAAAATAATTGCATTTTTTATCTTTTATCTTCCTATTGTTTTATTTACTAGATCTATTTTTTAATTAAATTTATTAAATCTTATTTTAATTATTCTTCACGTTTATTATTCCAGAAACTAATTTGTTAAGTGCATAGATCATAAAAAGTCAATTATCTTTTGTACCTTCTAATTTTTAGTCATTATTACAAGACAAAAACCAAAACTCGTCTTTCTTAATCTGCATTAAGACGCTAGACCTAAATAATTAGTCTTAAATTAAATAAAACCAAATTAATTGCTATTTTTTTAAGTTTTTCTAACCTGACACCGTTGGTAAAATATAATTATTAAATTTAATATAAACTGCTTATCAATAATATATGAATAGGTAGGTAGATAGATAACTGCGACACTACTACAATACGTACGTAGTTGTCTTGACTTAAGACTTAACTTTTACAGAATGACGATCAATTGTTATGTATATAATTTAAATATGTGAATTTTATAATTTTATATATTTCAATGATAAATTAAAAACCCTTCTGAAGATAGTAGAATAGCCGAAAGCGCTTGAGGGAAAGATTAATTTATTGGTAAGCAGTTTATATTATATATAATATATATTTTTTGTAATAATTTATATTAATCCAGACACGAAGAGGCTTTAAATAGTTATGAGAAATGGCCTTTGTTAATGGTTACTTTAGTTTAGAGGTTACTAAAGTATAATCTGCATTTCTGTTGTTTCATCCATTTTTCCAATATGGCAGTAAATTTACAATTTTTTAAAATAGTAACCTCAATGTATTACGACGTTTTTGTATATAAAATATCATCTCATGATATTTATGTTCATTCTTGACAATTTATACTAAATCTAACTTTACACAATTTAAGTGCTTTACATAATTTAAAAAAAAATATCCGTCATTTGAAAAAAAATTTAAACGTAAATCCTTTTTTATCTTTTTTGGGAGTAAACATAATTTTAGGAATACTTTTATTCGTGGTACTTCCTTATAAACCCAACCGTATAGTTTCTACAGCCGTAGAAACTGTATTACTGACGATAAAATTCCATACATAGACAAGGAGGGAAAATTTTCATAAACTTACTAGTTGCTTTAAATCGCAATAAAAACATACGTTTCACAACACTATAATATGTAATAAATATATATGCGCGTATAAAAACCACTATTGTCATGAAGTATTTCTTTTTATGATTAATTCACTGCATACGTTTCTCAAAGCTTGCAGAGGGGATTATGAAATGAATATTTTGTAGTATAAAAACAGTTTCACCGTGTCACAACCCTGGTAGAAATTGTATTACTCATCACAACTACAGACATAAATAGAGAAGAGGATAAAGATTCACTCCAATTTACGTTGCATATGTATATAATAATATGTTTTATTGTTATGGTGTAAAATATAGTTATTATAAATATTTATAATAGTTCTTTTACATCCTTTTACCGACTTTTCGAAAAAAGTACGATATTACATTCAATTTCACGTGAAATTGGGGCTGAAACTGAATTCTCTTTACGGTTTGAGGTATGAGGGGTACGAAAATAACATTCACTTAAAATGTAATTTCCTTATTATATATATATATATATATATATATATAGTCGCACATGGCTTCGACGGCACGTGGCACTTACTAACCTTATGGTAGTCCTGAGAAGGCTGTTGTCGAATGGCTTCGACGGCTCGTAATTCATAACCTTATGGTGGCCGTTTTTTGCGTTAGCTCTGAGAAGAGCTGTTGGGTCCGGAAGCTAATCTCCGGCGAAGTCGGGAAGTTGCGGCTCGTCCATTGAACTCAGACCGGGCTTCCCCTCAGCGGCAGTGGTGGCTCCCAGAGCTTCGCAGTGTCGGGTCGGCGTCGGTCGTCCTTCGTCAGCGCGGCCGAGGCGGTTCTCCTCGAGCGATCCCACGCTAGGCCGGCTACTGCTGCTGAGTCCGCCTGCCACGGCGGTTGAAGCCCGGCGAGCAGGAGCAGGACGGTAGCGTCTGCGTCCAGCCAGGCCTGCTGCTCCGGCTGGGATGTTGGCATCCGCCGGGAGGGCTGACGTTGAGGCGGCCAGGAAACTTCTTCTGTCTTCTTCCATCTTCTTCTTGGTCTTCTGCAGGTGGTGGTCGACGATGAATTGAAAATTCACGTGCACGCTCTTTTATTGGAGCCTGAGAGTAGTGAGGCCGTATCGTCGGTATGGTGAGAGAACTGCCCGGTCATCTGCGCGGCGGATGTGATGCCTTTATCAGCTCGTACGTATACTGTGCGTCAGCTTACATCTGAGTTACTACCGTGTTCATCCGCCGACATTAAATTAGGCATGTATGTGGTAACAATATTTATATAGGCCTAAGTATAACACTTGTGGCTAGAAAATCTCCAATCCTTCTTGTTCAATTTTATTGAAATTTTATATATGTAAAAGCATGTTATGTATGTAAAACATTTTATGCAGATAGGTTGAGTGTATGGTCGACAGCAGAAAACAACACCTTAATATTAGGGTTTTGTTGACTTTTTAATTGGTGTATTTTTCATATACTCTTTTGCAATGGGTCACAGAAGTGAGTGAGTTAAAACTTGATGCTTATGTGTAGGGTATACTCTGGAAGATCCAGGAAAACAACAAAGAATTGTTCAATTTAACGTATATTGCCAACTGTGGCGTTAACGTTTAGACCACAAGGAGACCTCCTGGGATAGTAAGTGCATGCAAAGCCTACAATATGGCCAGAAAAAATAATTGTATGCGACCATACCGTTGTGTAAGATGTGTAGATGGCCTTAAGTTTATAGATTGCTCTAAGGAAGATTGGAGTACTCTGGCTATTTGTGCTCTATGCCACTCGGAACATCCTGCATACTATAAAGGGCGCAGAGTATACAAGGAAATTCTGGAAAGAAAACAAATGCAGTGGTTGCAATATGCTGCGAAATTATTATTCCTGAAGTGTTTCGAGAGAGAAAGCAGGCATCTGTCGATTTAGGTGTAACCAATTTCCCTTCATTTTGTCAAGGAGCGCTTAGGAAGTCAGACGCCATTCCAGTGTCTTCCCAGTCTTTTGCCGCAGCTGTATTGGGCAACAACTATGGTTGTTTCGATGCTGACGATAAATTACAAAAATTAACATCAAATATTGAAATTCTGGTTCAACAGATCGGAAACGTATAGGCTTACTCACCAAAGTTTACTAAAATCTCTTATGACCAAATTTTTAAGAATTGCAATCTGGAACGATAGTGGTCCTGTGAATGGACGAGAAGAATTGAAGACAATAAGACAATAATATTGTCAATCTTATTGTCTTAAGACAATAAGATTATCTTAATCTTAAGACAATAAGATTGTCTTAAGATTATTGTCTTAATCTTAAGACAATAATCTTAATTATTGTCTTAAGATTATTAAGACAATAATCTTAAGACAATAATCTTAATTATTGTCTTAAGATTATTAAGACAATAATCTTAATTGAATCGTTGGAAATTATCTTAATTTTTGAAACACACTTTACTGAATTTTTTACAACTATTTTAGGCTTCGAGGATATTCGGTGTATACACCACTAATCTTTGCGATGGTAAAGCGCATGGGGTACTACGGTTCTCACCAAAAATATGATAAGGCATCATCAGATACCACCGTTCGGCACCGATCACAGTCAAGCGGTTGAGACCTTGGACTGACTTGGGCATCTCAGGTTGTCTAGCATCTACTGTCCTGCTAGTCATACTGTCACAGGTGACTTATTTTCTGAGTATTTTTGATACATTAAGTTCCCGTTTTATTGCCGGGGCAGACTGAAACGCTAACAATATATTCTTGAGTTCTCGATCTGTAACAGCTTGAGGAAGGGTCTTAAAGGTTTGCATTGTCAACATGCAACTCAACGTAGTCTCTGGGTTACAACCACATACTGCTTGTTGGACAACAAAAGTTACAGACTTATTGGACTTTTATATAATTTCAGACATGTCTTCTTTTTATAGTGACGTTAAAAATAACTACGATTCATTACTATTTAAACTATGATTCATTCGGCAGTTCTTCTTACTGTTAGTACGAATACGATAAGAAAGAAGAAATCACCGGTCCTTCATAATATTGACTGGCAATAGTAATATTGTCGACTGAAAATCTTACCGAAGGTGGATGATATAAAACAAAAGAATTGTAACTGTTCCTTTAAAATGTTCTGTTGATATCGACAATGTAATGTTATAGGAGACCTGAAGATAGAATAGTTTTCAATAGGACTGCTCGTAGGATGAAGAGACTGTTGCCTTAATCCGTTTGAATACACCAGCTTCATTAGGATGAAGAGACTACTAAAGTTTATTAAAAACGAAACGTTTAAGTATTTCTTTGAAAATCTTTCCCTTTTGAGTAGAGATGACTATTCACTGTGTAAAGAAGTTTCACAAAGATCTTTCAATGATCTCAACTCTTATTTCCTCCTTTAAAAGTATCAAATGAGTCATGGGCTTGAAGTGACCGCCAAAAGGCCGATCTATTTGCTGCACACCTAAGCAAGCTCTTTCAGTCACATGACGTAAGGGGAACTGATGAAAAATAAATTCTTGATTTGTTGAGCCTAATTTTTCAACAGAATATTTATAATATTTTATACTAAGGGCTTTGTAATATTTTTCATATTATAAAACCCTTTTCATTAACAGAAGTATCGCAAGAGATCAGGAAGAAGCGAATCTAAAAAAGATTTCTGGTTTTGATTTAATTACTTAAAAAAATGCTACTTATCTTACTACTTAAGATTATCCTGTCCATAACGCACATTCTTAATGACATCCTTCTTTGCACAACCCGGCTGGAATAGAAAGTGTCATAAATAGTATCAGATAGATTAGTGTACGATGTCTTCATACAGACTTATAAGTCTGTTCTCTCTAAGAATTCTTTCTATTCCCTCTATAAACCTATTCTCTCTAAGATCTTTGAGAGGGTTCTTTCTTCAAAGACTATTTTAAAGCGAAAACATATTATTACTGACCGTCAATCTGGCTTCCGAAGAGGTCATTCCACTATTGAACAAACATATAGGATTGCTAATGTCGCCAACAGATGTTTGAAAGTGGATACATATTGTTTGGCAGCCTTTTTGGATGTCCAGCAGGCCTTCGACAAGGTCTAGTTGCCTGGTCTATTTTGTATACTGAAAACGAGCTTTTCTTAACCGTTTTACTTGATCCTATGTAGCTACCTGGTTGGTCATTTTCCCAGGTGGAGTATAATCAGGATTTTTTTTTGAGTTTTTTGACACTCAGGGTGTCAGGGTGTCGGGTGTTCCTAAAATCTCAGTTTTGAAATCGATTTTGAACTCAATCTTTGGTGATGACATGGCGATCTTGGAGGTCGACGATGACTCGACCAAAGCATAGGGTAATTTTCAATATGTTAGATCCAATCAACGAGTGAGTAGCTGAATAAATGAAAGATAAAAGTTAATCCCGCGAAATGTCAAATGACTCATCATTTGACGTATGGAATGAGGAAAGCGATCTACCGACGGATTCACCTAGTGGTATTTTCATCCCGTATACTAACCACCTACGGTATTTATGTCTACTTAGCACTGTCGTCTGACCTGGAGAAAGTATGTGAGGAAAAGAAACTAACTTTAAAAAGATGTATTGGTTGTTATGCAGGAAGTTACAGTTGTTATTATCTAACATGCATTTTCTATAAAAAGTACTTCTGAAGTCGGTATAGACCTACGGTATCCAACTCTAGGGAATGAAATATTGAAACAACATTGATATTATCCAGCGGTTCCAGAATAAATTGATCAGGAGCATTACGGAGGCACCGTCCTTTGTGAAGAACATCGTTATCCTTGACTATCTGGGATTAGGTTACGTTCATGAAAAGCTTCAACGACTCAGATCGAAATAAAAATTAAGGCTAAACATTCATGAAAACTAACTACCTGGCTATGAACCTACTGAATAATAACGAGGCTGAAACGACTCCATGTATTGGACCTGAGAGATACATGTTGTAGTACTTCCCTCAAGAGTTATGTGCTTCATCTCGTTATTTCGTTTAGGAGTTAATTGATTATATTTGGTTTTGTTATTTAATTGATCTATCTAACTCTAGTAATTGTTCTGTTTTATTTTATTTTTCTATCATGGTGATTCTAAACGTGTAATATTTTTGATAAAAATAACCGATTACGAAATATTTGCAAGCAAAAGTGTTTTTTATGTAAAATAAAAATGTATCATTAAGCGCTAATATCGAGTCTTAAATTGTAATGATATTTATAAAAAAAATAATAATTAATATTTAAAATATAATTTTGGGCTCATAAATTTTTTTACTGAAACCTTTTTGTTTTTTCTTTATCACTTTTTTCAACAGTTTTTCTAAGACTAGGAGACGTAAAACAAAGTACATGGTATTAACTGTGAAAGATATTTTTTTAACGGTGTATTTCTCTTCAACCTACGTATTTAAAACCTCATCTATCATGTAAAAATTTGTTGACATTAATTCTGTTTGGAATGTAGGTTTTTCGTTGAGTATTTCCTTTCGCTTTTTAATCGTGTCTCGCATAAAACTTGTAAAGTTTTTATCTTACCAAAATTTTATTTCGTAAATGATTAATCTACTGGTTACAGGAACCCCACAGTCTTTTTTTTATTTTTTTATTTTTTAACATTGCTATTATAAAGAGAACTGATTTCATAAAAAAAAGTTACAGTTTTTGTTAATTTTTTTCATGTATGTTGCGGGTGGGTAATATTTCATAATATAATACATTTTTTTATTTTTGTGATTCTTTAAACTATTGGTAGGGTTAAAGGAATTCTTTATAAAGATTTAGATATGTTATTTTATTTTTTTATTCTAAAACCATAGCGTACTATATAATATAAATATCTGTTACGTATTATTACTACAGTAAATAATTTTCATATTAATACAGTAAATCGATTTTCATTATTATACTGCTTTACATAAGTTGAACTTTGTTCAGGTACTTTATTTTTACGTAAAAATAAATTTTTATACTTAATGATATTAGTTTTTTTACTTATTATTCCTTCATATATAATAAATTATTACATATAAATATTTAGTTTATTTTTAAGAACATATATTTTATTTTGATAAGACATTGTTACGTTTATAAACCCGCATGTATAAATATGGGATACAAATAACAGAATAAAATCGTGTACCCGGATTTTAGTAAACATTTCATTAAAATTTTGTCTTTCTTGCCATTTGCTTACGGTAAAAGGAAATTTTTAAAATAATTTTATGAATATTATCTTCAGTAGTTTTATTTTTCAGTTCACCAGCAAAGTACCATTATCTTTCTTTTAATATTATAAACTAATTAATTGTACCTGATTTTTCAATGTGATTACGAATAATCTTTACTCTCCAATCAACTTATTCTGAGCAGAAATTTTGAATGGATCTGAAATTCATTATTTTTAACTGCTTACAAACATGGATTAAGCTTCCAAAATAGTGCAATTCATTAATATTCAAGTAGTTATTAATTATTTTCTTCGTAAATGAACAACCAATGAGAACGGTTGGCTGAACTCTTCTCGTGTCGGTTGCAATGTGTTGATTTCGCATCCCGAATATCGTGATTAGTTCGTTAGTTTATCGAAGTTTTGTGTTTCTTTGGTTCAGGTAAGCTAAAATTAAATTAATCAAATCGATTCGGTAGTTTTTTTAACTACCTTCAATAAAAAATATTTGTTTAATTTTTGTATATGGTTACGGTTAAATTTTTTTTTTTTCATTGTCATGTATTTTATTCTTAGGCCCAAATCAAAACACTAAAATATCAATTATTGGAATATATATATATATATATATATATAACTATAAAGTACTGAAAAATATATATTACCTACTTAATTGAATCTTTTGACACAGAAATTATTCGTTTTATATTCGAATATATTCGTTGTCCGGAAATTTGTAAAAGTTATTATCTGTAAGAAAATTACATCTGATATTATCAAATGGAATATTAGTATTCTATCTAAATACTTTATTTTTCTATATAATATTATTAATTAATATTAATTATTATTAGAAGGGGAAAATAACACATTTTTTTGTGACTATATAATGTTAACATTATAGTATATGGATCAACATGGTCTATAAAACACTGGAGAAAACATTTTTCCAATAGTCGATCACTAAATAAAAAAGCATAAAAATCGTAGTTATGAATGAAAAGAGTTTTGTTGTTAAAACATTTTATGTAGCCGACGTCAGCCCCATTGACATTTTAAAAAAAATGTTGACATGTATTCATCAATCGATAAATATAATATATTAGACAATTTATTAATTACTAATCGGATAAACTTATGAATGTTAAGCGTAATAAAGAAATTTTACTAAGCGACGTATGGGTGAACATATTATTTAATGATTTGCATCGAAGACTTGTTTCAAAAAAATATTTTAGCCAAAAATAGAACGGAATTGAAATAATCGCATCGGACAAATTAAGGTGAATATTATAGATAGAATAAAAAGAAGACTGTTGCTGAAGATTTAATAGTGATTATTTCTAATAAAGTAAAAATAAAGAAATTTTTATTAAAATTTGTTAATTCATCTCTTTTTATTATATTTTAATTCCGTTTACCCTATTAAGGGGCATTTGTGTGTGTGTGTGTGTGTGTGTGTGTGGGTTCGTCACCCTTAGCTTAGCACCAGAATGTACAGATCACTAGTGGAAAATCCCGATTCATTAGTACGTGTCTCGTGCTGGTCAGGTGTATGGTTGTTATATTATTATATATCGATATATATGCAAAGTATATATTCTATATAAATAAAAATGTTAATGTTCGTTTGTTCAAACTATTAAATCTCCGAAAGTTCTTCACCGATTGTTTGAGATTTTGACATATGTTCCATTCGAATACGCGCGTTCTTTTAAATACCCTTGTTTTTCTTCTTTTTTTTAATATGACTAAGATGTCACAACCTGTAACAGATTAAAACATGTCCTTTTTTTAAATCAGCGCTATCTGTTGGACGAAAAAGCAACACATGCTATACTTAATATTTTACGATTCCACTACAATGTTTCCGTTGTGTGTGTCCTATAAACTAAAAAAGCTACTGGACCGATTTACGCGCGGGGAAAAAGAGAAAAGGGAAAATCTAAAAAGGTAAAAGGAAAGAAGGTGAAATGGAAGAAAGAGAAAATAAAAAAAAGAAAAGGGGGAGAATAGGAAAATGAAATGGAAAGGGAAAGAGAAAAAGGAAATTTTTAATTGTGTTCATTTAATTGATTTAATATATATATATATATATATATATATATATATATATACACTCAAATCTAGCGATAGCAAAGCATTACCGGGTCTGCTAGTTAATAATATATTACTTTTATTTATAAAATAAAAGTAATAATGAAATAATGAACTACAACCGAAAAGTAGGTACAGATCTCTAGCGGAAACTCGTTATGTCAGAGGAGGGCATGTTATGTTATGCCTCTGCAGCTAGTATATTAATAAAATAAAACATAAAATATGTTATAAATAAAATTGTTTATTTGCAGGAACGTACTGAATTTCTGTTTGCTTTTTACACTGAAAATTAGTATAATGTTCGCATTCTCTGCATTTAGAAGCAACCTTACATGCATATTTAAACAATATTTTTGATGCGAGTTAAAATATTCTTGCATTACTCTCTTGTGTATTTCAGATATTACAGAGATACTTTACTGAGATCTGTATACTTTGATTATTTTGTAAAAGAATAACACGAATATTTTCTTTATATGAGTAATAATAGAAATTTTTAGATATAGGAACCAACATTTTTAAGATTTTTTAGAATTTTAAGAAAAGTATAAAACGATAAAACGAGCAAGAGGTCTGAAAGAAGATACTTTTAACGGAAGTTATGCAGTGCACTTTAGTTAGTAGGCAGCAGATAAAATCATGCTCAAACGAAATTATAAACAGACTGAGCCTGTATATCCTTTCTACCTTTGCCTTCTTTTTTTTTATTTATCTTATAGCTCATCTTTTAAGTTGCACTTCATCCTTTTTGATTTGAGAGCCGTAATACACCAGTAAAGTCTTATCTATTTCTCTATTTTGTAACTACCTACACGTTATCTCCTCTTTCTGTTCAATTTAACTGATCGACTGAATCCCAGAACATCAGTATGACTATTTCTTGATAAATGTCTACATAAAAAATCACCATTGTAAACTAACTTATTAATAATATTTTTATCTTTTTAATGGATTTTACTTTTTAATTTATTTTTTCATAAAAATTTGATGAAGTAATCAATTTTCTATTAAAATAAAAGTTTTTATTTTTATAATCCTTAATAATATATATTTTTACTCGTATATTTTACAGACTTATAATTTCGTTTTTTCGTTTCATATGGAGTATATATTATTATGTTATATTTGGAGCATGTATAGAGTAGTATATTATGTTATATTATATTATTATTATGGAGTATATTCATAACTCCATCATATTTCATGAAGAGGAAATATATAACTGGAAATAAAATTAAGCCGACCTCCGTGGCTGAATAGGTAGCGTCCTGGGACTTTCGTCCGAAGGTCCCGGGTTCGAACTCCGGTTAGACATGGCATCTTTACGTACGCTACCAATTTCTACTGCGCTAATGATCGTAGCTGTTAAATCATTTTTAAAGTGGAATAAATTCAATTAAAGAAACTTAATTTCATACAATGTTAAATCGTATTTTACTTGGATTTATAATTTTTATATATGATAATAAATTTAAATGTGGTTAATAAAACGTTCATTGTTAATTTAATTTTTTTTTTAACTTTCAATTCCGTGCATATAAATATGTTCAAAATAAAACTCAAACTAAAATATCGATATAATTAAAAATTATAAAATTAAAATTAATAAAAGTTTATACCGTTGTAAAAATACGATTTGATAAAAAAACAAACAAACGTTTTATTTGAAAATGTGACTTAATTTACTTTGAAAAAAAATCTCTCAATAATTTAATTTATTTTATTTCATTAAAATTTATAAAGAAGGTTGTTATATATTAACGAATAAATGGAATTTATGGGTACATTTATTTGACAAATTTATTATTTTTCAACTAAATATATTTTTCTGAGAAAATCTATGACGTTTTGAGGATAAATTAAAGAACTGACACTTTAAAGCTAGTATACATTAAAAACATAACCTTTAGTCTATTTAAGACTGAAGGCGATAAATTATTTAAGTAGCTTCACAACCGAACTTCGTTTGACGTAGAGTTTAACCAAATGTAACCTGATGTAGACTTCACATAAAATTCATATTATTTCCTTTTTTACATTATTTAATTTACGCATATGAATGAGATATAAAATTTTTTGTGGTGAGAAGAAATATCAGCCTTGACCGGGATTCGAATTAGAAATTTTTAGGATAAAATATAAAAGGTTTACTGTTTGAATCCATTTCAATTTATTTTATTTTATTTTATTAATACTTTTAACTGGATTCGAATTCTTATCTTACTGCTTTACTTTGTTCGTCAGGGTTTACATTCTTGGTAAAACTTGCGACAATTCCAGCTACTAATAATTTTTATTAGATTAAACTTTATTAGCTTTTACATCAATTCAACAGGAGGTATGGTGTTTTAGGTTTCCATTTTTGGTGTAAAGTTTTAAATTACATATATAATGCGATTCCAGAGCCAGATAATTCACGTTATTTCTCTCTTACTCTTCAAGTTATACTTCAGTCAACTTTTGTTGTGCATTTTCAAAAGTGTAAAGATACGACCTGAACACGTTGTTCACTCAATTTCATTTCCACCTCACTCTCCGTGAGTTCACTTCTATTGGTATCTACCATTATTAATACCATCTGTTACCACGATCCTATAGGCAAATGCAATTACCGCTGTCAGCTAACCAGGCTTGGCGTAGCTGCAATGTAAATGTAAAAGTACCGGTAAATATGTAGTCTGGAATAGACTGAGGTCGATCACTACTGAGACGTTTGGTTGATTGAAACTCAACCACCAATGAGCACATATAAAAGCAACTGCCTTTATTAGGACTCGATCCTTAAAACTTTCGACTTTGAAAGTCAGTTGATTTTGTGATGACTAGTTTACCCATTAGACACTAGACTAACCCGGCGGGTTTATATGTTTATATGTTGAGTTTAAGAAAAATATAAATAAAATTGAGGCTATGTAAAATGATAATTTAAGCAAAGAAGAAATGTAATAAAAATTTTAATATGACCTTTTGTAAAAATAAGTATGCCTTAATAATTTTTAATAATTATGATTAAAAAATTAGAAACCTTGTTTACTTCGTTTAGAATGATAACGACTTTTTCTTTTATTGATACCAGTTTTAAACAATGTACAAAAAGTAAAAAAAATACTTTAAATTATACATGAGTGGCAATTATTTGTCTTAAAATATACTGCATTTGAATAAAATCATTTATAAGAAAGGAATTCCAAACAAGAGACCATTAAAATTAATGACAATATAAATTATAATAGATTAAATCAATTTACGAATAATAATTCTTTTTTGAAAATACAAAGTTTTACTATAAATAACTATCCTTTTTTACTACAAAATATCATTGCGTTACATAATGTAAGTTTTGCATTTTCAGGCTCAGAAACGCTATTGCAACACAATACTGTTTGCAAATTTTTCAACAGAATAATGAAACAGATAAAAATTTATGTTTTAAAAATCTGATGTGGACACCATATGACTTCCTTGTACGCCTATTAAATTACATGTACACATTTTTTGCTGAAGTTCATTTAAACTTATTTAATTTAAAAGTGGGTACGATCCTCCAATTCTTTTATAAATTTTTTTGTTATTGAAAAAAAAAAATTATTTATAATAAATAAATCAATATATGTAAATTAAAAAAAAAATTAAAAAAGTAAATGAAGTCGGATCCGAACTGACGTTCGGATCTTACAAAGCTTTGTAAGATCAAAATATTTCATTAATAAAAATTTTATTTGGCTGTAACTCTTGAAACAATGAAAATAATTACCATTTATTATATATCGTTGATAAGCTTTCAATGATGGCTTATTACTGCAGTAAAAAAAAGTCCAAAATTCAAATTTTCTGAATTTTGGGTTTTTTTGGGCACTTTTGGTTCAGTCGATTGCAATAAAAAGAGAAGGTGCACAACAAGATGTTACAACACTCCTAAATCCAAAATTTCAACATCCTGTGGCAAATCGTTTTTGAGTTATGCAAGATACATACGTACGTCCGTACTTATGTACAGACGTCACGCCGAAACTAGTCAAAATGAATTCAGGGAAGGTCAAAATGGATATTTTCGTTGAAATCTGAAAACCAAAATTTTTTCCGATCACAATACTTTCTTTACTTCATACAAGGAAGTAAAAAAGTATATAAACACACTGATAAACGACTATCTCGAAAAAAAAATTAACTGCATGATGTTATGAACTGACTGGATGAACATTCACTTTTAGATAGATGCAAGGAATGCATATAGAAAACAGAATTAAATTTTGCCACTCACCTTATGGATACTAACCACAATAAGAAAGTGTTACTTACATATTTTGGAGTTACAAAACAAACATTTTATTAAAACACTTTGTATCTTCCTAAAGTTTTGCAAAAAAAAGTTGAATTCCCCTTTTTAATTAATGAAAAGCTTTTTTAGTATTAGTTCTGAAAATTAATTATCTGACATCATATCCTGTAAAAATGGTGTTACATAATTTTTGTTTAGAATGCATTTTATCATTTCAATACATTTTCAATTTCTGCTACTTGATTAATTTATAAATCCTATAAAGTAAATTTATATCAAATTTTTATACATATTTATCAGGTAAATAAAATAAAATTAATATGTACTTACTTATATGTTGCGTTTAATACAGTAGTAACATCAGTAAGGTCATTAATGAAGATTTACCGTTAACAGTATTGGACGTAATTATAGCGACGTTAGGTAGCTATAAACTATTAGTTAAATTAGTTAGCACAGGTAATAGCTAAATCAAACCACGGAGACAACAGCTGACATATAAACGAGCACATTCCCACGTATCACATCCTCTACATATCACATCATACCTACCGACATCGTCATTAACATGCTATTGAATTAACGTGACGGTTGAACATAGCGATCGTGATGGTTATAAAAAGTAATGCAAAATTATTCAATCGTAATTCGATATTCATTCATGTTTCATAAAATTTTTTGTAAAATAATTTTTCTTTTACAGTTCAAGTTTTATTATTTATTCTTCTAGTTTTTAGATAGAAATATATATATTTTTATTAATATAATATTGTTTCTTTTTTTACCATAATGATAACGATTTTGTTACTTTTAGAACAATGCATTTTTTTAGGTCTTGTACACACAGACCATTAAGTAAGCTCATTACTCACCTAACAGGACTGTATAAAATGCAAACAAATGAATGCCCGCGCTTTTATTGGTCCACTGTCGAAGCGCACCGATAGAAGTTCTTCTAACTAATATTCGCTCTGACTCTTAGTATCGGAATTGATCCGTATACATAAACGGGCGGTTTAATTGATAGTATGCACGTAAAAGTTACTTTCTTAAAAGTTTCGCATGAAATAAAATTTTAGTGTAAAAAAATGGATAAATTAATTATTACTTTTTAAATTTAAGACTGTTAGTTTAATTAAAAGACTACTTCAAAAATTTTATTAGTTATTTCTTTCAAATTTTAATTAACATTATGAATTTTTAGTCATTATTTTGGTTTAAATAGTCAGATTTATTTTTTTTTTGATACAGTTTTGCTTGGCTCTCAAAGACTTTTAAAATAATTTATCACATAGCCCATATGTCCCATTTATTTAATTTTTGAACCGTCCCTGTCCACGCCTCCGTGAAGGCCAAATACTATAAATTAGGGCTTACTAAGTTAACCTCTCTTATTACAGAAAATTTTCAAAGAGAGAATCGGAATACTTCCAATAAAAACAGATTAAACGGGAGCATACAACCATAGTTCTAGCTACCTGAAACAAACACACTGCTAGCCGCTATTTTGAGTTTGACGATCAGAATTTAGTTTTAATTGTATAATTTTTCTCGTCTTATCGAGCTCTTTAAAATGATATATAAAATGACCACAAGTCCCATTTGAAAATTTTGAGTTGCCCTCACCTCCCAAAAATAAAAAAAAGTGTAATATACAATAATTAAAGTAGCCCCTCGGTACAAGGATGAATGCCACAAACCGTATCCAGTTATCTCAATTATAAAAATGTTAGAGAGGGGTTTAAGTTACTTTTCAGCCACTCACTATATAAATATTATATATATAAAACATTAATTCATTCGTTCTCAAAATGGGCGATAACGCCCCCTTGTGGGCGCTGTAAACCTTCAGGAGGGAGGTAGTACAAGGTCCACAGAAAATTGGGTGCGTTCAGGCGGTCTAGGAAGGTGATAGCTGATTAAAAAAAGGAAAAGGCAAAAATTATGTTTTCCTAATATTTCAAACTAAAATATGTATATATATATATATATATATATATATATATATATATATATATATATATATATATTTATATTATTTCGAAACGATTATGATCGCATCGTTTTCTTTTTTTTTATTATAAGTTTTCACTGACAGCTACTGAATGGTGTGATACAGAAAAGTAATAGAAAAATACACAGTTAATCAATGAATATAATATCCTGTAGGTTACATGACTACTTTGTCAAGCACGTCGGCTATTCCAGCTTATAATTCATTCACAAGAATTCAGGGTAAAATTCCCTCAAAACCTTTTACAACTACTAAATGACTACTTTCAAAAACAAAGACAGAATTTAGCGAATCTTCTTACTTTTAAACAGCACAATTCTCTAGATCAGAGATTATTGGATGACTTCTAAAACTAATAAGCACGCCAATTAATATCCACTTAATTTTTAACATTCTATTTTAAAATTTCAATTACAGTTATTTGTATATTTTTCTAAATAAAATAATTTTTGTTTAATGTTTAGGATTTGAACCTTAGAAATCTAGACTTTGAAATCAGCTGATTTTCGAAGACGCGTTCACCACTAGAACAACCCGGTGAGTTAATTTCTTTATTTGGTCTTATACAAGTGCATTTTCATTTTTTTTAAAGTAGAATGATTCATTTTTTAAAAGCTTATATAAAATAATTACCTTTACCTTAATTATGATATTTTCTTCCACTGAAATGCGTATATCTTAATAATTATTGTAAACTGAAATATCCTTTACAATTAATTCTAATAAGTTATCAAAAGATTTTATGGAGATTTTAAAAACATTTAAGAGATAGAAAAATTAACTGGATTGAACATGTGTTACAGAAAGACTGTTTGCTAAAGGTTGTCTCAGAGGGTTCAGTGAATGGTTAACGAGTGAGAAGAGGGGCAGCAAACGAAAACGGAAAATTTTCGATGGTATTAAGGTAGAAGGAAGTTTTGTTCGTACAAAAATATTAGCTGAAAATTGAAAGAATGGAAAGCCGATGCTGTGTAAGGACCTGCTAAATAGCAATGAACACTGTTACTACTATTACTACTAAATAAGTTAAATAATATTGGTTTCTATTCCCGTTGTTTTTTGCGTAGAAGCCTACAAATATTCTATAGAATAGGATGCGCTGGAGAGGCGATATGATTCTACCTTTGTTTGTGCTGTTTATAGCCATGATATAGAAGCCCCTAGTATTCAATTTCTTTAGATCGCATGATGATATTAAAAAGTGGCAAGCGCCTGCATGTGTACGCAACCTAATACTACAGGTTTTAATCCAGAAAACAGAGAAGTTCTACAATGTCAGGATTATGATTATACCTCAAAAATAGCAATAGGTGGTCCATCAAAACGGCACATTTAATAAACTTAAAGTTTATTTTAAGTTTAATTTAATAAGCTTCATTTGAAATACAAGAAACTCTGCTTTATTTTTGGCATTAAAATACGGGAACCTTTTTCCCCAATTCCTACATAATTAGATAGTTTATTTAGATTTCAACGTAATAATAAATTTTGTGGGTTATAGCAGGAGCGGTATTTATGCTATTCACGTAAATAAAACTGAGGAACCGCTTCAGTATCTGCCTGGAATGAGAGAAACCGTGGAAAAGCCAGAGAGAAATTACAGATTATAATAATAAATAAAAACAGCCATTAACAGAGCGAAAATAAATTATAAACCGGCGCAGAATAATATAACAATTTGATGAAGTATTATAACATTTAAATACGTATTTGTAGCCTACATTTTAATGTGCTCGTTTATAGGGAAAATATTCAGATTTATCATTCTGGTTTTTTTTTTATAAAATTCATCAACAGAGTATTGTTTTTATAAAAGGAAATCTTTTAAGGAAATGATCATTTACTTAAAGTGGGAGGTTTTTTTTTAGAACTTCAGATAATTTATTAAAAGTAATAGATTCATAATATATTCTTTTTATAGATCTAAGTATTATATTGTACAACAGAAAAATAATTCTCTTCCCTTTTTAATACAAATTTTTCTTTCTTTTTGGGGGGGGGAATAAATTACTCACGAGCACGCGCTCACACGAACACACAAACACACTCAATATATACATATATATATTTTTATATATATATAATAAACAAAGGATGCTCATTTGTTAATACTGTATAAATACACGGAAATGTCAGATATTTTTGTTTTATTAAAAATCAGTCTACATGAATGAAATTTACGAGTAAAAACAAACATATGACAGCTCGTTTTTCTATTATAAAACCTCACTCCTAACTCTTTTTAACGTGACCTCAAATGGAATATTATTTTCTGATATTATAATATAAATATTTATTATTATGAGAAAAATGAACTTTTTTTTATGACCGGATTGGTAGATACTCGTAATTGAAAAATATTATGATTTACAAAAAAATTTGAATAGTATTTTAAAAGTTTCATAATTATTTTTATTTATTTATTTTTTTTAACTTTATTTATTAGTTTTCTTTTTTTTTGTTTTGTTTATTCTATCGCCGTATAACTGACCGGAGTGGAGCATAGGAGATCATTATACAGATTGATTCACCAGTGCTTTCTGAGCTCATTATTACTAGCGAAAATAATGAAAAAAGTTCATATAAATATGGGTCAGGAAACGCTCCGCTTATTTCTGTGTTACCAACTTACGAAATCAAAATTTCTCACATTTTTAATTTGACTGTGAATTGGAGAAAGGTGCATAAACATTTTGTCTGAATAACATTAGTATTGGTTTTTTATTTTATTAAATTTTTAATTTTTTTTTATCTTTAATGCAACACTATTTTTTATATCATTACACTTTACAGGAAAGCAGACACGCTCCGTACGTGAAATCCCTTCGTTTTCATATGTCGTTAGTAATAAAATCAAATTTCTTAAACTTACATTGGTTTTAATACATATTTTATATAATTTTTTTTTACAATAAAATTCTCTACAAGTTTTGATAATATATCTTTCGCATTTATAAGTCATTTAATAAAGTTTTTGTATTACAAACTTAAAAAAAATGTGTTTTTAGACAACAAACCTTTCTGTTATGTGCCGGATATTATGAAAACCAGGGAAGATATGGTTCTGAAATCTGTTTTATTCAATTTTTCAGGTCAAAAACCATCAAGTTTATCTCTTAATCTGGGTTTCAAGAATTTCAGTATGGTTTTATTTCACTCTTTGCCCAGGAATCAAGACAAAATCTTTCACTAGCCGTAACTCGCTAATGAACAGTTTTCGAACCAATATTTGTATGAAGTTTTTTCATTATTTTTGCTAATAGAAAAACTTAGAAGGCGCCGGTAACACTACATAAATCACTCTGTATTTTGTTTTCTGTAAAGTTTAATATTTAAAGAATTTCTATAAAATCATTTTCACTTTCTTGGTGAAACTACCTATATGTTGAGACATTGAAATTTATTTTAATTTATATTATTATAAATAATAACGATTATATATTTTTATAATAACAATTATTATATCCATATTATTTATTATAATTTCTTATGGTCAAAAAATGGTTTTCGACCGTTTTTCCTAAGGTTATAAATTATTTTTAAATTTTTACTACCTTATAATAATTTTCATAATACACATTCTTAGACTAATGTTAGAATTATACACAAATAAAATAATCGCAGTTGCTAACTACACTATAATCGTTATTAGAAGATAAATAGTGTTGGTTTGTGGCCTGGATATATGATATATATTTTTCTTATGGAAATATTTTTGTGATTTATATCTGCCTGATCTCTGTGGAGTTTTCGTACCTTTTATCCATTTTTTATATTATAATGTTCTAACGTAATATATATATATATATATATATATATATATATTTTTTTATTTCTCGGTTTCCTCATATTTTTAAAATATGCTACAATATCGCCCATATAAAATTTATGTTTATTTAATAAATTAGGTATAAAATAAAATTTAATAAATATTATGAAAACATTATTAAAAAAAACATTATTAAAAACGTGAAAATCCATCTTACCAGCAAATTAAATATGTATGGTAAGGTGATTTTCACTTTTTTAATATTTTTTTAATAATTTATTAATATATCAGCGGTAACCATGTTTGAAAAGTTGATATGAAAACGGGAGTTAAATTATATTTAATTATTGAACAAATTTATGCACGCAAGGATGTATGTAACCTTTGATCAGCAATCAAGGCTGTGCTTGGACCAGGAGCGCTCTGTATTGTTTCAACACAGTTTTTTTTGCGGTAGCCTTTTCACACCTTTCCAGAACTATAGAAGGAATTTTTTCTATAAACGTCAATAACATAATAGGAATCAAAGCAGATATATTACTTTTTATTTTTAATGGTAAAGTGATGCATCGTTATTAAAACTAATATAAATGTAATTTTTATGTAATCTTCATTATTTTATAAAAGAATGAATGTAAACGTGAGGCCAAAAGAAATAAAGATTATTAATATAAAAACGAATTACGTTGCCATATTATTCATCAGGTTGGAAGAAATCATAAAATTTTACTTTTAGACTATTCTTTTATTAACACATTTATTAGTTAACACTTCATAATTTGATAATAGTTTATTCCTACGAATGTCTGTATGTTTGACATAGTAATCTTATTTTGTTACTGCTGATTTAATTTAAGCTGTTTAACAAATTTATATACGAAGTTTTATAAAAACCATTTTAAAAATTCTGTTAATGATTCCCGACACTGTGATGAGGAAAAAACATTTTATCAACATAGGTCCGGAAACAGTTAGTTTATCGGCTATTCACAATTTTGTATTTTTGAAGTAAAAATTTATTTCTCAGGAATAGTTAATTTTAACGAGCAGAAATTTCATGAGTTTCATGATTCAGCAATATTTTATTTTATTGTAATATTTTCAATATTATTAAATTACTATTATTTATAACATGATCCTACCCTACTAAACGGCATTTGTATGTGTGTCTGTGTGTGCGTCCTTCTTGGCTTAGCCCCAGCATGTACCGATTACTAGCGGAAAATCTCGATTCGTTAGTTCAAGTCTCGTGATGGTCTATATATCGAAGTTTTGGGAAATTTAGTACTTTTTAAGTGGATTCGAAATTTGAAAGGAAAATTTCAAATATTTCGAAAACGCCGGTCCTAGCGCTCCGAAAATTTTTCGACCCCCTTCAATGATACCGCAACCGCTTCCAGTAGTACCTGTCGAATGATAATATTTTTAAGAGCCCCCGGGGCGCCATTTGAAGGGAGTGAGTGGGATGGAATGCCACCGTAATATCTCGGCAACCCCTCGGCTGAAATTCACAATTCAAACGACGTACGTATCAGCAGGTCAAGCACTGACGTTTTAACGCATCGGGTATACTTTTGATCGATCGGATCTTGGTTATCCCGAAATTAAATCATTAACCATATGTTTTGATTGCACTCACCACCTTAAAACGTACCGATCCAATTTTTCGCTAAATGTGCTCAAACCTGTGCGCTAGCGCAAATGTTAAATATAAACTTATGAAGACTAAAAAGTAGAAAATAAAAAAAATTTAAAACACCACTCTTAAATTAAACGCACTAAATGTAAAAAGTAATTCTAGGGCGGTATCTCAGAATGGATTTGACAACAAGCTTTGTTGGTGATACGTAAGATTATGTGAAAGTCATAGCTTCAAATTAAAAATTTGATGTTTTTACCAATTCTTGTTTATGCGTCATGAATGGCCTAAAGAGTCGGGTGCAAACACGCATATGAAAAAATTGGCAAAAACATCAAATTTTTAATTTGAAGCTATGACTTTTACATAATCTTAGATATCACCATCAAAGCTTGTTGTCAAATCCATTCTGAGATACTGCCCTAAAATTATTTAGTGCGTTTAATTTAAGAGCGGTGTTTTAAATTTTTTTTTAAAATATTTTTTATTTATTTATGTGATTGTTTTTCTTAATAAAATAATGAACTATATAACCAAAACGTAGGCACCGGAATGTGGCCGATCATTAGCGGAAAATCCCGATTTAGTAGTATCAATTTCTGGAGTTAAATTTCTAATTTAACTTTCGTTATATCAATTTTCATCATTAAAATATATATATATATATATATATATATATATATATATATATATGTATATATTTTTACACAAGAGGTAATCAGTTTTGGTCTTCTAACAATCCCATTCCGAGATGCCACCCGCCAGGGCAACGAGCCCGGAGGGCCTAGCTGCGGTAGCGTGTCTTAAGCACGCCCTGCAGCTAGTGAATTAATAAAATTATTACAGTTGAGATCGTGCCGAGTTAAGTAATTTTATTCGGAAGGAAATAAAATTTTTTTTAATCTAGAGTGATTCAATTCAAACATTTTGCCAAACTTTGTTATTTACGATCGGATCTGAATAAGGAAGGTTCAATTTCTTGGTCATAAAACATTTATGACCATTTACATTGGTGTTAACTTTTTTTAAATAACATAACATTTAAATAAACCAGTCCACTAACAATTAACAACCAAGATACTAACACGGAATACATGATCTCTGTGGAGTTATGCGTATGAAATTTTCATACGCATTTACGGTCGATTGTAAAATTAATGTTCTTTTGTACTAAAATAAACCAGATAGTCACACTGTACGAGGCTCGGCTGATAAATTTTTGCACACTAGCGTGCTACACGGAGACAAAAGGTACTACGAGTTGGGCGTGATAGCACATGATAGCTAAAAAGAGTTTGTAGAGGGGGACTTTTCCCCCTCAACAAACATGCGATAATGCGTTGAAATCCGTTAACCAGTTTGTTTTCAGTAGCAGTTAAAATGGAGTCGAGTACGACCATATTTCAACAGTTAAAAAGAGGCAGCGATCCAATTTTTAACAGCAGAAAATGTGAATCCTACGAATATTTTTCATCGTTTAAAAGCGGTTTACGGTAGTGAAACTGTAAACAGTGAAACAGAAGTACTGTGAATAGGTATAGATTGAAATTTCGCGAGTGTGAAATTGGTAAAGCGACAACTGAGGACGCACCTTGCAGCGGATGACCAGTTTCTGTAACTGACGAGAAACATCGAAAGGAGATGGACGATTTGCTTCAAAGTGATCGGCGAATCATCCAGCAACACATCGCTATTCAGTTAGGCATATCTAAAGAACGAGTAGACCATATTGTCGAGCAATTGAGTTACCGTAAAATCTGTGCACGAAGGGTACCGCGCAAACTCTCTGATGACTAGCCGCAAGCTGAAGTTTGAGCCTATTCCGCATTTGTCATACTCACTGGATTTGGCTCCGTGCGACTTCCACTTCTTCACTCATCTCAAGAGCGATCTTAAAGGTAATCATTACACTATCAAGATGAGGTAAAGGAAACTGTACCACTTGTATTCGAAAGAGACCGCCAGAATGTTTTAGTGACGGAATCCAAAAACGTCACACGTTGGGAAAAGTTTATCAGCGTAAATGGGAATTATATTGAAAAATAAATACTGCAATTTGTAGCTAAGTATTAATTTTTTTATTTCATTCCAAGATCTCTTTTTATTGCCATGCTACGCATATATGTGAAAAATTTATCAGCCGAACTTCGTACGTACACAAAAACCGAAGATTGAAACAATTTTATGATACTTCCAGAACTTTAGATTTTTTTTTTATTTTTCTCTTGCCCAAATATAAATTATTATCGTACCCCTAACGATTTTACTTGTCTTCTTAATTATATATTTCTCTTATAAAAGATTATAAATAAATCTTCCAGCATAATTTATTTAAGTTGTAATAAAAATTATTAAAATTTTATGCTAAGGCAATCAGTTATTGTAAAACGTAGTTAAATAGAATTTTTTTGAGTTGTTGGAACCAAAATAATCTTTTTTAAAAACTTAAAAAAATTACTCCTTATCGCTTTGATATAAATTTGTAACTTTCTTCTATACTGATAAAAAAATTTAATAATAAAAATAGTAAATTTTTAGATAAATTTTTTTTTTCTAAAATTAATGTGGAACAGTTGCTTAACACGATGGCGCCAGTCTTGCGACAATGATTGAAAGAATCATTGATTCAAAGATTGAGTCGACTCATCAGAGAAAACAAAGTAAAGATGAGAAGGCTCATCCCCGGACTGATGCCGTTGACATGAGAGACGCACCAGCGCCGTTTAAAAAACCAGCCAAATCTGCGATTGTAAAGCCACCAACTAACGTAAAAATTAAAAATCTTGACTTATCTGACAAAGAGAAACAGATCACTCCGTCGTGTAGTCACAATCCTAAATTAATTGTGACAAGAAAATCCGAGTCTACCAAATGGAGGTGCAAGTTATTATTGAAAAAGCACCAGACGCAGATGATATAAAAAACTGCAACAATGGAGCCTCAAAAGCTCAAAGAACAGCTTCAGCGAGAGCATCTATTTCAGCTGGACCCAGCACTGCAGTAGAGATAGAATCCAGCTCATCAGCCGCCGAAAGTGCATCGCTTGCTAGTTTAGATTAAATTTCAACGATGCTTACAGCACCAATGAAGCTTTCATCACCTGATGTAAGTCGGCGAACGTCATTGGCGTCAGAAAGAGAAGACGATGCCATGTCCGAAGCCTCAGACACACTGTCATCGGAAGTTGAGACCGTTCACAGAATGGAAAAACGCAAGAAACGCTGGCCGAAAGGAAAGCCTAGGCGGTAATTTATGGATTTGAAATTATAGAAGAATGTAAAATTTTGAACATTTTTTTTTATTCATGAAAATGTGAATTTATTGAACCTTTTTTTTTATTTTGTTTTTTTTGAAGTGAGATGGGGCTAATAACCAAAGTAGTCTCGATGCCCCTAAAAACCTCAAAAAAAAATAAATAAAAAAAATTTTTTAAATAGCAATAGAAACATAAATAATAAAAAAATAAATTTTATAAATTTAAGTAGGTTGAAACTAAAATTTTGTAGGTTGAAAGAATACCAAAATACAATATATAAAATTAATAATTTATGCATAATTACACCTTCCTGTGATAATTTTACACCTTAATAATTTATGGTTGGTTACACCTTCCTGTAACTTTCTGTTCAACCTTGATGAATCATTTTAAGAAAAATAATTAACTTTTTTATTGACAAATAAATATTTTTAAAAAAATAAATAAAAAAAAAAATAATCAAAGGAAAATTTGATTGGGATCATAATTTACTTTCCCGGCTGTAGTGATGTATTCTGCTGTAGCTGTAACCGGAAAGTATATAGATCAGTCAAAACAAAAACTAAAAAAAGTCCTTTTTAAATTTTATGCCATAAAGAACTTTTTTTAAAAAATATATTTTTAATTAAGTTGTAAATAATATACGAAAAAATGTTTTATTCCACTCCTAAGACCAGAAAATCTCTTTTTGTCAGATGGACGTTTGGGCGTACGTACGTATTATATATTTTGGCCTGTATTTGATCTTGTAACTCTTTATTCCGTTGACCGATTTTCTTAAAAATTATTAGACAGGAAAAAAATTATTAGTCTTACCTTCGGAAGGAAAGAAATGTATTCAATTTTTTTTAAATTGAAAAAGGGGTTAAGATGTTTTGGCCGAAATAGAATTTCAAATATTTACTGGTGTACTTTAGCAAAGAATGTTTCTTATAAAAGTTGATGATTTTTTTATTCGATCACAATTTAGCAAATATTTTTTCGTGGCGAAGTGATAATCGTCTCAGCCTTTTATCCGGAGATTCTGGGTTCGAATCCCGGTCAGTCACGGCATTTTTCATCTGCTACAAATTTCCATTCTCAAAGTGGTCCATGTCCGTCATCTCAAAAAAAAAAATTACCCCTATCCCAAAAAAATAGGAATATATATTTTTTATTTTTAGCTATATCTCCTTCAGAAATTTTTTTTTTTTTTTGCCTTTATATATTCTACATCAAAAGGCCTTTTTCAGTTCAAGAACGTTTTCCCCTTCCCACTCCAGTGGTTTTTGGTGACAAAAAATATTTTTTTAATTAAATAAAAAAACTTATTTTTTATTTATTTAAAATTTAAATCCGAGAGGAAGTGGTCCTCGGCCGCTTGCGGATAGGACATACGAGAGCTAGTCACGGGTATCTGATGTCAGGAGAAAATGTACCGGTATGCGTACGATGAAAGTGCCGCTTGACTGTGCGCCACATCCTTGTGGATTGCATACGATCGTATATAAAAATCAAAATGATAACAGTATTTTTTTTTCGTTTGTTAGCGTTAAATCAAATTCCTTTACATGAATATTCTTGGAATGAAAGACTTCAAGAATATCAGATATCGTAAAGGTTTATGACTTTCACACGACAGTATTACAGTAAAACGTATATCATTTTTAGATGTCCAATTTCATGGTTTCTATTCAAATAATAGCGTATAGTGCAGTTATATAAAAACAAAAGGTTTATGTAACGGTACGTTTTTTAAAAAAATAAATAAATACAAATCAGTAGATACAGATAAATATAAATGTAGAAAAAAATAATCTCTAAAAACAACAGAAAAGTTGAAATAAAAGACACTAAAAATCAAAAATCAAATTATGTTCAATTAACGTGTAATGAAAAAAATAATAAAATAAATATTTTGTAAAGACGTTATAATATTGGCAATACCGAATAGTTTATTGTTTGCAGTTTCTAATTGACATTAATTAGACTGTACTGAAACATTTTAACATCGACCCACGGTAACCAATAATGTATTTGATTAAAGTAAATTTTTTATATATATATATATATATATATATATATATATATATATATATATATATATATATATATATATATATATTTAATAATCTTACACAGTCAGATTTGAATGAAATTAATCAATCTAAAAATCTTTATATTCGTATTTAAAGGTATTGATGTTTCATATTTAGATAATGTATTAAATGTAGATTTATAACATTATCACATAATTGCATTGTGATTGAAAAAAAATATCTAGATGAAATAACAAAAAGTTTTATTTTTCCGCAATGACTTGTTTGAAAAGTTTTGTTAAATAGACACTTTTTTTTTGCTTACTTGGTCCGAGTACTTAGAACCGACATGAAAACACATCTAATATAAATAAACAATACAGTATTGTTGTTAACATTCATTACAGGTAAAAGATAACATACAACTTATGTAATATGATTTTCAGCGCACAAGTTGTGTAGTTGGTGTAGCCGATTGGTTTAAGGCGTCAAACAACTGTATCCCGTAGTCAGCTGGTTCGAGACCCAACCAGATTTTTTTTTTTTTTTGTTTAATGTAATAATTTCTTATAAACATATACGTACGTTAATAATTTTAGTTGTTTCGTCTTTATTATCACCTTTAATCTTATAAAAAGCCTAGGTTGGGATTCCAGCTTCGGTTTTATTATTGTAAAATTCAATTAATTCTTTTTATTCTTTTCTTTATTACAATACCATGCTTTAAACGCTTTCTCAGCATTTTGACATAATTTTTTAAATGTTTAAAAAACCCGTATTTCCATTGAATTAGCTTAAAATCTGTGAAAATAGCATATGAATAGTTATCTTTTATTTGTTCGTAACATATATCGATTAATATGCTACTGTGCGTGCGTAGAAAAATTATAATTTACATTAAGTAGACATTAAATATCAATGCTATTGTAATATCTGTCTAAATCAATATATTTATAAAAAAACTAATTATGAATGATTGACAGCTGTTATAGGGAGTCCCCTGACGTCATAGAAAGACTATAACTAAAGTAAGTTAATACTATAAAATACATTTATAACAAACTAATTGTGATGTAGTAGCTGTTTGATTGATAAATTTACTGTATTTTGCGGCTTTATAAGAAATTAGTTTCGTCTCCTAAATCTGAAGGAACATATATATATATATATATACTATAAAAGATTCATTGAAAATGATATTATACCCCGTTTTCGCCGAAAGTGATGATGACCGATTGATGCAGAACTTCATCATAGTTTTTCTTAAATTTACAAGATGAAGGAGTAAATTTATTGAAAAATTGATAGTGAAAACTGGGTTTGAGGTGGATTGACATACGCGAATTTCGCTCGCGCTTAGTATCTAAAAATCGGACCACGGTGGTGGAAGTGGAGTGGCTTTTTCAAAAAAAATATTGCTATAACGTTTTTGTTAAGTAAAATATAGAATTCGTTTAAAGTTCCTACAGTTAATTTGATAAGCACCTAAAACTTATGTTAAGTAAAGCTTTATAATATCACCAAACATTGGCTCAAGGAGTGAAAAAATCAGATTTTGGAGACAAAAAAATTTAAATCTCCCTTAATAAGCATAGTATCGCATCAGTTTAAAGTGGTATTTAGTCCTCTAAATATTACCTAAAACTTTTTTGTCTGTAGCAATTTTTGATATGACCACCCCTTACAGCAAGGACCACCAAAACCAAAAAACAGAAAAATAAAATAAATATCGCTGTAACATTCTTATAATAATATCGAATTGAATTAAAATTCTTACTATTCTTTGGGTAAGGGACTAAAACTTATCTAAATTTAGTTTCTTGATATAACCAACCACTGGCCCATGGGGTGGAAAAAATGGGGTTTAAAAGATAAAAAAATCATACCTCCCTTAATAGGAGTATCGAATTGGTTTAAGGTGGTCGCTAGTCCTCTAAACATCTAAAACCTCTGTTTGAAACAATTTTTGATGTGACCAACCTTTACGGCAAGAGATGACCAAAAGTTTACTGGAATTGTAAGAAAATGGGTTTTTCGTGTGCTAAACATGTGAAACTTTTTTCGCATTCAACCATTGTCGTATTGAGTAAATTTTTAATTTTTCTTAACTTTAAGGTGGAAATATTTTTGTTACGACACCAGCTGAGAAGTAAATATAATTAAAATTATACGTAATAACAAAAAAAATTATATAAAATGCGTAAGTTTAAACTAGTACTAGAAAGTTAGAAATTTTATGAAGACTGATACGGAATGGATTGTAATAAATAATTATTTCTAATATTCAGGAACTCACCCAATTATATTGAATAAAAATTATGATGGCTAATATAGATTTTTTATTTTACCCTTAGTGGTAATTTAATTAGAAAAAAAAACAGATTTCAACAATTAACCATTATTCACATTAAAGTTTCAGCGTAGTATCTGTAGTCTCTAGCAGTGACCGGTTACTGTTGGACTATAAATTCTATGAAAATTTGTACCAGCCATTTTTTCTACCAATTAGGAAAACATGATGGAAAACTACATTAGATTTAAATTGCATCTGTTCGTTTATTATAATGACTTCATGCGTTTATTTTGTATTGTTCAGTTGTTTTTCTTTTTTTTTTTGAATACGTTGTTGTCATTTTTACTGACAATTTCTAAAATATGTATATAATAATTTTTATTATTATAACAAACATGCAAATTCATTTACACTCCAATTATTTTAATGAGTAAAATGAGATGGATAAATATTGTAATAATGTGATGTTATTATGAGTTGTTTTATTTGATTTTATTCCATAAAGAAATAAAAATATACCTTTTTATTTTAATAAATTAAAATAATAAATTATGTTTACACAAAAATGTAATAAATCAGTAAGTATAATTAATAAATCATCAAAAATAAATATTTCAAACAACGTTCTGAAAATTAAAAAGTTTTGTTTTTCAATTCTTATCTCGTTGTCAGAAAATATTTTATTGAACAGCCACACAAGTCGGTTGAAACATTGCCATCTGTAAAGATGTATGCGTGTATCCGTTGTAGTTCTTAGTCATTTCGGTAAATTTAACCCTAGCAGCCCGGTATGCGAGTCCCGTTTTGCTTCTTCCAGACAGTAAATATTAAATCTTCTGAGTGTGCACAGTTAAGGAGCGCAATTTTTAGTTTTATGTTTATTAAATGTATGGATTTGTTTTTAAAAAACCACTAACAGTATAAAAAAAAAAAATATTTTTAAAGAACCGGAAAAAGTAGAAATTTGTATGATAATAACTATTAAAAAAGTTTAAAATTATCAAAGGAATACGAAGAAACGATACAAAGAGATGCTAATGATCGCGAGTTAAGACTGGAATATAGAAAGTCTTTTTAACATCAAATTATATAATTTATTTTTTTATAAAAATACATTTAATATCATAAAGAGATCAAGTTTATATTTTTATAACATTATTTAATTAATTAAACAAGCAACGATGACACGTAGTTGTAGAAATATCTTCAAATCTTTTTGCAAAGTATGTATCATTTTGTTTAAAGATTTTAAATTTAAGTCATGTGAAGAACTTAAAATAAAAACTAAGTTTGTATTTTGTTTAGTAAATGAAAACTTCTCTACTAAATGAAAACGACCGTAACAAATTCAGTAAATTTTTTTAAACAGTTTTGTTGAAAACGTTCAACGTTTCATGAACAAACGTATATTCGGATTGAATTGAGATTTTTCTACTTTTTCGAAGTCGGTTAAAAACAAGAATGTTATTTAAAAATGAACTCTCTCTCTCTCTCTCTCTCTCTCTCTCTCTATATATATATATATATATATATATATATATATATATATATATATATATATACTAGCAGACCCGCAATGCTTCGTTATTTCTAGATTTTGAGTAAATATATAGATAAAATGAACATTACGAAACTTCACAAAATTAAACCTTTTCCCGTCACCTTTCCCTTTCCTTCCCATTTATATTTACCTTATTCCTTTTCCTATTCCTCTTTCCCCTCTTTCCCCTTTTTTCTTTTCCCATTTCCCCCTCTTCCTTTTTACCTCTTTCCCTTTTACCTTCGATTTTTCCCTTTTCCTATTCTTCCCTATTCCGATTCCTTTTCCGATTTTTCCCCTTCTCCCTTTTCCCCGCGCTTAAATCGGTCAAGTTGTTTTTTAGTCTATAGCGCACTCACTTATCGGAAACATTGAAATGGAATCGTAGAATATTTAGTATAGTGTGTGTTGCTTTTTCGCCCAACAGATAGTGCTGTTTTCCAAAAAAATCGGTTTTTACCTGTCACAGGTGTAACGTCTTAGATATATAAATAGTAGGTATATAAAAACACACGCGTATTCGAATGCAACGTTGTATAAAAGTTTCAAAGCAATATGTGAAGAACTTTTGGAGATTTAAGATTTAGAACAAACGAACATTTACATTTTTATTTATATATACACCCTGATTAATTGGTAGCGCTTTTATAAACCCTTTTTCTTTAGAAAAATTAAGTGATGATATGTTTATAATAAACGCAAAATACAAATTAAATTCCTTTGTTTAATTAATTTTCAGGGTTTTCATGCTGTAAATATTTCATGTTCTTCACAATTTTTTATTTTTTAGCCAAGTAGCTAATACAGAAAAGCTTAGAAAACAGTAATCCTTTAGCTAAATCTATCCATGAAAATCATGTAGTATAATACTTCGGTTGTGGTTAGTCGTTATCTGAAATAGGCAGGAAAAGGCTCTGATATGTTATACAAAATTTTATTGAAAATTCAGCAGAGTTGATAGTATGTTATTAGATAATAACCCTTAAGTCCATATAAACTTTCAGTTTGTGTACAAGTGTTAGTATATGTAATGTTTTTAAAAACATTAGTATTATAGAGAAAAGCCAATGGAGTAAAATAAGATAAGTTTCGTGTTTCAGTTATTTTTAATGAATAGTTTAAAGTTTCTTTTTAGTAACAGTAAATACAAATCTATTGGACAACCAATTCCCTGTTCAGTAGAAGAGAAAAGTAATACATTTTGCCCACTTATTGTAAAATATTATACTTTTAAATCATGTACTTCTTTCTTTTCCTGTTCATTCTCCGGGAATCACCGTTCAGATATTACTTCAGAGGATGATATGTATGAGTGTAAGTGAAATGTAGTCATGTACAGTCTCAGTTCGACCATTCCTGAGATGTGTGGTTAATTGAAACCCAACCGCCAAAGAACACCTGTATCCGCGATCTAGTATTTAATCAGTATAAAAGTAGCTGCCTTTATTAGAACTTGAACGCTGGAACTCTCGACTTCCAAATCAGCTGATTTGGGAAGACGCGTTCACCACTAGACCAACCCGGTGGGTTAATTAAATCATGCCCTAGTAGTATTAGATTACAAAATAAAAGATTTTTATCTATTAACTGCATGAGTTATGAATTATAATTTCTGATAAGAAGGATTGTTCTGAAGGATTTCTAAATTATAGTTTAATATAATTACTCTTTATTACTGTTCTAAGTTTTGGTTTACTTAACAGATTTGCGAACAAGTATTTTCTGGATTATTTATATGAAATATAATTACTCAGTTTAATATCTACTGAACTAAGTAAATTAAAATAGTTATCATTTGTTTCTGTTTTAATAAAAACAGCTACTGTTGTTTTGTGCTTTATATAAGAGACATTCCAAAAAACATATGGTAGGCGTGATTATTTAACTTGATTTACAGATTCTCTTCTGAAGGCGTATAAAACTTCCTTGTACCTTGTTTAATATTTTAATCTAACCGTGTCAAAAAGAAATTAAGTATTCGTTTCTGTTATAATAAGATTCTTAAAAAGAAAAATATTTGTTTTATTTTATTCTATTATATATTTAATTACATATAAATATTGCATTTAATTCTAATTTTATAATAAAATATAAATCTGATGAATTTATTTTAACATAAAATACATAGTATTTTCAAACCGAGTCCAAATTTATCCAACAATATTATTACGCAATATTAATATTATAACGCAAATCAAAATAAAATGAGCAGTTATATTTTTATTAATTTTAATTTTTAAAGAAAATAAACAATAATTAAACTTTAAGAAATAATAAATTAGTTTTTTCCTCCTATTTTAACTTTATTTTGAGTGTGGCTACAAAATTTTAAAATACAATTTTTGAAGTACTAAATTTATTTTACAAAAGTTGATTTGCAATTACTCATGTTATTTTTTAACGTTTGATTTAAACCCATCAATGTCACTTAAGTTAAAAATTTCAATTTTTTCCTGGAGGATTATTAATCCTTGAAGAGTAAATATTTAAAAAAAATCGAACAGTTAATTTTTTTTTATAATTATTAATTGATGTTTTATATATTACTTGCTTGAAAAGTCACAATTTCTATTTACTTTTAGTACATTTTTTCCAATTATTTAATAATCTAAATTAATTTGGTTTTATGAAAAGATTTGTGTAGTATTTTTTGGTGAAGAGCTTTGCCTTGTATTTTCTTTTTTTTAAGTGCCAGTCGTTTAAATAAATAATTTCGCCTTGGCTTTTCAATAATATTTGGTAATGTTTTTATTTATTTTATTCAGTGAATAATTACTTTGATAATTCTTGTAATTTACTGATATAATTGTGATGATAACGTAAGCTAAATGGTGAAATTAATAATTCATTTGTTATTGTGAACAAGCTTATAAGTAAGAGGAAATTAACTACCCTCGCAAATATTGGAATCATAACGACTAGCAGCAAAGCAATCATTTGTACAAATTTTGGGAGTGTGTTATCACAACTGGACTCACAATAACGGTGTAGTAATTTATTCGTGAGTATACATGTATTCGTAAGCACGTGTATGTGGCAGTCGGGTAATAAATTCTTTAGTGTTTGAGTGTATGAGAATGTGTGAACGTTTTACTCTCTTGCGTGCTGTTACTTTAAGGATAAAATAGCACTGTCTATTATCTTTTTTTTTTTAACAAAATTTATGTAAACATTTATATAAAACAAAATTCATGTAAATATTAATTATTTTTGACACTCTCCTTAACACTATATAATATGAAATTTGTGTATTTTATTCAAATAACTTATTTCTACCAGCAGTACGACTGCTTATCAGTAAATTTCAAAATAAATTTCAATTAGACAAACGTATATTAGTTTCCAAAACCAAATTAATTTAAAATATTCAAAAATCAAGTTAAAAACTGAGTGTTTAATGAAATTTACTACTGTTTGTTAGTTGAAATTAAGTGGCGGAAAAGAACATGCCTGTTAGACATGCACGTTGAGATATTATTTTTAATTCCTCGCAGTATAATCTTTTCTTCAGCTGTTATTTAAACGTGTCGGTACCCGTTTCTCCCCTATATTCTCAATTAACTGTTTTCTTTATTCTATTTTTATTTTCCATTACATTTTTTATACTTCTCTAAACCTATCTTAATATTGTATAAGGTTCATTCACTTAGTTGTTATTTTGCTCTTATGAATAGGAATATAATAATTTGGTTGCTAAGATAGTATTTTGTTTTACTTGTTAAAACAAATAAAACAGTAAACTACAATAAATTAAACATTTTTTAACCTCCCTTCAGTTTGTTGATCTCGTAATTGTTTTATCCATGTCACATTCTTTCTATTTTCTAAAAAAAAGCAAAATTGTTGCATAAATTTTCGCGGCTATACTGTTGACAAATTTTTATTTCAAATACATCATAAGGATTTTAAACATATGATGTATTATGTAATTTTTAGAGTACATTTGCGAAAAAGTCAAAATATTCAATAAATTTGGATGCAGTTTAACAACTTGATCATAATTATTACCTTAAAAATTATGCGATATTAAAAGATTAATTGGTAAAAAATCCAGTCTTAATAAAATAAATAAGGTTCCAAACGACGTTTTTATCATATAAATTATACTGTATTTAGAATAAATTTGCTTAAAGGGTACCGTCTTATCAGCTCTGTGAGAGAACAGATTGCAAATGTTACAGCTAACAATTTGTGTCACTTTTCACACATAAATTTTGCGATCCACTTGGAACAATTCCGAGTACGGCGAGTACCACCAATATAGAGATTATTCAGCGATTCGAGAATAAATATTTAAGATGCATTTCACAGGTGCTATGGTTTGTACAGAACATCGAAATTCACGAGAACTTAGGTTCACCGAATGTTCGAGATGAAGTTCATCGATTTGCAACTAAGTAAAAAATAAGACTTAATCATTATGTACATTATCTAGCAGTTATCCTCTCAGACAATGGGGAAGGTGTAAGACGATTTAAGCGAGTACATGTATTGTACCTTTCTTTCTTTCTTTTCCTGTTTAGCCTCCGGTAACTACCGTTTAGATAATTCTTCAGAAGATGAATGAGAATGATATGTATGAGTGTAAATGAAGTGTAGTCTTGTACATTCTCAGTTCAACCATTCCTGAGATGTGTGGTTAATTGAAACCCAACCACCAAAGAACACCGGTATCCACGATCTAGTATTCAAATCCCTGTAAAAATAACTGACTTTACTAGGACTTGAACGCTGGAACTCTCGACTTCCAAATCAGCTGATTTGGGAAAACGCTTTCACCACTAGACCATCCCGGTGGGTCACATGTATTGTACCTAAGAACCTAATAATGATACTTAGAACGAGGCTTATCTTCTTAAGTTGTGCATCATCAACGTATTTATGTTGATGATCATTTATGATCATGTTATTTGTATCTATGTTACTATTTTTTTTCTCTTTACATTGTCATTTTATTCGTAGTACTTTCTTTTATCTGCTTAGCCTCCAGGAATTACCGTTCAGGTATTACTTCAGAGGATGAATGAGAATGATATGTATGAGTGTAAATGAAATGCTGTCTTGTACTGTCTCAGGTCTACCATTCCTGAAATGTGTTTTAATTGAAATCCAACCACCAAAGAATACCGGTATCCACGATCTAGTATTCAAATCCGTATGAAAGTAACTCCTTTCACTAGGACTTGAGCGTTGGAATTCTCGACCTCCAAGTGGTGCCAAATCAGCTGATTTGGCACCACTAGACCAACCCGATGGGTTTTATTCGTAGTACTGGACATTCATTCAAGGAAACTCATTTATAATTTAATTATAGTCACAGAATTTACATATGGTTTCTAATCTAGGACCGATTGTAAAAAAAAATCAACTATATTTTACGGATTGCCAACCGATTTGAACAAACGAGATGACATTTTGTTAAAATTAAAGGACTTAAATTTTTTTCTAATAAAATATAATTCGAGAAAACTATTTTTTATCAAAAAATCAATTGTGAAAATTTTTCAATAACCGTCAATTTTAATTTTCAAAGATAAAATTTTTAAACTTATTATTTTTAATGTTACTGGATACATATACAATAAATTTAAATTAATATACATCAATACGTTCTTAACATATACATTTTTATTGAAAACAAAACCACAGATAGAACAAAAAAAGCAAGGTTTGCATTTGTGAATATAACCCTTTTTTACTTGCTTGTACGAAGTAAAGAAAGTATTGTGATCGTGAAACATTTCGGTTTTCATATTTCAACGGAAATATCCATTTTGACCATCCCTGAATCCATTTTGACTAGTTTAGGCGTGACGTCTGTACGTTCGTATGTATCTCGACGTAACTCATAAAGGATTAGCCGTAGGATGCTGAAATTTTGGACTTAAGACTTTTGTAACATCTAGTTGTGCACATCTCGTTTTGATTGGAATCAACTTACCTAAGAATGTCCAAAAGAGCCCAAAATCCAAAAAAGATTGGATTTTGGACTTTTTCTTAACTGCAATAATAAACCCTCATTGAGAGCTTTTCAGCAGTATATCGTAAGTGTTGGTTATTTTCATTGGTTCCAGTGTTATAGCCAAATAAAATTTTAATCAATGAAATATTTGGATCATACAAAGGGAAGGCACATCGATTAGAATGCGACTTCAGTTCCGTTTTTCTTTTAATTTTTTTCTTTTTTTTTGTTTAAATGTATTGATTTATTAATAATTATTACTATGACTGTAAAAAAAATGTGTATGGGTAATTTAGTAGGCGTACAAGGAAGTCATGTGGTGTCCACATCAGATTTTTATATTTTGATGTACTGAATCAGTTCCCTAAGTTTGGTCTACACCTCCCGGAATATTTTGTATAACTATTACAGGGGTAAAAAAATAACAAAAATATTAGTAATGAGAATAAAATCAAATGA
Organism: Lycorma delicatula; assembly: GCF_047948215.1. Classification (NCBI taxonomy): domain Eukaryota; kingdom Metazoa; phylum Arthropoda; class Insecta; order Hemiptera; family Fulgoridae; genus Lycorma; species Lycorma delicatula. The sequence continues at coordinate 148,357,609 of NC_134459.1, read as the reverse complement.
AATCTGAGATATATTTAAAATAAGGAATTTTTGCCAAGTATTTATGCCAAATTTAATTTTTGGTGAAAATTATTATCGAGATATGGGGAAAAAACTGTATAGAAATTATGTTGACTATTTCCTCACCCCTAAATCTGGTCGACTTAAAACTTTGGAGTTTTAAATAACTTAAGTACTTACATCTTACTAAAGCTTAATTTTCTACCATCACAATACAAATAGTCAATTTAAAAAAAAACTACCCTTCTCCCTTTTTTAAACTTTCCCAAAATATAATGCCAGAAATTCCCTATATAAAGATATTTTTAAGCCGTTTTCAAAGAATTTATGTTAAGTACATCTTCCAGAAATTTTTTGAGTATTTTATGTTTTTTTTTAGGCTCAAGTAGTTATGAAACGTCATGGTTATGAAACATTCAGAAAAAATCCGACACCAAAAGTTTTTAAACATCTGTATAATTAAAACAAAAAAAAAACATTTTAGCAGTTTTTAGATTTACTAGATCGTGAATACCGATCATCTTTGGTTATTGGGTTTAAATTAACTACACATCTCAGGCATAGTCGACCTGAAACTGTACAAGACTACACTTAATTTAATTCATGCATATCATCCTCATTCATTCTTTAAAGAGAATAATAAGAGGATTAATACCTTACGGTATATCCAGAGGCTAAACAGAAAAAGAGAGAGAAAAAGAGAGAAAGTTACATAGTTATAGAGCTGTAGCTGGGAGTAAAAAGATTAATACATTTAAAAACTTAAATTTTTTGTTTAATAAACGTCATTCGGTAGTAATCTGAACTTTTCCCTTTTCATATGATTCGTTTTATTTCATACTTAATTATAATATACTACATTTCATGAAATACATTAATATGATGAGAATACAGTATGTAAAGATTTAATCTGATCTTGTATCAAAAAATATCTAGTAGACGGGAGCAGTCAAAAAAAAAAAAATTATTTTAACTCGATAAACCAATAATGAAGTTTTTTTTAATAAATATTGTAAAAATTACATACTTTTATGGCAAAAACATATAATGCTGTGCATTATATATAACTTGAGTTATTTTTGTTATCTTCAACGTAAATAAAATTGTGAGTTAGTTACTTTTCTTTTATAAAAATAAATAGAGAAAATCTAGATGTCTTATACATAAAGCCAGATTTTTTGTTGAAGATGGATAAAGGTGAGTACGAAAACTGAGGTTGGATTATTTTTTTCTAAGAAATGAACACCATTTCACTATACATTTCTTCAACCGTTTTATTAAATCCTTTATGGAAACACCTTTTAACTCGTAGATACTGACGTGTAATACCAGTTAAATATACGTTTTTTAAAGACTGCCTAAACATTTTTACGACATGGTAATCCTTATTTAGCTAAATTTATGTTTAAAATAAAAATAATATTTAATGAATTCATTTAGTACTTAATATTAAAAAAAAATCAATTTACGTATTCTTTTCAGTTTCTCAATGTCTGAATAATAGCTTAAATATAATTGTTTTTGATAGCATTTTAGGTCCCCCGGCTTGGTTCACTCATCGTCGCAAATCGGTTAACAGCTGATTTTCGAATTCGAAGGTTCTTAGGTGATGTTCAAATTCTAGTAAAAGTTAGTTACTTTTATACGGATTTGAATTTGAATACTAGACAGTAAATACCGATCTAGGTTGGTGGTTGGGGTTCAATTAACACGTGTCTCAGAAATGGTCGGCCTGAGTTCAGGACTACATCTAATTTACGTGTCATACATTCATCATCTCATTGAGCTTGGAAGGGGCGATTTCTTGTTGTTTACTGGTTAAAGAGATTGGAATGTACATATTAGGAAAAAATAAATAAATAAGCAATCATTTAGTTATAATTTTAAATGATTTTTTTTTTAATTACTCGTTGAAGATGAAATAAACTGTATGAATAGTTTAAAATTTTAAATGAAAAGATTTCGTAAATGACAAACCTTGAGATATTTTTGTAGTTAAAATGAAATAATAATTTTTAAATAAATCACTTTATTAGATTCTATTTTTCCAAAAAGGATTTCATTTCATTATGGAAAAATTGTCATTAGAATCCATGATAGATATGTGTAAAACTTACGTTTTTATCGTTGGAAATGTTTGCTAATCGGTTTTTACCTAATTGTACAATTTTATACAAACGTGTTAATTTAACATACCATACTTTAAAATTAATGGCGGTTTAGGTCGTCAATTTATATCGTCTCTTTTCAACTTAATTTGTACGTGACGTGATCATTTTAAAATTTATTTCTTTAAAAAAATTATAAAGAAAATTTACCAGTCATAAAATTTTAAATTATAAATTAGTAATTATTTCGTAAACACGGATTGATATAGCTGTAGTATTTTTTTTTCTCCTTGGTGTTTGAGATTTAACAGTCTGCAAAAATAAAGTATCTATAACGATATTCGAGGAATTAAATGTTTTTATGATTTAAGGGCCCAAGCATGTTTGAATAATTTTATTTAATTTCCCCAAAAAAACTCAAAAAGAAACTCAAAGCCCAAAAAGAAATCATACCCTGTAGGAATTATAACTAATCGAAAATAACAAATGTCATCCAGGGGGCGGCGTATTGGTATTTATTCTTTAGAGAAATTAGAAGGCCCAGCTGCCTTCCGAGTTACTCAGATTATAAATTTATTTTGTACCTATGAGATAAAAAAAAGAGTTCGCGCAAAGATCTATTATGTCCGGAGACAGTTTTTCAACAAATCATATCAACCTAGCACATGCTCCCGAAATTCTCGGGATTTCACTAGCTGGTCCGACCAATATCCACAGAACCTAATCAGAAGATTGAAAGATCATGGAGAGGATAGATGGTAGGAAAGGACCATTTACTCACGGGAAGATTGTATTATGAGAAAATAATACCCTAATACGAGCAAGTTAAGATCCTTCGTATAAAAATCGTCTACCTTACCCGCAATATTTCTTTGGATATCAGGAAATATTTATGTAGATGGAAGCTGCTCATTATTGATCAGTGACTTTTCATTGACAAGCTTAAATAAATGTTACAACAAAAATGTATTTTCTTTGATAAATTAAAATAAATAACCTAGTATCAAATGGAACGATTTCGACAATTCTTTTTTTTTTTAATGTGTGGAGTAATTTCTTGCGGTAATCGAGATGTGAATTTTTTGGGTAAATTAAATAAAATATTTTTTTTCTTTTAATTATTGCTTGGTATTGAATTTTACATGTAAGTGTAATTTATTGGTGCGCGCGCGCGCGCGCGCGCGTGTGTTTGTGTCTGTGTAAAATAATGAAAAATATATTATGGTTTAATATTATTTAATATATTAAAACCTTTAGTTTATAAAATTTTTTAATGAAGTGGTAAGTTAAGTTACATGCTTTAGCAATCATTATTCGGGTTCCTCGCTTCGCCAACGAGCCAGTCTTCCAATTTCCTTTAATTACAATGTTAGATGGTATCCACTGAATGATAATTGAAATGTTAACTTCAAGTAATCTACCAACAGACTGCCAAATTTCATTTATTCTTGACATTACTGGGAGAAAAAACGACGAGGTCTCTTGAAAAGTAAATTTAGAATCACAAAACAATAGATTGGTTATTGTTAAATATATTATTTTATTATGAATAAATGCTTTATATATTAATTTTTTATTATATATAATTTCGTTTAAATATTCGAAACATTTTCTAAATGTTATAAAACTTTGTTTTATAAATTTTTAAACTATTTTATACCAGTTTTATAATTGTTAACATATCTGTCCAACATATCCCTAAAACCATTATATGCAATCAGTATTTAAAAAACAATGTGGGACTTAATAAATGTTTGAAATAAAAAAAAAATATACAAATTTCAACTACAAATAAAATTAACTTAAAAACAAATCAACTTTTAAAAAACCGTCTTAAAGTGTAAAAAATAAAGTTTTATTTCAGAAAGCTCACAAAAAATCGCTGTTCATATGAAAAAATCTGTTCTCAAGTAACTCAAAATTCATTTATTTTAATTAACGTATATATAACTTGTGTGTGTGCGTATTATATATATATATACGTTTATAGCTTTGTAGTTTTAAAACGTTTTTATTTAACTTTTTATTTTTTCAATTCAGTTACCTTGCTTTGTTCTGAGATAAAATTGTAATTTATATTTTATTTATTGCAATAACTAAAAATACATTTCTATATGTTTTTCTATACGTTCATGCATTTTCATAAAAAAATTACAAGTTAAGCACAAGGTAATTTTTATTTTAACATTATCCTATAAAATAATTATTTTGTAGAAAAAAATTTTTATTTAAATGAAGATGTTTTTCATGATCTTATCTACAGAAGACATCAAAATTCATTTCGATAGAGAGCTGGAGGGAATTATAATCGCATTAAAACAGCTGTTGAAATTCCCCAAAAAGTTTAATAACGTAAAGTTATTTAAAGATCAAATTATAATATAATAACGTTCTATTGATAATGGCTCTAATAAACAAACATGATAAGTTATTTTCTTAAATATATTTTTTAAAGCCGGCCTCCATGGCGCGAGTGGTAGCGTCTCGGCCTTTCATCCCGAGGTCCCGGGTTCGAGTCCCGGTCAGGCATGGCATTTTCACATACGCTACAAATCATGCATCTCACCCACTGAAGCATGCCAACGGTGGACACGGACATTATAAACCACAAAAAAAATATATATGTGTATATATATATATATATTTTTTTTTTAAAGGAAAATATTAAAAAGATGATTTATTTAAGTTGGTAGATTTTTCTATAAATATTTAAATTAAAACAATCTTGATTACCACTTGGTTTTAAAAATAGATTGTTCCAAAGTATAATTAAGAAATGATGTGATCGTTTTTGCGCGATTTATGGAAAAAAATCTGATAGAATTCGACATAAACTAATAATAACGAATACATTTTTACTGTTATCATATAATAAAAAGCATATTTTGGGCAATGGACAGAACATTCTTCAAAATTCCCAAATATGAAATAAAATTGCTAATTTTTTTTCTTCAGGTTAAATAGGTCTAGGGTTAACTAAATGATGTACGTAAATTAATAAAAAAAGTGGTTTCAACAGAAGATTTTTAGTTCATTGGAGATTCAAAAATTTTTCAAAATATAACTTAATTTGAAAACTGAATTGTCAGGCAATGAATTTAATATAGTTATATTCAGTTTATTTTTTATTAATATTCAAATCATTTATTTTCATCAAAAATTCAATTTTTATTTGAAATTCTATGCATTATTGAAATTACAATCTTAAAATACAGCCAGTTGATAAAATAACTTGGAGGGAAATTAGGCCTATATAATACTACTTTTATGAGTTTAAGGAGAATATCAAGTAAGATTTACTAATTTATTTCTAACTTATTCAAATTTTAAACGTAATTTGTGCTTGTTACAGTAAAGACTGTACAAGTGAGTCGACTGACAGAGAAAATTACTCAACTTTACATTATTAAATATGAAAATAAATTATTTTCCTGCTCGAAAGATGTTCAACCATTAAGAAATATATGCACGTGTTTTTAAAATGGTAGGCTGGCTATATCTTCGAATTATACTTGTAAAACTAAACAAAAAATATCCTTAGGAAAAATAGCAATTTCTCCTTCGTTCTCCCACTGTCCATCATTTTGTTATTTTTATTTAAAAATTTATATCTCAAGTTCAGGTACACGAATCACATTAACATTATTTGGTAAGCGTCTTGGTAATAAATTTTGAAATTAGGGAAAAATCAGGAATTTATTTTTCAATCTGTTATATCTCTATAAATATTATTTTTAACAAAATTTGTGCTATTTGCTAAAATATTAAGTCTTTTATTTTGAAAAAAAAGACATTTTATTGTTTAAAAACGGTTAACAAATAATCGAGTTATGACAGAAAATTAATTTTGTAATTTTGTGTCATAATTATTTAATCTATTGTGAAAAAATTATTATTTACTTCGATACTAATTTAGAATACTAGAATTAACAATAAATAAAAATAATTAATATTTAATCGAAATGAACGTAAAGTGGACATTACAACATCAATTTTCTTCCGTAACTTGACTATTTTTTAACCGATTTAAAAAAATAAAATGTCACTGTTCAAAATAAAAGGCTTAATATTTTAGCAAAACATATATTTTAATAAAAACTAATATTTATGGTGGTATAACAGACTGAAAAATAAACATGGTCGCTATTTTGTAATTTGCAAAGGTATTTAAGTCCTGATTTTTGATAATTTTAAAACTTTATTACCAAACCCCTTACCAAGTATTAATGTGATTCGTTTATCCGAACTTGAGATATAAATTAAAAAACAAATGGCGAACAGTGGAAGAACGAAGGCGAAATTGCCATTTTTCCTAAGGATATTTTTTGTTAAGTTTACAAGTAGAATCAGAAAAAGTACAGCCAGCCCACCATTTTACTCGTAGAAACACTCTGCACACACACACACACACACACACACACACACACACACACACACACACACACACACACACACACACACACACGCTTGCGTTTTGGATTTATTTAATATTAAGAATGAAAAAATTAAAAAAAGATATTTTTAAACCTGCCGATTACATGACGAATAATCGAATCTAGGTCTAGTTGAATGAAAAACCACCATGCTGATCCCTAAACCAACTGGTTGGTTAATATATTATGGCCTTTGTAAATTTATTAATATAATAAATAATATTCGATTATCAAAATGACTAATATTTGGAAATATAGTTGACTATAATTATACATAATTAAATATCCTTTCGCAATGATTCTTATAAATTCCCTTTTGTGAAAACCGGATAGGAATTTAGCAGCATTCACAGATTTTATAATGGCTAGCCTCGTAAGCAACAAAACAAAAAAAACAACTTTTCGCCAAACAAAAAACAACTTTTTAAATTTTAAAAGCCGTCAACTTTTTTTTATTAGTTAAGAATATGTCTTTATAGATAAATTAAAATTTCCTTAAACTTATCTCCTTTATCTATATAATTTTTAATTTTGTTTTATTTATTTATTGTCAATAGAAAATTATATTCACAATTTTATTGAACGTATTTATCCATGACGCAGCTACAAAAAGAAGCCTTAAGCGCTAGCCGCGAGTTCATGTCATAATAATAGAATGATTATTAAAAACAACTAATTAAAAGTACAAAATTTAACTAAATGAAGATATATGATTTTTATAACATGATACATAAAAAAAAACTGAAAAATTAACTTAAATAAAATAGACTTAAAAGAAAAAATACATAGAACCACAATGTAAAATTTATAAATTGGCATTGAAATCAATAAAATAAAATACAATAAATTCATTACCTAAAGAATGAGAGAAAATAATAATTTCATAATGGAGAAATAAAAACTCTCTTTCTGTTTAACCTCCGGAACCACCGTAAGGTATTCAGAGGATGAATGAGGATAATATGTATGAATATGTATGAATGTAAATGAAATGTAGTCTTATACAGTCTCAGGTCGACTTGAGACTGTATAATTGGTTGTTGGTCAACCAACAACCAAATAACCGAACACGCGTGGGTCGGGGGTTGTATATATGGGGGCATACTCGGACCCCGTCTAGGAGTAGCGACTTGGAGGGCAGCCCTCCTGGGGAGAGGCATCAGGGTGACCTGAGGTCGCCCTGATGGTCGTGTTGCTTCAATGAACCAGGAGGGACTCCGTTGGGAAGGTCCAATGGGTAGTCAACGCTGAAGAGTGGTGACTAGACATCGCCGCGTCACGTAAGGTCAACCGAGGAAACGTATTCTAGGCGGTTATTGGTAGGCCTTGTGTGGTTAAAAAAATAAAAAAAAAAATAAAACAACCAAAGAACACCGGTATCCACGATCTAGTATTCAAATCCGCATAAAAATAAGCTTTACGAGGATTTGAACCTTAAAACTCTTGACTTCGAAATCAGCTGATTTGCGATGACGAGTTAACCACTAGACCAGCCCAGTGGGGAGAAATAAAAACTAATACGTTAACATGATAAGACAAGAAATATTTGCAATATAAGACAATTGAATATTATTATGAATTTATTCATCCTTAGCATTCACATAAACATTCACAGTTTTATATATGCAAATTTTAATGGTAAGTAGTACATCAAAATAAATTTATTAATTTATTTTGTTGTATGCTATTCATTATAATCATATATTAAATTTATTTTGTTACTATGGATTATTTTTTTATTTAAATTTGATAATTAAAAATATATATTGTGTTTCACCCATATCGATTTCTTTGATTAGATTACTTTTTATTATTTGGACGTTAACGTTTTTGAGATCTTTGTTAGAAAATATAATGGAGTAATACAAAAATTGAAATTTGCAGACAGCTAATTTTGAAAAGAATGTGGTACACGTATTTGTTACTGCTGAACGAGAATATTGTGCGGCGTATTTATAAATTCAAAATCTTTTATGTATTTATTTATGTGTAGTATTATTTTCTTGACAGTAAAAATTAAACAATTCACATTACAAAAAAAAAAAAAAATTAATTAAAATTTTATAGATTAATTGGCCTTGTCTAAGCTAATCAATGAAAATCATCCAGATATTTTTCAATAGGATAAACAATTGAATTCTAATTTTATTGTTTATTGATTTTTTACGCTAACAAATTGTGATTGTGAATATATTCCTTACTATCCAAAATCAAGATATGAATTAGAGGTAATAAAAAAATATTAAGGTACCTAAAAAATTTGAGAATTTAAATCACCAATTCAATATAAAAATTTTGTAAAAATCCAAACAATTAGTAATTAAATACTGAAGTATTTTTTTTCATACTCCGGCTATAAATAAAAAGCGACAGTCTATAACTTTCCCGATGAAGGTGAAAAAATATAATGATGGCATTTTGCCCATTTCTTATATAATATTTATCAAAATAAAACTTAAGAATCCTTAAAAAATATATTTTACACTAATAAATAAGGTAATATAATTTTTAGAAGCCGGTTCTCATTTAAATTTTTGTATAAATAAAGTTTGGGGTGGTGGTCTTTTAAAAAAGTTATTTTACATGTATAATAATTATTTTAAAAGGCATCAAAAAGCTAGGAAAAATAATTTACCCTTCAGACAATTTTATCAAGAGATGACAATTCCCTTATCTTTTTAACTTACCCTTATACGTTTTTTTAAAATAAATTTTGTTAAGTACCCCAACGTATAAATCATCCGGTCAAATTTTAAGTTTTTACACCAATACCTCTCCTAAAATATAAACTAGTTCGCGGCTCGCCTTCCTAACTGATATTTTAGCACTTAGCAGGAATGACTCCTTAACACGTTCAACTTTTTTTTCAGAAACTCTCCCGCATTCTTCTTGTCATGTTTTCTTCCCTTAGAGAGACATTCGGTCGTTTCAAACTCATTATGTCATCGAAAAATATTACTTTTCCTTGGGGAACAGATTAAAAATTTCTACGGATTGCTTGTCGAATTATAAATAAAGATTCATATTTAGAAAACTGCAAAATACAAGGCTTTTTGTTCAGGAGTCTATCTTTGTTTATGAGCGCAAATAAAACTACCCTGTTAGCTGTTTGATTCTAGTCTTAAATCAGCAATCTACATCGATTCCAAGACATATTGTAGCAAACTAAAAAGCTCGGTTTTTCTGGTATATATTATAATCTGGAATATTTTTGAAAATTGTTTTCTGCCGGATTTAACAGTTTCATGGTGGCCTTAGAGAGAGAAAATATCAGTCTTCATGGATGATCTTTGATAAAAATTTCCGTTTACTATATTTTATAAGAACCAGGAATTTTCATCGCATTATCCTTCTCATAACCTTAACGGTTAAAATTGAATACTTTTATCTGATTTAATTTAATTATTTTACTCAACTTTATATTTAATGATTTAGAAGAAAATATAACTAGTAATTAAGTTGTTATCATAAAAAATATATATTACGGTTTTAAAATTTCATCAAGTTAATTTAAAACAGAATTTAAAAAAAAAAAACACAATTTTTGAACTAAATTATTATTCTTTAAATAAAAAAAGAAAGGAACATATAGCCTATTTTGAAATACTAATAGAAGTACATTTGTAACATACCATTTAATATAATAACTAGTTATGTTATTAATTTTTTTTTTTATTATTACAGCCCCAACATCCATTTCCGGAGTAGCGTGATGACATCCAAAATTATAGTTTTTTCTTCTTTCTTTCCGTTCATAGATTTCATTACCAAATTTTGTAGATGTACTAATAAAATATAGTGGTGATCGACTGATTGTAATTGTAATGTTTTGTGTTTTTAGTCAGTTTTTTAGGTTAATTTTTAAAATTGTTTAATCTGTTGATTGTTTCACAGGAAAATTAACGCTCTGATAACAAGACTGATTATTTTTTTAAATTCGTGTAAAAAGGCATTAATTTATTCACAACATTATTGTTTCAGTAAATCCTTATTTCAACGTTTTAATAAAATCTGTTAATATAATTGATTGTGATTTTAATTAAAGTAAAATTCTGGGAAATGGTATTTCAGTGTTTTTATTTAATTATTAAGTACACCATTTTTTTCATAATATTAGATCTAGATTTGTGTACGTTAATAAAACGTAATTTGTTGAATATGTAGTGGTAAATGAGAGTGGAACAATTAGCGTTAAAAATAAGAATAAAATTATTTTAATTAAACGTTGTAAATAGAGTTATTCATTTTTTACTTAATTGCTCAGGAATTTACTGCATACGAGTGTTAACTGAATTTGCTTTCTTAAGTGGTTTCCATCCCACGTTATTTGCATTACTCACTTTATTTTTTTTTCAGTAATTGCATTTCATTCTTTAACAAATATTAAAACAGTGTTTCTAAATTAATAGAACTTTTTTCGATACAAATAGTAAAAGATTATACGCTATTTATACATTTTTACCGACTTTCCAAGAAACGTACAGTATTAATTTCGGTCACACGGTGAGATTGGGAGTGAATTTCTTTATATATTGAAGTATGAGGGCACAAAAACACCGTTGACTTAAAATATAATTTAATCGGGTAGAGAAACTTCTAGAAAGAAGAAAGGGAGAGGAAATGAAGAAAGAAGAATCTAGTAGAAACGACAAGCAATTCTTTCTAGAAAAACGTACTTATATAAAAGCGTAGAAGGTGCGTGTACAATAAAATCTATTATGCTTGAACAATCAATAGAGCGGATCGGATAATGATACTAGTCAGGATACAGATCAGGAAATGTAAATACTGCCGTAGACCAGCAGAATGACAGTTTTTTCATATTTTTAGTTCAGTGTGCGATAAAAGCGATCACAGTGTGCGGGGGCATTAAGGTAAGTGTTTGGAAACAAACAAGTGAAGAGTGTGCACGGGCATTCCATTTTGGACAGTGCCTGAAAAATAAGAAGCTGTTCGATGATTTATTTGTGAACAAGAGTGAAAGTAACATTATTCTATTCATTTGTAAAGTGTAGGGGTACTTCTGTAAACAGCAAAAGTGAATATACATGCATAAAGTGAATTGTAGGAATTATACATTTTTCGATTGTTATCTTGTAACTCAATATTATTTTCTACTGTTTTTTTACGAGTATAAAGTGAATAGTAAAGCATAATAAATCTGTTATCATTATCTGTTTATTATTATTAATAATTTAAATAAATGAACGATTAATGTAATCCAACTTATCAGCACGTTGATACGTTCTCTAGATCCCTCTATTTAACCCACTGGGTTGGTCTAGTGGTGAATTCGTCTTCCCAAATCAGCTGATTTCAAGTCAAGAGTTCCAGCGTTCAAGTCCTAGTAAAGGCAGTTACTTTTATTCCGATTTGAATACTAGATCGTGGATACCGGTGTTCTTTGATGGTTGGGTTTCAATTAATCACACATCTCAAGAATGGTCGAACTGAGACTGTACAAAACTACACTTCATTTACACCCAAACATATGATCCTCGTTCATCCTCTGAAGTAATACCTGAACGGTAATTCCCGGAGGCTAAACAGGAAATAGAAAGAAAAAGATCTTTCAGCGTACTTTGAAGCCATCATCAGGAATTAAAATTAATGCATTAAAGTCAAAGTTTAAAAACGTAGTTAAAATTTAATAACAGTTATTACTATCCCGGTCCTACTAGTACACTCAAGTATTACTAGAGTATACTAGTAGGACCGGGACAGTCATGGATGTTTTAAATTTTAACTGTGATTTTTAAATTTTGACTCTTAATGTATTAATTTTACCTCGTGATGACGGCTTCCAAGTAAGCTGAAAGATTTAGAGAACGTATCAACGTCCTGGTAAGGTGGATTATATTAATTGTTAATTTATTTATTCAACACATCAGCGGTCCCATATTTGAGAAATTAATTTATAATTTAATCGTTATTAAATTAATTTTGTATTTAATTTGAAATGCCATTTTCTACAAGTTGTAATAAATTGTATAATTAATAATAATAATAATTGTATTATTAGTAGTAGTAGTAATATTAAAAATCACTAAAAACTGTCAGCCCATTTGTAACGAATGTCGTATGGAAACAGCACGTGCTGGATTTTTTTTGTATTAATGTGCTGACTGATTGCATAAAATGTAGCAGTATTAAGAAGATTACTGGAAATCAGCTTTATAGATGTAGTTTGAGAATTAATATTAGAACAATAAAACAACATTTCTTTATTACTTCCCTTAAAACTTTTTAATTTGAACAATTAGTTTCTTAATGTAAGATATGATATGTGTCTTATGTTTTATGTGTCATATATAGCAAAGACACCAATTCATAAGAAGTTTTAGATAACATCCAAAAGAAATAGTCTCAGAAATAAAGACGTCTTTTTGTCGTTGTGGGAAAGTCAATCCTCTTAAACCCAGGAGAAAAATATAAACTGAAATCATAACAACATACCACTGGAGAACATGCTGTTTCATAAATATAGCTGAACCCATGCTATGTCGCTAAGCTTACTCCTGTAAGTAATTCCCGTTAAGTTTAGAAAGTTTAAAACACGAATAATCCGGAGGTCCTGGGTTCGAATCCCGGTCAGGCACGGTATTTTTCATACACGCTACAAATTATTCATCTTATCCTCTGAAGCAATACCTAAATGTAGTCCCGGAGGTTAAACAAGGGAAAAAACACGAATAAAGAGGAATTACGTAGAACTTTACGGAAAAGATAATTAAAAACAACCATAAAAGCATGCAAAATAGAATATTTTGGTCATGTGTTGAGAAGACAATGTTGTAGACTTATACAAATGATTATGCAAAGAAATATTGACAGAAAACGAGGTGTATATAGAGTGAAGGATATCTGGCTATACATCCTCAAAAAATGGTTTAACTGTACAACAAAATCGATTATTTAGAGCAGGTGTATAAAGATACAGTCATAATGGTCGCCAATCTTCGTTTGATTACAGTACAAGAAGAATAAACACATAGATGAGTAGTATTTCTTCAAAACGTTTTAAGTAGTGGTTGTCATTGTTATTAGGACAGTGAAGAGGTTAGTGCAATATGAGAGAACATCGTAGGTAAAAAGAAACCAGTCTTGGGTCCAGCAATCCATCCCGTTTCTGCGATTTAATAATAATTATTATTATTATTAATTATTAATAATTATTTTAAGAAATATAGTCATCATTAAATCACAATCGATCAGGGAATGGGCCCCTTTACTCTTGAATTGTTTAGATGAAAATACACCCGCTCATCAGACTACAAATATACTTGTAAAACTCCTCATAGGCAAACAGTCAACATCAGTTCTCAGACTGTTGAGGCAATTCCTCATATATATATATATATATATATATATATATATATATATATACAGTTCATTATTATAGAATGACTGATTAAGAATTCTAATACAAGTATAAAGAGGTTTTAAGAAATAATGGTAATCGTAGTCAAAAAATAATTAGAGAGTTTGGGTGTTGATTTATAATGTATTGAATGCACTTTTTATATATTTTGATTTTGTTTTGAATATGTACTGTACGTTACGGACGATTCCTATTTCTTTTTAAAACAAAATCATGCTCTACTAATTAGAGAGTGATAGAAGATCTTTAATTTATTCGGATTACTATTTGCCAAAAAATAATTCTAATTATGCACCTATTTCTGTTTACAATTCAGTAACAAAAATTAGAAAAATAACTGTTGAATTTTTCTTTTACAAATAAGATCGTTAGTATAAATAAATAAATTGATTATATTATATTTAATGGTTTTATATTCGGTTTTCACTGCGGACCTCCCAACTCCAGAGGATATCACAGTTGCATCGTTTTCGGAAGACATGGCAATCCTGGCTGTAGATTCTGACCCTATCGAAGCTTCTGGTAAACTGCAAATTGCATTGGATCTAATTAACGAGTGGCTAGATAAATGGAAGATCTAGATGGAGTAGCTAGATGGAAGGTGGAAGATCTGGTTAATTCGGCTACATCTACGTTTGTTACATTTGCGGTGAGGAGAGGGTAACTGACCGCAAGTTCAACGTAATGGCGATTACATCCCGCATGCTAACAACGTGCGATATATAAGACTGCATCTGAATTGCCTTGATACGTGGAGGAGTCATGTCAGGAAGTAAAGCATGCAGCTTAACATTAAGTCAGAGAGAACAGATTGCTATGCAAGGGGTCACAACTATCATTATTTAACAAGCAGTTGCTGTAACTCAGCAGTCCCGGAACAAATTTGGACCTATGGAATCTAATTATGGAGTCGACAAGCAAGAGTAACATCGAAGTCGTACAGTGATTCCAAAAAAAACTATTGAGAAATATAACAGAAGCCCCATGATTTGCGAAAAATACTGACATACACGATAATTTGACATTGTCAACCGTTTGAGAGGAGATACAGCGATTCGGTATAAGGTACGTACAAAATGAGTACTCCTGGATAACAGCGAGGACGGTAGAAGTCTTAAAACGACTACATATATTAGATCTGTAAAATTCGAGATTTTAGGCGAATCAGCTACCCTAGGGTGTTGTGTGTCGTTAAAATTCTTAATTTCGTTTCGCCACTTACTTTTGTTGGTTCATTGATTTGTCTCACAATTACTTTGTTTAATTAATTATTCTTTATATGATTGATGAGAATAGTTTTTTGTGTTTTCTTTTCTTCTTATGTTCTGAAATTTGGACTATGATTAATGTTCTTTGGGCTCTATGTGTACTTATTTATGTTTAGTACATGTTTATGTAGCCCACCTCTAGAGGTTTACTTGTCAGCGCAAATTAACTTATTTCGAAGTCAAAAGGTCTAAGATTCAAATCCTAGTAAAGGCAGTTACTTTTATATGGATTTGAATACTAGATCATGGATACTGGTGTTCTTTGGTGGTTGGTTTTCAATTAACCACACATCTTACAAACGGTCGACCTGAGACTGTATAAGACTATACTTCATTTACATTCATAATATTATCCTCTTAAGTGATACATTACGGTGTTTCCGGAGGCTAAACAGAAAAAGAGAGAGTACGTGTATACGTATACTGAATAAGATATGTACGACTAGGTATGCACACATATCTATACATGCACATTACTTAAAGGATTTCAATGGAACCCCTCTCTGCACGTCTTATTTTTTTTCAGGAATTCAAATTTACTTTGATTTTAACAAATTGGAACTGATTGTAAATTATATACTGCGGATGTAGTAGAAATAACGAAGATGGACCACTGAATATAAAAATAGGAAGTGAAAAGATTACCGAGAATTTTGTTATTTGGGAAGTAAAATTACTAAAGATGGACGAAGCAGGATCGATATAAAGTGCCGAATAGCACAGGCAAAACGAGCCTTCAGTCAGAAATATAATTTGTTTACATCAAAAATTAATTTAAACGTCAGGAAAAGATTTTTGAAAGTATATGTTTGGACCGTCGCTTTATATGGAAGTGAAACTTGGACGATCGGAGTACCTGAGAAAAAAAAAATTAGAAGCTTTTGAAATGTGGTGCTACAGAAGAATGTTAAAAATCAAATGGGTGGATAAAGTGACAAATGAAGAGGTGTTGCGGCAAATTGATGAAGAAAGAAGAATTTGGGAAAATATAGTTAAAAGAAGAGACAGACTTAAAGGCCACATACTAAAGCATCCTGGAATAGTCGCTTTAATATTGGAAGGACAGGTAGAAGGAAAAAATTGTGTAGGCAGGCCACGTTTAGAATATGTAAAACAAATTGTTAGGGATGTAGGATGTAGAGGGTATACTGAAATGAAACGACTAGCACTAGATAGGGAATCTTGGAGAGCTGCATCAAACCAGTCAAATGACTGAAGACAAAAAAACAAACTGCGATAAAAAAATTAAATTGAATTTTAATTTAAAAGTAACGAATCGTAAAAAATGAAAACAACGCTCAAATTACTTTTAAAATAGTTTTAGGACCTTATTAATAAAAAATGTAAAATTTATTTAATATAATGTTTTTTTTTTTTACATAAAAATATAATAATTAAAATTAAACTATAAACAATTTTGTCTATTCAAAGGTATGGCACTCTTACAGTTGTCTGCTAAGATTGACCCAATACAAAGAATTTAATACAAAAGAAATATAATAAATAAATAAATAAAAAGTAAATAATAAAAGGATAATTGCATTGTTTTATCCAAAAGGTTAATTATACAAAGAAAATCATTTGAATAAAAGAATTAATAAAATTTATAAGAGTTTTATTTAGTAAATTTAATTCTTAATTATCTGGAATTGATTGTATTAAAAATAGAAAGGAAAAAGAATGCACTTACGTAGTAATAAGTTTTAATGTATTTCACGATATTAAATTTGAGTTAAAGTTGTACGTAGAATAAAAAAAAAAGTTTAAATTAAAAAATTATAATATCACCTGTTGCTTATATGGAGATTAATAGTTTTCCATCAGAATAAATCTACATGAAATTTTAATCTGTATTTACGTTTTTGTTTAACCGCAGATCCTAAACTTTGAAAGTTATAAAAAAATAACCAACTGTATAAAAGTTCTTAACGTAGCGTGCAAACGTTGAGTTATTTTATCTTCTTCTAACTTCTTTAAGAAACTTTCTATTGAGAAGAAGTAAATTTAGACCAAAAGAGTAACAAAGTAGATTGAATATCAGTATATCACTGTACGTAGATAACTATTTTATCATTATTCTTTATCGATTTTCATTACAACATTTTCCTATTCAAATAAATTCATTAATGGCTTTGCAGGATTTTTTCTTGTTTTTTATTAGCAATCTTTTATTTATTATATTATAATTTTATTTGTCTTTATTATTCATCGGTAAACTAATTGCAAAAATAGTTTTAATGATATCTTTACATAGGCTGACGGAACGTAATTGTAACGAACTGCCACTACAACACTGAAATATACATAATATAAATCAGAATAATAAATGCATTTCTAGTTACCTATATCAGTCTGTTAATCAGTTCTTTTAGTATGGATTATATTTTGTATGTACTAATCTCAATATCATCCAAAGACAATGGAGTTTTTTAGTTTTCATTTTGTTACGTCATTCCTCGGCTAACCTAAATCATTACTACGGTATTTATGTGAATATTAACACAACGTACGCAGTCAGACATTTTGTAATTCTATTCATGTAGTGCTTTGAGATTTTCACAGAATCTGTAGGGATTTGCACAATTGCGAAGTTAAGTTACGACACTAGCCTTGGAAAATGTTGTAAACTTCGCAAGAGTGCGTTAATTGCCATTAATTCTACGTATTTTTTCTACGTGTGAAAAAATATATGGGTTATTGTTTTAAATCAGTGGTAGAATACATTATTTACGGAAATTTTTTTTAATGTTTCAAAAAATAAATTTCTGTGACAATAGGTTATTAGTCATAAGTTGTGCCTTTTCTTTAGTATCTATCGGTTTTAAAGACGTTTCTTCCTCAGAATCCGACATAATTAACAAATGGATAAACAGTGTGATACAGAAACTTTTGTTTTAACCTCTAGGACCGTAGGTGTTAGGTAATGCTTCAGAGGATGAGATGAATGACAATTTTTGTAGCGCGTGAAAAAAACGCCATAGTATAGAAACTTATTACCTACTGATGTACTTTCAAAGTAACCTATTCTGCTAACTACTAGATCGGATTAAAATCAAAGTAAAACAAGAAATAAATAGTAAAAATTAAGGATCACGACTGCCAAAGAAAAACACTGCTCTTTAGTAAAGGATAATTAAAGAGCGTGCGGGTGACAATTTTATATACAGTATAACTTTTCTCTATTTATTTAAAACTAACAGAACGGGCAATGCTTGCTATATTTAAGTGTATATATGTATAGATTACATGAAAACAATTGAAATTTTAATAAAACATTAACAAAATGAACATTACGGAACTTCACAAAATTAACCTTTCCCTTTTACCCTTCCTCCATTATCACCTTTAATTTCTCTCTTTTCCCCTTCCCCGCGTTAATTATTCCCTTTACCATTTCCCCCTTTTCCCATTTTCATTTTTACCATATTACCTTTCCATTTACCCAATTCCCTCGTTCCTCCCCCTTTCCCTGTCCATCTCCATACCTCTTGCCTATATTTCCCTTTTATTTTTTTCCTTTCCCCTTTCAATTTCCTTTTCCCGTTTTTCCTTTTTCCAGTTTTTTTTCCTCTTCTTTCCTTTTTACCTTCTTCCCTAATACCTATTTCGATTTTTCCCTTTTCCGATTTTTCCCTTTCTCCTTTTTTCCCCGCGCGTAAATCGGTTTAGTAATTTTTTAGTCTATAGCAGACACACATATCGGAAACATTAAAATGGAATCGTAAAATTTTTAGAATAGCGTGTGTTGCTTTAACGTCCAACAGATACCGCTGTTTTTAAAAAAAAGCATGATTTTACCTGTCATTGGTGTGACATCTTACTTATATAAATAGCAGGTATATAAAAACACGCGCGTATTCGAATGCAACGTTTTATAAAAATTTCAAAACAATCGGAGAAGAACTTTCGGAGGTTTACGATTTTGAACAAACGAACATTTGAATTTTTATTTACGTAGATTTATTTATATTTATTTATTAAATATATTATAATTATTATTAAATATATTTATTTATATATATATATATACATATATAAAGTAAGAGGAAGCAATACCAACAAATAAAAGCAAGAAGAAAGAACATGGTTACATGATTCAACATACTGATCGTCAAAATATCATATGATTTTTTGAAATTTATATATACTCGTATACGAATATGTATATATTCATATTTATTTAGCCTGTGCTAATATTTGGCTATGCTAGCATATATATATAGCTTATGACAATCCCGGTAACGTAAGAATTCAAACGCGGGATCATACATCTAAATCAGTTCAACTATCGAGCTGCTACGGTGAAACATACATACATACACTCTAAATACATTACACTCCTTTTTGGGTAGTCGTATAAAAACAGCTGATACATTAAACAGTACCCCACTTTTGATTGGTCAGTGTTTGAAAAGAACTTTTGACTGGTTGAACCTCTGTATCACAATGAATATTTATCTGTATCATAATGATGACACTTATAATGTATGTTCCTGCCGCGTAATTCAAACGTTATAACACTGCCGTAGAAAATATATTTTATGTCTCATTAATACACCTTTATAAAGCGAAAATCTATATTATAAATTAAGAAAAAACTTGGTTATATTTTGGCTCTGATGTCTCTTTTGAATTTCTTTTTTTTAATACTCTTGAAAACTGATGCAATTCTTAGAATGGTGATTCTTATGATGGTCTTTTCATCACATTTTTTTTTTTTTTTTTGTCAATGTTGTTGAATAATTATATTTTTCATTTAGATAGTAAAGAAATAAAGACAAATTTTACATCATAAAATTGAATTATCTTTGTAGAAGAAAGAAACAATTTACTACTATAAATTAAGAAACACTCTTTTCTAAATATAATACCTTATTTCCCTTAGCTAGTCGTATAATAATTTCTTTAACGTCTGCTCTTTTATTGTCAGTATAATTACGTTCTATTCAATTACGCATTCCTTTTAATATAATCTTTTTTCTCTTATATATTTTCCTCATGTTTTTTATTTAACATTCCGCTACAGAGATCATCAGATTACACTTGTATTTTAAAATATATTTAATATAAGATTAATATCTTAAACGACTATAAAAAGTTAATATCAGAATTTATTCCTACTACTTAATTTTAATTTTGTAATTGATATGAAAGAAAATTTTTTAATAGAAATAGCCGTATCATACAAAAACGTTAATATTCGCTGATGACATTATCCTTCGGTAAACACAAAAAACGTGATTTGTAAATGAAATCACGTTTCATTGCTAAGAAAGAAATTCATTGTTAACATGGTTTTATTGCCAAGAAAGAAATTCATTTTTAAAATAAATAAAATGATAACAGAAGTAATAAAATGTGAAAGAAGGAACGAATATAATGAGGAATACAATACCCCCTTCCTAATAACTCTGACTTATGTAACATATAATATAATGACCCCATAATAGGCTGTAAACCTCAATTTGTTTCATCATTCAACCTAGAGAATTCTGTTGAATTTAATTCATCAGAATTTATTTTACCACAAGTTATTAAAATTTATACCCTATAACAAATATTTTTTGGTAGTAACTCTCGAATCTTTTGAGCCAACTTATTCATTTAATGTAGTTTTATACACTTGAATGTTTAATTTGAGTTTATAGAAAAGGTCTGATCGCTCAAATAAGACCATACGATAGCTTCATTAAAGCTGATTTTAAATTAATTAAAAAATAAATAAATGAAGAGCACATTATTTAAGAGAAATACAAAAAGAACGAAATGAAATTGAATTATTTACATGTTATATATTAAAAAGATTGAAAGTTGTAATTTTATAAAACATTTTTTATTACATACCACATCTATAATATGATGAAGAGATATGCCGAATATTACTCTAAGTGGTTCCGAAAAGTTTTCCGCTGGCCGGACCGAAGCGTCATAACGCTCCATTAGGTGTTGGGTTAGTCGATACTCTGGTTCATCAATTTCAGCTAGAAGAAAAAAATTAATATAAGTTAAACAATGATAGTAACGAAATGTATAAAGCTTAAAGATAACATATTTTAATTGTAATACATAATTTAGCAAATTGGAATAGAGCAGATGAATAAAATTATTTTTAAAATTAATTTTTCCATAAGCTTCTTTTTTTTTAATTCGAAGATTAGAATTTTTACATGATCTCTGGTTCTGGAATTGTGAAATACCTTTTCAGAGTATATTAATAACCAGACTTTTGATGTAAAAAGTTGCGAACTACGACAGTTCTAACTAAAATGAATCCCATTTAATACTTTTTGCAACAAATTTCAAAAATTGAACTACAGCGAGTTGTGCTGAGTCATCCGTAAAGAAAGCGAGAGTAACCTCGTCGGTAATATAACCAAAAGATGGTTAAGTACATAGAGAATATCATTAACCAAGCAAAATCAAACCGTGTGACATTCAGGATGGATCATGTGACATTCTGGAAGAGAAGACTGCTCACGGGTCCAACTTGATGGCGTTGTAATTCCGCAAACTTAGAGTGTGAGGTAGCTATGTCAAACCTCGACCGTCAACTAAGTGGAAAGTTCATATAATAGAGAAGAGAAGTTCAAAAATATGTTCTGGTTGTTGGGCAGACGTTCTCGTTTGTCTTGTCTAATAAGTTGCTGGGGTATACTCAACAATTCTAAAGTGTATCTGGACCTATGGGATCGAACTATAGACCACCGTAAACAAAAGCAATCTTATAGCGGTTTCAGAATAAAGTAAAAAGTTGTAAAACAGAGGCACCTTGGTTTACAATGAACAATGAGATCCAGGATTATTTAGGATTACGGACCGTGCGGGAGGAGCTACAACGTTTCAGTTCAAAGTACGAACAATGATTTAACTATCACACAAAACCTTTGGTAATAAACGTTCTAGATAATGTGGATGATATTAGAAGGTTAAACCGACTGAACATTGTAAATCTAAATGCCCTAATAGTGTTTTAATATATCTATAGTTAACTCGGATGTTACTATTGTGCAATATCTATTCGACTTTTAATTTTAAATTGTAATATGTATTTTACTTTTTCTTTTCACTGATTCATCAATATATTTTTTTTTTTACTTCCATTTATTATACTTATTTTGTTTTCTCTTGTTCTAGAGGTGTTAAGTCTCATTTATAATTCCAAATTGTACGAGCTTGGCATAAAAGTCTTTATTATAATAGTGTGTAATTTTTTTTTTTGTAATTTTTTTAAGGAGTTTCACTGAGGAATCTTTATCATGTGATTTGCAATGTTATCGAATTTACCATAGATTTATGTAAATACGCTTTGAAACAATACAAAAAAAAATTAATAAAAATACTGTTCAACGTAAAATATTAAATAAATCAAATTTAGCAAACGATCTATTTTGTGGTATGAAACAATTAATTAGTATTCGGTAGTACAATTAAAACTAGTTTAGAAAAAAATATTAAAAGTCCACGATTTTGATTAAAGTTGTTTAAGACCAACGTTTTTTACATGAGAACTTTTTTTTTCAATCTTCTTTAAAGTCATTTGTCATGGATGTCCCCCTTCTAGGCGCTTGAGGAGTAATGGTTTTTCATAATCAAAAATTGATCATTTTCAGTTTCAAGCATCTGCGAAATATTATTTGTCTATATTTAATTATTAAAACGTTGTTTAAGAGTTCCTAGATTTTATTAATATTATATATATTTTTTCAAATTATGGTAAAAAGAATGGTTTCATTATTTGATACAAACTGTAATTACAGCAGAATTTGTGACATTGCTATTGTAAAAACCTGATGAAGACATTACATGACTTCCTTGTACACCTATTAAATTACATATACACATTTTTTAAAAATGAAATGAACATAACATTTTATTTCATTAATAACTTCTGATATTTTTTTTTCTTTTTTTTTGTTATTATTGAATTATTATTTATCGTAAAACGCTTTTTAGAATCGGAGGTTAATAATTATTAATAAATCAATATATTTAATTTAAAAAAAGGAGATGAAGTCTGAAAGGCGGGGAACCGCCTTCCCCTTGTAAGATCCAAATATTTCATTAATTAAAATTTTATTTGGTTGTAACACTGGAACCAATTAAGTAAGTACCACTTATGAAATTATCGTTGAACAGCCCTGAATGAGGGTTTATTACTGCAGTTAAGAAAAAGTCCAAAATCGAAATTGTTTTAGATTTTGGGTTTTTTTGGTCAGTTTTGGTCCAGTCGATTACAATCAAAAGAGGAGTTGCACAACCAAATGTTACAGTAGTCCTAAATCCAAAATTTCAACATCCTACGGCTAATCGTTTTTGAATTATACGAAATATTATTCGTACGTACAGATTTAATGCCGAAACTAATCAAAATGGATTTTTCCGTTAAAATTTGAAAACCGAAATTTTTCGTGATCACAATACTTCCTTTACTTCGTAGAAGTAAGTAAAAATACCTCTGTATGGTTTTAATAAGAGTATTTATTTATTTATTTTTTTTAATTCTACATAAAACGTTCTTCTATGCTGATATCTGAGAAATCATTAAAGCGGACGAAAAAAATAAAGCAGTAAGTGGGAAAATTAATTTTACGAATAACATGGTACAGTTTTTTTATAAATAAAAATATATTTCTCTCAAAAATAATTAGATCTTTAATTTTTTTTAACGAATTAACTTGTTTAAGCTAGAGGCAATTTGTAAAACGCCACTTACAACACAGTCCCAGATTAGAAAACATCTATAAAGAATACTATTCAGTAATATTTCTCCGTTCTGTATATAATTAATATTAACGACTCAATTTGGTCTGTGTCGTTTTTTATGTAATACGATATACTTATATATCATGTTCGACTTACTATCTTATGTTGTCAGAATGAGAGAGAGAATTACTAACAATAAATTTAACTAATACTAGAATAAAGGTTTTTTCACTGATTATTTACAATTTATCTAGATTTATTTTTTGGTTATTTTTTAAAAATATTTCCTTAAGGTATAAAAAAAAGAGATTAGTTTTTTACTTTCCCATTGTAGGTGCTATCATAAAATAAATTTAAAATTTAAAAACACCTTTACGATAGGGGTTATTTTAACCTATCCTTTGAGTTATTTTAATAAATTTTTTTTAAAGTTTTTCCTTAATCTCGGTAATAAAGGTTGAAAATTACTTCTTCCCAAAATAGTACTTACTAAAAAAAATTAAGTTTTCAATTTGACAGGATAATTCAATATAAAGTTAGTGACAATTACTGGAATCCTAGTTTTAACCTTAGTAGTTTAGTTTATTATCCCTAACTTTGATAATAATTCAAGATTGTTCCCTCTTTCGTATCAACTCTTTTACCAAAAAGTAACAAAACAGTTTGATAAGTTGGAACAGTAGAAATTAAAAAAAAAAATTGATAACACTTTTATTTTTATTGGTGGGAGTATTTTACCCAAATCAGTATTCACTGATTTGTATGAAAAGCGCTGTATTTAGACTGGTAATGCTTTAGAAAATATATTTTTTAAACTTTCAAATCATTTAAAACAGAATTTTTGAATTTTTACTAAAAATTTGTTTTGATGTTATTTTTTGAAAATATAAATGTCATTATCATCATATGAATATCTCCCCTCAGGCAATCCCTTATTATTACGTTACCTCTATTGGCCTCTACTTTTAACTTAAACCTTTTAGATCGTCTACAATTTTTACTTTAGCATCTTCTAGTAATGTATTAATCGACTTTTCCCCTCTCATTTAGAGACCAGTTAGCTTTACTATTTTATTTTTCTGATTAAACCTCTACTTTCGTAACTTCATTTATTCTTCATTTTTCTGTTTATCCATTTAATCTTCTCAAATTTCCTCCAGCTCATATATCAAATGATTCTAATATTTCCTTTTTATATATTTCTTATGTCCCTGTTCACATTCATACTGAACTATAATTCAAACATATATGAATTCACAAGATGTTTTATTCAACTACCCTACGATATAATAATTTTTTTGTTTAAATTTAAATGCTTAGTTAGCAATTGTTATAATTTTTTATTGTTTTCATTTTTGCAATGATAACGTAGTTTTTATTTATTTATTCGTTATTCCATACATGCAGTGTGATTACAAAATTACATATATAGATAATGCATGAACAAAAAAAATAATACAATAAAACAAACTATAAATAAAAACGAAATAAATATATCAATATCTAGGCTTCCAATCTATGCTAGCGCTGTAACATCAGCCTTCATGAAGTCGTTCCAAATACCTTGGAATGATCTGAGGACGCATTATCCACTAATATAATTGATTGTCTGATTTGGAACTCCGCAATCACACCCCGGAGACTCCTCAAAGCCCCAATTGTGAGTTTGTACGTGGGCCATGCCCAGTGCGGATTGTATTTAATTTAATCCACATTTTCCTATCGAGCTCTGTGCCAGCGGTGTCGTGGTTATATTCCTCGAATCATCCCATCCCTCAGTATTTTCAATGAGTCAATTCTGATCCCAGAGGTCTCTAATTTCGACATAACTGATAGCTATTTCATCCGCTTTTCATATCGGTGGATCCCTTGAGCGTTTCTAATCTGTCGCAGGGCAGGTATGCCATCAAATACGGGTAGTTGCAGGTTTTCTCGTAACTTGTGATACTCTCTAAGCAGGGTCCCATTTCTTCAGAATGCAGGGGGGTAGAAGAAGCACTCAGCAAGAGTGCCAGTAAGTGGGTGTTGGTCTAATTGTTCTGGTTATTAAACGCACGGCATGATTCAGCTGAATATCAATCAAGTGGGTGTGACAGCAGTTTAGCCAAACTGAAGCTCAGTACTCGGCAATACAAAAAAACCAGCGCGATGAAGATGTATCCAGGTTGTCCACTGAAGCACCCCATGTCGTACACACAGTTTTTGGATGATATTATTACGTGTACATTAGCAGCGATATTCTCAAAATGTTTCCTCAATGAAAGACTGCGATCAAGGGTGACACCAAGATATTTGGGGTACTTGTCTGATGTTATGATGGAGAGTATTGCCGTCAAATTGCACTTGGATCTCCATGTTAGCTTTTTGTTACTGAAGTGAAATGTAAAATTTTCGTTTTTATTGTCACTGGGTTTAAGTCTAAGAGCTCAAAGCAGCCAAATCCTCTGTCATAATTTATCCCTGTCTGGCTGAGTTCTCTAACTCTGCAAGCAAGAGCTATATCATCCGGTAGCAGAATTTTGTTGACTTGGTATTGGAGAGATCGGAAATAGTTAGGTTAAATAGCAGAGGAGCTACGACCAAGCTCTGTGGCAAACTATTACTTAATTTTCTCTCCTTATTTATATTTTCTCCCAAATAGACGTTGAAGTATCTGCTGTTTAACATTTTATTAGGAAAGATTGCAGTTGGAAAAGAAACAAGATAGCCGTTTTTTTTCCTTGTTGCCTAAAATAAGGAAAATTGCCATTTTTCCTAACGATATTTTTTGTTTAATTTTATAAGGAGAATCCGAAAAAGTATAACCAGCCCAACATTTTAGAAACATTCTGTATATATATAAAAAATAAAAAATGAAAAAAAACATAATAAATATTAACCGGCAAATAAACAGTATTTATGGAGCACAATGATATAACCGTTACAATACAAATTGTTGTCGCTTCAGGCAATCCCAACAAAAAGTGTTAATTTAGTGTAAAAGTATCTCCGAGTATACCATTTAAATAAAACCCCTATTTCTGACTGTTCCAATGGATTTGTAGGGTTAACCTTTTTAGGCAGTTTTTAAACTTAATCTTTTTTTTCAAATTTAGTTTAATTTAGTTTAAAATATAATTTAAAATTTAACTTAACTCTAAAAAAAAATAGGCACGTGCCTATTACAGTTATCTCGATGACATGACATCTTTATGTATTTAAACTAGAATTTACTTAAAACTTAAATTTACTTAGAATTAGATATTTACTTAAAACTTGAGAATTTCTAGGATGATCTAAATGATTATTTTATCAATATTTTATCTTACTTAGAAAACGGTTTGTAGTAATAAATTAATTCGGATTACTGAACTATTTTATGAAAAATAAAGCTTCGCGTTCACATCACCCAGACCTCAAAACCACCATCAGTTCAAAAGTCTATATATACTCGCGCGCGCGCGCGCGCGCGCGCGTGTGTGTGTGTGTGTGTGTAAATTATATATATTTAATATATATCCATACTTATATGTATATATCACTTTCTTGTGGACACGATAACGTCGTAATTTTGCGCAAATCACTTTCAAATTGATACATAAAATATAACTACCAAAAATCTCGATTGAGTTTGTTAATGGGCAAAATCGAACCATGGGTGGGCCTTTTCAAAAAAAAAATAAATAAATATATTGCTAGAACTTTTTATTAAGTAAAATATCAGATTCCTTTAAAGTTCCTAATATTTGTAGGATAAGGGCTTAAATTTATAAGGGCCTAAATAAGGTTTTTAGATATCACCAACCATTGTCACATGGGGTGGAATAAATGGGATTTCGAAGACAAAAAAAAAATCATACCTTCATAGGCATAGTATCGAATCGGTTTAAAGTGGTCGTTAGTCCTCTAAACATTATCTAAAACTTTTGTCTGAAACAATTTTTGATGTGACCAACTTTTACGGCAAGGGATGACCAAAATGTTGCTGTAATTGTAAGTAGATGGGGCGTGTCGTATGCTAAAAATGTGAAACTTTTTCAGATGCAACCATTGTCGTATTGAGTAAATTTGAAGTTTTTCTTAACTGTAAGGTGGAAATCTCTCTTATCCCCTACTTAGCACCGGTAAAATCTACCTCCGCCTTCCGGCGTGCCGAAAGGGATTTTTTTTTATCTAAAGCGGAGAAATATTTCGCCAGCCAATACTCGCTAACAAAGAGTTTCCGAACATATTTTTTTTATGAATTTTCTTCTTTATTTTCACCACTAGAACATATCCTGAAAATTTGTAACATTATTCATGAACCATTCCGTATTGTTAATGTAAATTAAATTATCATTCAAAAATTAAATTTCGATACATTTAGTTAGCGATGCCAACTAATGAGTCAGAATAATAAAATAGAATTGAAAATATTTTATTTGTAAATAAAACAGCTGTATTAAATTGCATTCTAATTTTTTCTCTATTAGCTTTCCTTTTTTTATTTTTTTTTTAATAAGTAGAATTTCTGAAATTAATTTTTTGAAGTAAAAAATTATTTAGGCGCGCCGCGCACATTTGGTTAGACATTGCTAAAGTTTGTATTGTCAGGCACTGAAGTGAAATACTCATTCGTGTAAAGTCGGACGAGGCGAGTTTAGCCGAACGAGGGAGAATGATTCAGTTGTGTGCAGGTAGCGTCTATGTTCGGCTGTGTTTCGTTTTACATTAAGTACATTTACTGTGTAGTTGTTGTTGGGTATACCTGTATTTATTCGAGTAACTTCTGCATTTATCTTTCCGTAAAGAGATTTAGTGAATCATCGTTCTAATACTGAAAAATATTATTGAAGAGCAATTCAATAATTGTGTTTGTAAGTAAATTTATGGTTTTCTTATTATGTGTTTATCTCATACTTTAGTTATCACAAACCCTTTGTTTCATTCTGAGATTATGATTTTATTGAAGAAAATACGATTTATAAAATCAACCTCAACAACAGTCAACAGAATAATTGATACATAATAATAAGGGAACATATTGAAAATCTAATGATTGTACGAATGAAAATAAATAATTTTATCTACATATTATTCTATTTATTATAGCATTATTATTTTATATATATATTACTGTAGATATATTATTCATAATATTAAGATCATTAATATGATATATATATATTTTTTTCATAACAATTACGGTTGCCATAGAAGTTTCCACTTCGGGTGTACGGTCTTACGAAAACACGATTAATACTTTTAATAATGATTTTATTTATTACAGTATTCTTAGAATTAAATTTCCTACAATTTTTTTTACTTCTTAACTGACAATTTAATAAATTTATTTTTCACCAATCCAAAAAAACGTAGTTTTTTCTTGAATTTTCTTTTTAATGTTGCCTTTCTTAAAAAAAAAAATACTACTTAAAAAGTACTAGGAACCAATTTTTTTATACTTTTTAGGCCAAATAATGCGAAAATCATTAATTTTTTTATAATAATTAGTGTCCAATAATTTTAGTATTGCAATGTAGTACAATACCTACGAAGCAAACATCACGGTAAAATCTTTTGGCAATCGTAACTCGATAACAAAGCATTTTTAGATATATGTTTACATGGCATTTTGTTAACTAATTCATTAATTTTAGCTCTAGAATCATCTCCTGAAATAATTTCCTTTCCATGTAGAACACACTCGCTATATATGTTCTTTTATTTATTTTTTTTCAAGCACTCACCTTCAGCGATTGACCCGTTTTCGATCATTGTTTATTGTGTAAAGTTCCTGTGGTATTATAGTAGTAAATTAAACTTTAAGTGGAAAACTGTTTAAATGGGTGTAAAATTAAATTATTGCCAAGTGTAGGTAATTTGAACATTACTGTCATACGTTTTATAGGCTTTTCCGTTACTTGGTTTATTTTTTCTGTCTCCGTTGTTTTTGTTGAAAAGTTACAGTGTAATAATAAGTAGTCTACATAATTTAAAGTAGGTTCAAATTTTTGAGATAATTCAAGAAATTCGGTTAGAAAACTATTTAATGTAAAAAAAAGAAAACATATTCCAGCTCAGTAGCAGTTTAATTTTTTTTATCAAAACTCATGTTTATCGCTTTGCATGTTTTGCGAATAACTTTTTTTATCACTGTAAATTTTGTTTCTATCTATATTTTGAATAAAATTAAAAAATAAAACAATAATGTAAACTATTTTTAAATAAAATTGTAATAAAAATTAAATAAAATTATATTTTTAAATTTTTATATTATCGAATACTTTAAATCAACGCCAAACAGATATGTTAAATAGTTGGTGTTTATGTTTAATTTGGCACAACTTCAAAGCGCAAAAGTATGATGACTTTCAGCATAAACTTTATGCTGAAAGTATGATGTTAAACGGTATAATCTAAGAGTTTCAATTGCGTGGTTAGTGATTTAGTTAGCTGAAATACTACGTTTCTGTCCAGATTTACAGGAAGCTCAACCAAGTTTCCGTGACATGTTGTTTGCTTTTCTAGTTGAATATTTGAAGCTCATATTCTCAACCGTCTCAACTCAGCGCGCTTTTCTGGCAGTATCAAGTTAAGGAGGTCGTCTACAATACTGCTGTCGCTGTTTCTATTATATTCTTCACAGAGTTATTCGCAATGTTCATTTCAACCTGGTATTCCTGTTTACCCTGCCCTGCTATACCCTGTATTCTACCCCTGGTATTCAACCCTACTTTATTTACCCACGAGAGTATATTTCTTTCTAACTGCTAGAAAAGCTCCTACCAATCGATTATAATTCTTTGGTTCTAATGAAATAAAACAAATATATTTATCCTGGTAATCGGAAAAGCCCTGCCAGTTAGCCTTGTGAAATTCAATCTGAGCCATGGAATAAACTTTAGTAACGGAACAGACAGTCCGATGTCATGAATTACAACAGGTTTATGTTGGCTATGGGAAATTAGGCATAAATTTTGTAGATGTCGGTACTGGAAGGCCTTTACTATCACAGGATACAAAGCAACGTTTCGGGTTGTAGTCCCTCTTTGTCAGGCGGCCGATCTAAAGGTTCCCATAAATTTGGCGACATGGTTCTTGTTTTCTGCCCATTTACAAAATGCAATACATATTCATTGTTGTGAGCATATTCCCATTGCACATGATGACTGTTAGCATCTCTAGCATACATAGATGGAATAGATGGGTGGGTAGTAATTGGTAGAACATTTATTGCACATTGCGTGGCTTATAAATATTATCTCTGATGGTTTCCTCCAATTTTATCGGAATATTACGAACTTCATTAGCGGTATTTGCCGCAATTAGATGTGCATGATCGACATTGTTTCTAACATAAGTAGCAAAACCATATACATGGTGAAATGTAGCACTTATCCGTTACTAAAGTAATATATACAAGACATTTATTTTACTAACATTTATTTTTATTTAGATCTCTTTTTAATGAATTGCATATTCTCTCATAGTGATTTTAAACTAAAATATACATATGTGTAAAATATTTATTACACTCAAATTTTTATTCATACAGGAATATGTTATTAGGCCATATGTTATATGGCCTACTCGTTAGAGTTTTTAATTATTTTACTAAAGCTCTTCCCTTTGATAGGTTTACTTTAAATATTTTAAGGATATATATATATATATATATATATATATATTTACACCAAATTTCATGTTTCTATTTTAAACCATCCCTGAAGTATAAAGCCAGGTAGACAACACACACACACACACACACACACACACACACACACACACACACACACACACACACACACACACTCACTCATTCTTTCTCTCTCACACACGCGCTCGCGCTCACTCCCAATTTTTCACTCACGACCGCGCGCACACACACACACACACACACACACATAAAAAATTTATAAGAAAGATTTTAGTATTTACATACATTTTGGCTTCAAAAAGGAATTTTTCTAGCCAAACTTTTCTGGTAATAAGAAAAAACATGAACTTATTAGTTTTTAAAATATTTTTTACCGGTAGAAAAAATTAGATAACTTTTTACCAATAGAATTACTGTATATCGCGGCTGCAAAATAAAACGTATAAATTTATCGGAATTAAAATGAAACAAATATAAGGCTAAAACTATCCGTCTGCGAATTAAATAATAATATATCTTTTGTTTACTATTATAAAACAATTCGCAATAGATCAACAGAGAACACATGGTTGAGTAGTTTGATTCAGGTGTTAAAATCAGTTCATTTCATATTAACTTAATCCCACATATAAAATTTAAATAAAAATTAGTTGTGGTTAGGTTATAATATTTTTTTAAATATAAATATTTTCAAAAATGTTTATTCAGGTTATTATTAAAGAGATCATACGATATTTTAATCCAACAGAAATGATGGATCTGATGGCCATTAGCAAGAGTCCGTTAAAAATAAATTATTGTCTCTTTCTCTCTCACACACACTCTCTCTCTCTCTCTCTCTATATATATATATATATATATATATATATATATATATGACAAACCAAATTAAAACGATATTTACGTGACATATAAGTTATTCTATGAAAAATAATGAAAGGGTGCTGTTATTTAATATTGTGAGGATTTAGGCATTTAAAAAAACATTAGGTACATTATTCAAGTTTCTGGATTCGGACAAAAATTCTATCTTTGCTTTTTAATTTGATTTTTGTAAAATTTTCTGATTTACTTGAATTTTTTGTTGACTTCCTTTCGAACGTGGAAAAAATTCTATCTATACTATTAAAAAATAAAATAATTATAAATTTTTTTATTTTTAAAATAAGTAGTGTAAATGGAATGAATATACTAATTATCTTTTGAAACGTATTAAACTTTACAATTATTTTTTTTTATTCCTGCTTTATATTGTTAGCTTATTTAAAAAATGTATATTAATTTTGCCAGTAAATTAATGAATGAAGACTTAATAGTTAGTTTTTCCGAGAATAGAGATGAATATTATTTACACCGAACTGAAAATTTCTCCTGTAATACTGAAATGTTGAATTATTAAGAGCAAAAAATCAACATAAACGTTAAGCTCTGTCTTAAAATTAACAAAATTAGGTTAATGAATGCATCCTTTTTCTATTTTGCTGCATAATTTTTTCTTAATCTTAACAAAATTATAAAAATTTTCTACGAATTTTTTTTATTTTCCCCTTAAAATATAAATTAAAAAATTGCAACTTCTAAATATTAAAAAAAAATAAAGAAAATAAATTTTTTAAACTACTTTTTAACCTATTTTCATGTATTTTAGATTAACGTGATCGATAATAATTACTTAACAGTGACATTGTAAAAGAATATAGAGCAAAGTTTACACATTTTATTTAAAATTTGATAAATTATTAATAACAATTTCATATCACTGTTCCCCAAGAATTTATTTGGTAACCTCTTATATTTCTTGTAATTGTAATAGAATAGTTTTACAAATCACAAAATGCCACTCTTATTGCTGCACAGTTTATGTGTATATTATACTGCCATTTTTTTTTTTTTTACGTCTGGGACCACCGTTAGCTATTGCTTCAGAGGATGAGCTGAATGATTTATAGCGTGTGTGAAAATGCCATGCCTTATCAGGATTCGAACCCGGGACCTCTGTTTGAAAGGCCGAGACGCTACCACTCGTGCCACAAAGGCCGGCGCATGTGTTATATTTATCAGAAGTTTATTTCCCTATATTTTTGTGAGTATCTATGTTTTTTTTCCGAGGACAAATGGCTAACTCCGGCATTTTTTAAAATCATAATTACTCATATTCATATTAATTACGCTTTCTAATTCAATCAGCTGAATAGAATAACCAGATGTAACAGCAATGCGACATCTACTTCTATAGTAGTCGTTTATTATGACTGAGACTATCTGAAAACATTTCAATGAAAAAAACTCCAACATATCTAAATTTCGGTTCAGTCTTTCTCAAAAATAGTAATTCAGTATAATTTATAGAAAATGAACTCAAAATAATATTGTAATGTTGACGTAAAATTGTAAGTAACTAGAAATTATTTCTAATATAACATTAATTAGGCTGAAAGGACACGGATGTTAACTGAAAGGATTCACAAGTTACAGGATGTACACCGGTTTGCTTTGAATGTCTTAACTTTGATCATACATTCTTTGACCTGCAGCTATTTCTACAGTTCAAATGTTCAAACAGAGTCTATTGTAATATGTTTCTAACATCATTTAATTTTACTTTAAACAAATAAAAATATTCATATGCAATTGTAACGCTATAAGTATTTATTATTTATTTTAAGTAGTTATATAAAAGTTGACAACAAACTTGTACTTTTCTGGCACTGTTTATTTATTTTTAAATAATGGAAAAGTAACGATCCATGAAAAAGTTTAAAAATATCGATATTTTTTAAAATTAGATTAGCTTCCTCACCACCAATATTCCTCCAAAGTATTTTTGGGGATAGGGGATCATTTGCACCACTATGCTTAGGAAGAGATAAAAAAAATAATTTTAAAATGTGCAATAAATAAAAATAAATTTTTTACATTTTGAAGAAGGGGAGAATTTTGAGGTAAAACCTTTTTTAAAATGATAATGATAAGATGATTAGACTCATGTACTGAGCTTAATAATAAATGGGGTTAAGTTTGCGAAATGCGAAATTTTGAAAAAATTGACCTCAAAGAAGCTATGAACCCCACCCCCCTTAGAGATATTGATCCAAAACATTTACCAACAAATTGGCCTATATACATAAATATCTGTGCCAAATTTCATCTAAATTGGTACAACCAGTTAAAATTTATTAAACTTCAAACACTCTAGCACACGTACGTATGTGAACATTACTTTCCACTATTTTTTGGGGTCCGTGGATCATGAAACGTCGAGAAATGCAAAAATACCTAATTTTTTGACTAATTACAAATACTTTTCTTCTTGGAATATAACCCTAGAGTTATGGTGCCAGAAAAATAATAAATATAAAAATAATAAAATATGAAATAAAATAATAATAATAAATAATAAATATGTATATATTTAATAAATAGATACGTAATAAAATATTATTATTTCACGTTAGTTGATCAAAGTTTATAAACATGAAGTCATAATAAATTAATTACGGTTGATCAACCGAAATTAATTCTCATAAAACTATTTAATTCTCTACTGAAAGCCCGCATCTGAGATTAAAATTACTTCTATTCCTGTAACAATTTTGTAAACCGATTTTGAATATTTCTTATTTAAATTGTCTATATAAATCTCTATTGATTATATTTAATCAGTATCATGTCGCTCCTGTTAATATTACTAAACAGGCTGCCAACGTAATATGTAGCAGTTTAAAATTAAATCGTGAGATAATGTTGTAATATTTACAGGAGAATATGATTTGGACAATATGATTTCAAAAATTTTTTGATAGTAATAAAAATTTTAGTTTTAAATCTATTAATTTTAAGAATTGTTTCAATATTATTTTTAAAATATACTTTTATCTCTAGAGACATTCTGAATTTCATTCTGTTAACACAGTAAAGATTATTTTAAACTTTGTTATGAAATTTACTGACTTGTTTCTTAAATTAATAATAATTATGGGTAAAACGCAAAAGTAGATGGTTTCAGTTTACGCTTGCACCTTTCTTAAAGAAAAAATCAAAGAAGTTGAATAGTCATAAAAATTAATTTAAAAAAAAATATTTTTATGAATTATAAAGCTTTATGAGTTTGTCACATCACAATGATTTTAGATTTAAACATTCACGCCAAAAAATTATTTAAATTCCTAAAAAAAATAATAAACATCCCGTACTGATAGATAAAGTTTATCATATATTTGATAGATAAAGAAGTTTGGTGCTTCAGTGAGCTGTACATCAGTAGGCCTAACCAGTGAAAAAGGGGACATGCAGCACCGTGACGCACTCATTCTGTACAACCCAGGAATGGATTGTATAATTCTTGATATATTTCTGACACAGTCACAACAAAGACCGGGACAGATTAATGAAAAATAACAAATTTTAAACTATTTAACATTTAAAAATAACCCTTCTGATGCAAAATACAATGCATTACAATACAATGCAGATGAGGGAAACGCCAGGTCCGGCTACGCTGTTCCCGGCAACCATCACCCAGCAATCGGGACTCGCTCCTTTGTGCTTCGCCTCTAACGGGGACACCCCCGAAGGGACGGCTTCCCGCCGGGATTCAGTCTTTTAGCTCAGGAGCTCGAGAGTCCAACTCAGTTTGGATATATTTTTTGGTAGTGAAAAATAAACACTAGAAAATTCAGAAAGGAAAATATTAGATACTTTTGAAATACAGTATAGGGGATTGTTGTAAATTAAATAGACCGATAAGGTAAAAAATGAAGACCTTTTATGATAAATTCAAGAAGAATGAAGTTTGTGATTATCTATTTTGTGATGTTTGTGATTAAATATTAAACAACTCAAATTTTCTAATTTGGCAATAGAATGTAAAATCTATAAGAAATCTGTGAAGCTGATACTTCAGGATATAGGATGTACGAGATATTTTCGTACAAATATTTTAGGAATTAAGGATTAATATTTAACATTAAGCAATGAAGAACAATACAAATCAGTCAGATGATTTAAAATTTAAAAATATTTGTTATGTTTATTTATTTTTTAATGTACTCTCTTTTTCCAATATTTTTAAGGAGTTTAATACATTCCGATGCCTTTCTTGATACAAACATGTTAAAAGAAAGGAAGTATTATGTTCCAATTTTATTATTTAACTTTAAAAAAAATTACAATTCATTATTTTCTGCATTTCGTAGCGCATATTAAATAACATCTTGCACTTAGTGAAATACTTCTAATGTGATAAAATATACTAAATAAAAAATATAATTATAAAATATTCATCACTTCAAAATGAAAATTTAGTTCATTATTATGCCTTTAGTTGTGGTTTTAATATATAATATTTGTTAGTTACAAATACTGTTTCATCTCAGTAAACAAAGTGACAACAGTGTAAAATCGAAATTGTTTCAACAGTAAGTAGAATATTAACAGATTTAGATACAACAGCAACAACACCACCGACGTTCCATCCTTATTCACCTCCTATTAATCCCTGATGTGCACTTTAGATCCTTTGTAATCTATCTATAATAGTAATAATAATTTCAAATAATAGTCTGCTGCTATAAACTTAATTAAATGAAAACGTTCAAAATTATAATAGAAACCTATTAAAGGAATATATATTTATGAATGAATAAAAATAATTTTTTCATAAATAATTTAAAAAAATTTGTATCCCCTTCCATTCATTTTAGTCGTCTTAAATCTGTGTATATCCTCTCCCTGCATCTAAGACAAGACGCAGATCACACCTTTAAAATTTAGTAATAATAATTATCTTATACTTATTTAACTTTTATCCAAAAATTAAGTTTTGAATATCAACAAATTATTAGAATTTTTTTTTCACATGATAGAAATTATATTTCCTTAAACCTTAAAATATTTGAGAAAAACACAATAAAATATTCAGCAAAACATCACTTAAAAAAATTATCTACAAAATCATTGTTATCTAAAAGTTTTAATTTTTTAATATCATTTAGAAAGTTACTATCACAAACTGACAGTAAACCATATGCAAACAATAAATATTATGCGTCACCACAATAAAAGCATGTTTTGCCTTTAAAGAAAAAGCTTCATATCTTACAAAATACTTATTAGGAAAATTCAATTTTGTAAGATATTAAAACTTTTTGGTTTCTGCGTTATGTTTGTAACTTTTAATGTATTTTAAGACAGCCGGCCTCCGTAGCGCGAGTGGTAGCGTCTCGGCCTTTCATCCGGAGGTCGGCGAGTCCCGGTCAGGCATGGCATTTTCACACGCTGCTTGTCATTCATATCATCCTCTAAAGCAATATGTAACGGTGGACCCGGAGGTAAAAAAAAAATAAGTATTTTAAGAGGATTATCAAACATTGGCGTAAAAACAACCCTGTTTATCGTCTCTTTTACCGGTAGTCCAACCTCAACGTTGAAACTTCTTTAAAATATTTAGAAAAAGGTAATTTACTGATTACTAAATATAATAAAAGTTAAACTAACCTTTAATAAACGTTAAAAGTTAAATCTTTAATTTAAGGTTTTTTTTTTAATTTTTATGTCAGCTCTCACTAAAGATTAGACATTATTAAACTTTATTTTAATTCTAACATTATTACAGTACATACCCTAATTTCATGATTGTAATTTTAAGGGTTGTTTAGGATAGGAAAGTATTTTTATTAAAATGCCTTGGAATCTTGATTTTCGTTAGAATAGTCGCGTGCTTGACAGCGAAGCAGTCAGTTGTACAGACATGTGTCTGAATGAAAGAGATTATTGGTTGTAAACCGATTGACGATCTAAAATTAAGGAGGCTATCTGGCAAATGATTTGGTAAAAATAAAATCGTTTAGAATAGCAAAATATGGATATATTTTTTTATTATTAAAAAATTGATAATCTTCATCTTAATTTTTTCCTAAAAATGAATGAGTTTCACTGTAAGTTAATTCTCACAAGTCAGAATACAATTTTTTTCAGTTCAGCAACAATGTTTCCTAAAATTCTTAATCTTTATCTAAATTTCAACGTGAAACTGGTATTTTTAAAAAAGTGACTAAAAATTCAAGATTAAGCTTTAAATAATATCTACATACTACATATTTAATTTAATTATTTATTAAAAGTTTCACAATAGTATTTAAAAAGTTTTCGCATCCAATTTTCTGACTTCCTCAAGCAAATAATTAATTATGTAAGAAACCATATAAAAATAAAAAAAGAAAAACCTACGAAAAAATTATAAAATTTCATAGTAATATTAAGTTAAAAACATATTACATCATAAATAAAAAAAAGTGATATTATATAATTGGATAAAAGTTATAAAAAATTCATATATGCCAAGGAGCCGCTCTGTTCACTACGTTTCGTTGTTAGCTCAAATCATAAATTAATGATATTTCGTACAATGACATATCTTAAATATAAAGGTGTAGTAACCGTTAATAAGTTGAAATTTTTTAAATTTTTTTTTCAATAATGTATTATCTACAGAGTTATCCTTAAAGCTATCTGTACGCATCGGATCAAGGTATGGAGTACGACGAGTAACAGTAAAATTGAAATATTTCAAAGATTCCAAAATAAATTTGTAACAGAAATTTGTAACCATAACATAGGCGCCGTGGTTTGTTAGGGATAGAGAAATTCATGACTACTTAGAATGACCTTCTGTTTACGGAAAGATCCAAAAAATTAGCTCTTGGTACAGACAAAGGTTAGACAAATACGTAAATTATATGGCGGTAATTTATCGGTGTATGACACCGGTGACTAAAACACGTTTCCGTGTGGTGAACCTGGGAATGTAACCAGGAAGAGGAACCTAGGAGTAGAAACACACTATGACTTTGTCACTCTGTAGTAAAAGTCATAATTTACTGACGAATATTTGTTTTATCTTTAGTGTTACTTTTATTTATTGGTATTGATGATATTTTTTTGTCCTGTAATTTATTTTTAGTGCTATGTTAAGTACTGAACTCTACTTGGACCACTTTTACAAGTGCTTTTCCTATATGAGGTCTTGAACCTTTTTATAGTTATACTATTTTAAAATTTAAATACGCTAAAGCGTACAAAAAAGAATGCTACCTTAAAAATTTGAAGAAAAATCCTGCATTTTGTTAAAAATAATAAAAAATATAGAAAAAGGGTGAACAACTTGATAAAGAACGTGAACTAACAACTTCCGTATTTTTGGAATTCAATTATTTCTTTACTTATTGATTATCCTAAGTTTTGTCAATAATTTTTCTCTTTTCCGGTGAAAATTCAACGGATGTCAGAATAAGATAAGATTATATATAAACATATATACATTTCATTACGCTTCAACCATAACAGTGATGTTGCCAAGTTATTCAAATAAACCTCACGGAACCAACAAAAGATATTCCTTTCTAAAATAAAAATCAGATTCATTTTCATAAATTCATTTAGTACCCACCCGTAAGGCTAAAAATGCTCAAATTTACAAAAAGTGAATTCTGTGGATGAGTTGGAAAATATCCTTCTCCTATTCAAATTAATTAAAAAGAAATGGCAATCCAACAGAAAAAATGGTAATTTAGTTAAAAATAAAACTGATTAATGAAAAAAAATAACAATATATATAATTTACTGTAATAATTTTTCAAAACGGTGTTCATGATTAAATAATATCACAATACTAACATTTAATTTGATGTATTCACAAGACTCCTTTAAACCATAAATGAAAGTTAATAAGAAAAGAATTGGATTGAAATTTATCAAATTCTGTTATAGAACAACATTAAAATAGTAATCTGTAACATTTATGAACAATTACGATAATACTTTTCGAATAATCCTGTATTTAAAACGGTGATATGAATAAATTAATATGAGAAATTACAGTACTTATCTTTTGACAGAACCTAATAATTTAAGGTTATACGATTACGTTTCTGTAGGATAGGCTTACATATGCTATTTATCAGTGACGTTTTCCGTTATGGGTTCGGATTAGTGGTTAAGCAGTGCATAATTCAAACATCCTCTTCTTCAACCCGATTCTGATATGTTATTTACCAGATATATTTTTTCCTATTTCTTTGTAACTGTGGTTTTAACTTTTAGATCAATTTTTCAAAATTTATCACGTCATACTTTGACGTACAGTTTTATTTTATATTTGAAGAATGATTCTAATTTATTCTAGAAAAAATGTTTAACCCTTTTGTGTAGGCAGGCCACGTTTGGAATATGTAAAACAATTGTAAGGGATGTGGGATGTAGAGGGTATACTGAAATGAAACGACTAGCACTAGATAGGGGATCTTGGAGAGCTGCATCAAACCAGTCAAATGACTGAAGACAAAAAAAAAAATGATAGTTCAATGTATATGTTAGTATTGTAATGAGCAGAGACGCCTAAACAGTCGTTAGACTAATGTTAAAGTTCTAAGTGTTTTACTTTTTTTAATGATATAATTTTATTAATCTCCGGTAAATATGCATGTACCGATCTGATTGATTGAAAAAAATAAGTTATCACTAACGATAATTTACTTTTTTTTTCAGATGGAAAAATTTATACTTCCCAACAAAATAAAACATTGAAACGTGAAATTTTTATTTCTGTTTTGTATGCACATGATCGTAGAAACTGAAACAGGATAATAGAATTATGAAGTTTTTATAATAAACTATTTGACTTAAAGTTAACGGCCGAAATGGTGAATAGCTACTCAGCTAATCAGTTTAAATTCTTGTTTGAATGAAAATACTTCAAGGTTTGAACTTTTACCATACAAAACGTCCATTTTCAATAACAAAATGGCCAAATTCATTTTAATATAACTATTTTAAAATTGATGTCTTTCGCAGTGATTTGTTGGAAACTTCGTCGATGCAGTAAGGCGTTTTCACGCTGACGTTGATTCATCAACGTCAGTTGATTCCGTTACTGGCAGTCTCTGTAAATTCGTTTAAGTTCTATTGTTATGTGCTTTAGTGTGTTTTCATACTGTTCCAGTGTGTTCCTGTTTAGTATGATACTCTCTACAAGAAAAGAAAATTTTTGCTATGTATTTAGAATACTTACGATTGGCAAATGTTGACTGTTTTTTTTGTATTAATTGTAGCTTTGTTTGATGTTGCATTCGTTTGCCCAATATAAATCACTCTGCAGTCGGGGCAATTTAGTTTACGTAATCTAGGGACATTGTGCTTCTTTGGTTATTATGATTTTTGTATTTGTTCTAACATGGCTACCTTACATCATAGATTAAAATGAAAATTTTCTTTTCTAAATACAGTTGGTTCCCAGTTTCCCAATCTTTTCTGACTAACGACACACTTCACTAAACGCCCAAGACATCACTTCACACTTATTTTTTTTAAATTAATAATATTAATGATACCGGTAATAACAATAGTAATATGTATTATCTAATTCATCAGAATTCAGTGTAGATAGACCTATATAAACTCGCAAGCGGGCGCATTCTTCTAAATACGAGCTGCGTGTCGAATGGTGTCAGAGGCAAGCAAAGTTAAGTATAATACCGCCTATATACAGCAGAAAAAATATAAATTATTATTGTTTTTTTTATTTTTTTTAAACTCACTACCAAAATTAATGCGGTCTGCGCTCGGTGTGTTCCACAGATTTAGTCAACATAAGGCTATATGGTTGACAGGCCAACATGCATATCATCATTGAAAAAATATTTATTCGCATGAGTATTACGTTGGAAACGGCAACAAAACTCTTTGCGGTTGTAGGCTCTGACATCGCATAAATCCGAAAGGATTGTACTGAAGTGTCAAGAAATTTTGTCTTCGTGGTAGAATTAATTTCTCATGATAATTTTAAAAATTAATTTTTTTCATTGACAGTTAGGTGACTAGAATTTTGTATGTTGATTTTATTATATGTACCAAAAGGAAATATTTTTTGTCTTCAGTCACTTGACTGATGGTTTGATGTCACTGGTTTGATGTAGTTCTCCAAGATCTAGTGTCAGTCGTTTCATTTCGGTATACCCCCTACATCATACATCCCTAATAAGGTGTTTTACATATTCCAAGCGTTGCTTACCTGCACAATTTTTCCCATCTACATGTCCGATAATAGTGACTATTCTAGGATGCCTTAATATGTGGCCTATAAGTCTGTCTCTTATTTTAACTATATTTTTCCAAATCCTTCTTTCTTCGTCGATTTGCCGCAATACCTCTTCATTTGTCACTTTAATCACCCATCTGATTTTTAACATTCTCCTATAGCACCATATTTCAAAAGCTTCTAATCTTTTCTTTTCATGTTCTCCAATCATCCAAGTTTCACTATAAAGCTATATTCCAAACACATACTATCAAAAATGATTTCCTGAAGTTTAGATCAATTTTTGATATAAGCAAATTATATTTTTGACCGAAAGCTCGTTTCGCCTGTGATTTTATATCGCTCCTGCTTCGTCCATTTTTTAGTAATTCTACTTCCCAAATAACAAATTAAGCAGAAATTAAATTTTCTAAAATTTTAAACGAACAAGTTAGGAAAGTATTTTGTTACTGAAATTTATAACACATTTAGATGTTCTTTTATTAACTTCAGGCAATCTTTCTTATTTTGTGTAAGCAGATTTTCTAAACTTTCCCTCCGTCTTGAAAAATCCCTTCGCTAAGAGATAAATCCCTTAACGTGGCAACCGTGAACACTCGGTTTATTATCGAATGGAAAAAGTAAACTAAGCACTGCTGAGGTGTTCACTATCACTCAAAATTATGGACAGATAGAAAAATTAAACTCGTCATGGTTGCATTATTGACTGGTACAATCTGTCTCAAAATAAATTTTACCTTATTAATGGTTTCATGTTAAGTGTAAATTACTTGCATAGAGACTTTCTGAATGACATAAAATTTATTTTTATATTCTAAAATTTCATGACACATCTGAGCGACGCACCAATTTCAGGGACTGAGTGACGCACCAGTATATCGGGACCCACTAGTTGCAAACCACTGTCTTAATCATTGCTCACATAATTTTTTTTTTGTGAGCCTTTTTTATTTCTTTGTATGTCTTTGTTTACATAATACTAGCTGACCCGCCAATACTTCGCTATTTCTAGATTTGAGTATATGTATTACGGAACTTCACAAAATTTAACCTTTCACTTTATAAAAGTCAAAATGTAAATAAATCTAACGACAGCACCATCTATCGGATTTAATTCACACTACTCTCTAAACACAGTAGCCTGTTCAAAATATCCCTAACTTTCTTTCTACTGGTCAGATCGAGAATTTCATTATTTTTAAACCTTCTCCGGATATCGCGGACCAGTTTGTAAAACCCCGGGCATAAATCGGTCCAGTAGTTTTTTAGCCTACAGCGGACACATGCGAATATTGCCTTTTATATATGTAGATGAGTACAACAATTGCATGTCGTATATTTCATATGTACAGTATATTGGTTTACAAAACGAGAAACAAGAATTTGCTAATGTTATGAAAGTGGTACACTCACTTTTATAACATGTATACATCAGGACATATGTCAGTCGTTCTTTTATGAATTATTTAAATATATTCTTTAAATTGTTTAATACCAAATTTATTACATTAGATAAATTTTTATTTAATTAAAAATATATTTGACATAATACGTCATACAGACATATTATTTTTTATTTATTTAAAGTGTTTATTACTACATTGTAGCCACACATTTGCCACACGATATCGTGAAGTATAAAATAAACAATATAACTAAAAGAGTAAAAAATTTATTTTTAGTAAACAGTTTTTAAAAGAATACAGTAAACATTTTATAAATCAAAATGTATGAACTGTAATTAACATGTTTAAGAAAATAATTATAAACATCAAGTAATAAATAATTTAGTTATATTTGAATCCTGAAGTTCTGAATTTTTCACGAATAAATATCATACTCATAACATCAAATTTATAAAAATAAATTTGGTTCTTTAAACAGCCGCTTTTTTAGTTGGCTGTATGTGTTGATACATACAGTGTTATAATCCATTTTTTGTTTTAATAACCATAGTTTTTATTTATTTTTTTTCGGATTGAGTCAATTAGGGTGGGTTGTATTAATAAATGGGGATTGTTTTTTTTTCTTTTTTATTGAGA
The DNA here is from genome assembly GCF_047948215.1 of Lycorma delicatula. Lineage (NCBI taxonomy): Eukaryota > Metazoa > Arthropoda > Insecta > Hemiptera > Fulgoridae > Lycorma > Lycorma delicatula. The sequence continues at coordinate 148,312,964 of NC_134459.1, read as the reverse complement.
TGCTTTTATTTTTAACTAATATATACCATTTTTGAGAAAATATTAGTACATTATGCAACGAGCCTAGTCATTGATCCAGAGTGCGAGCGAAGTAAGTTACGACATTAGCCTTGGCGAATATCGAAAACTTCACAAGAGTGAATTAATGGGCATTATAAAGATTTGTATACCGTGTTTATTCTACGGCTGAGAAAATATTGGAATTCTGTTTAAACCAATGGTGGAATACATTGTTTACGGAATATATATTTTTTTTCAAAAAATACATTTCTGTGACAATAGGTTATTACTCATAAGTTCTGCCTTTTCTTTAATATCGATTGATGATAAAGACATTTCTTCCTCAGAATCCGGCATAATTAACAAAAGGATAAACAGTGTAATATAGAAACTTTTGTTACCTATCAGTATACTTTTAAATTAATCTTTGCTTGCTAACTAATAAATCGGATTAAAATCAGAGTAAAGGAAACAAGTGATACTTTAAACAATACCCGCTTTTGGTCGATCAGTGGTTAAAAAATAAGGCTTTTGATCGGTTGAGAATCTCTATCATAATGAAAATCTGTTTCAGAGTAACCCTCATTATGATACAGGTTCCAGCCGCGTAAATTAAACGTTTTAATACAGCCGTAGAAGAAGGACTTTGATTTATTCATGATAGATAATTTCATACTATGTAACTAAAAATAATTTTTTTAGTGATAAATTATAAAAATTAATGAACGCCTTGATTTACTTTGTTTAGCCTACAAATAAGAATCGTAATGTTTTTTTTATCCAGAATTTTTGAAATTGATATCAAACTTCTTTCAAAATTTATAAATTTAAATGTGGCACAGATACACTTGATAAAAATAATGAAATAATTACTCATTCACACTACTTAAAATGTTATTAGAATGTTACACATCACATCTGCAAGTCATATTTTTATAACCTACAACACAACCAATTTATCATTTATGATGAATAGTTATTTTTTTATAAGATTTTATTTATTTCACACAACACAAAATAAAATAAACGGATATTAATCACTTCAGGTTTTGAAAGTGACATTAATTATTTATACCTTAGCGTTATTATAAAAACTATTGTGTAAATATCATATAATTTTTTAAATACAGAATAGACGTTAAAAATTATTTACACTAATAAAATATTGGTTGTTAAAAGAACATACGCAAACTTTATGTAATTTTAGGGTAGGAATTTTCTATTAAAAAATTTAATTATTAGATAAGAATACACTTATTAATCTTTGATCCATCTTTGATCCATTAACAATTTTCTTTTCCATAATACACTTTAATGAAATAAAATTGCTCTGTCCTTTTTTTAACATGAGAAAAGAATTACTGAATCGTTTAGAAAATTTAAATTTGTTGTTTTATATTTGTGCTTGACCCAAATAGACAGAATGGAAATACTTTCGTTATTTTTTTATTGTACATCAGTCATTTGAATGGTTTAATGTTCTTCTCCATTATTACTGTTCAGCGCTGAACATAGTTATAGAATAAATACTTCAATTATATGTTTTATCTTCTTCTTATATATAAAGCTGAAAGTTAATCTGTTTGTTCTCGCAAAATTTGTTCACGCTGTCATCTGTTTGTTCACGCGAGAATCAACCAAACGATTGCTTTCAAATTTGCAGGATACATTCCTGTTATAACAGGAAAGTTTTAAGTCATTAATCGAGACCCTAACCCTCTTTGGAATGAAGTTGTCAATTAAAGATGTTCATTAAAGAAAAAAAGACATTAATCCTTTTACTAAATTTTATATTTCTATCGCCATGGTAACAGAAATAATTTAACAAAAATATGAATTTTTCTTCTTCAAAGGTGATTTAGATACTTTAATTACCATGATTAGTACTATACTTTCTCTTGTAATTTAATTCTTTTTCAGGTTTTTATAAAGCCTAAATACTCTATTGTTATTTTCTAGTATTATTCTCACAAACATGATGGTAATGAACCCTGCGGGAGTTCAGGAGGGGCGGGGCCTCTTGGTAAGACTGTAATGGCGAGCGAAGCGTGATCTGCATGATCTATCTCAGAGCATTGTTATGATTGTTATTGTTAATTTTTATAGTCACCGATTCGAAATGATGATTGGGCTTAGTCACATTTCGTCAGGCGTCCTGCGAGAAATCATGACCGTAACTTTTCTAGTTTACAATTGTATACTAATAATCACACGCCTCATATAATATTGGTTATTTCTAAAATTACTACCTTCTGGAGGAGAGTTATTACATTATGACTGATATCCAGTTTTTTAAAAGTAGTTCAGATTTACAGGGATTTCCCCAATAGCATCTATCGCTATTGGTACTACGCCAACCTCATTCTGATGGCACATATCTTATATCTTGTCTATGAATGACAAATATCTCTCTATCATCTGGTTTTGTCGTTTCATGAGATTGTTCACCAGTGGTACAGCTACATCCACAAGGAACGTGATTTTTCTCTTTTTATCCATATATACAATATCTGGCTTATTATGAATAATAGTCTTATCCTTTCTTAACATTATATTCCAGTAAAGTTTGATATTTTCGTTTCGAGTATTGGTTTCGCCTTATATACATAATAATGGCTTCAATGCATTTGTTATCCCGTTATCATCAACAAAAGTTGTTGATAAATCACTCCTGTGATGTAATCGGGCCTTCTTTTATATTCCCTTGAGGCTAGTACGGGAAATACAGGTTCAATGTGGTCTATATTTTACCGCCCACAAATCCGGCATTTGTCTGTAGTCAGTTCAGCTTCTTTCAAGATTTGTTCCCTGTAGCTCCTTCTGGGAACTACGTGATCTTGAATTGCCAGCATGAATCCCTCGGTCTGCAAAAAAGTACCTTTCTATTTAGCTAAATATAACTTGTCCTTTGGTCTATGTCTCCGATCTCCAAGTTAGCTACGAACCGTCCATGGAACTCTTTACTTTCCCAGGCCTCGATTATAGTATTCACGGGGACTATTTTTGTACATGGGTCGTATTGTGAATCTTTCAGATTCAGAGATGTCAAACTAAATGTTCTAATAATAGCTTGATTCAAGCGACTGTTCTATGTTCTTTTGTAGAAGAAATCTCTCAACCTGCCAATCTGAGCACAAGTTTTTAATATCAAAGTACCCGTTAGCTCCCATTTTCCGCGATAGGTAGAATCTCAACGGAGCTTGTAGGATGGTGTATACTATATAGTGTGCAAGTGATCCTAAACATCAGATTCAACGCACCCAGTTTAAATTCCAGCGGAAAGTGGGGGGGCGGACAAGCACGCGGCTGAAAGCCTAGGGGGTTTCCCGTATGTCTGGGGGTCGCCTGGGTGCCCTATTTCAAGCTGTCAATTGTCCATTATATGTCTAGGGGTTTGATCTTTAGAATTAGTCGAGACATTTATGATCCTTATGGTATTCGTCACAACCCTGCGCAACACATTACCATTTAAATTACGACCAATTTTCTACCCCACTTTAGTTACTTTGTTTTCTAATCTCCTTTGCCACGGCAGGAATTTGTTTTTCTTACTCATCGTTTGGGCATACTGGGAACGGATATCTTGCCCATGAAATTTGAGAACTGTGGCAGCAACGACGTATTTAATCTAGAGACTTCTCTAGACTATAATGGGACGTAATTTTAATTCTGACCATTATTATTAACCACTTAACTGTAATTGAAAAATTAACCATAATATCCAAAACCATTTTCTATTTATTTTGAAATTTTATGTAGGATAACAGGAATATTTTAATTCAAAAACAGTTTTGACAACATAAAGAATAACAATGAAAAAAAAATATTATGGGTAGCCCTACAAATAATTTAAAAAAAAGCCATGAATAAAAAATCAGTTATTCATTACCAAAGTTTAAAAATAAATTTTAAAATGTTATAGTGATTAAGAATTAACTTAAATAGTTTGTCAGTCAGAAGTATAAGTAAAAGAAGAATAATAAATTCATTACATTTAAAAAAATAAAAATAAATAAAAAAAAATAAAAAAGAGGTTTTACTAGCAATATCTGACATGTATTTAATTAATACAAAAATAAAAAGCTTTTTAATCAGTTTCCTGAACAATGAAATTATAAATAATTGTACAGATTAATAATGGCTTGAAAGGCATGCATCCATTGTTACCTTCAAATACAATATAAAGGTTTAAACAAAGTACAGTATAACAAAAATTATAATTAATAAAACTAAAACCAAGCGTAAAAAAGCGTACATAATTCGAAAATTAATTATAAAAAAAAATTAAATAGTAAAATGCTTAACATAGGTGTAGAAAACATTAAAATTAAATGGTTAACCAAACAGAATAAGCAATTAAGTTTAAAAAAATTGTCACAAATCACATATGAGAAACAAAGAAGACGTAAAACAAATTAACATTGGTCACATATAAGAAACAAACTCGAAACAACGAAACTTAAACAAGTTATAAACAACAAAACAAAAAATTCATATTAATAAATTAAAATATTTCATAAAAAGTATCAGCAAAATTTCAGTAAGAAAATTCAGCGCACAAAAGCCTGTAGATCCAATACATGCAGCCGTCTTAGATCTTCACTATTATCCAGTATGTTAACAGCCAGATAGTTTTTGTGCGCGTTAAGCTTAAGTACATACTTTGAAGTTAGCCGGTGAATTTCTTTACGAATAGATAGCATCCCTAGGTAATTGTGGATCTCCTTGTTCTTCGCAAACATGGCGCCTCCGATATATTCCTCATCACTTTGTTCTGAAACCTTTGCATGATGGCGATATTACTATTGCTTGCCGTACCCCAAGGTTGTATCCCGTTGGCCTATATTGGATTTAAAAATACGTTATGTAACAATAGTTTGTTACTTAATGACAACACGGACCTCCTTTCTAGCAATCAGTTTATCAGCCATCTAAGCTTAATATTTAATTGCTTTATCTTCTCTCTCACGTGATTTTTTTCCATTTTAGAGGGCGATCCAAATGAAGTCCATGGTATCGTTGTCGTAATGAGGTATGTGAACACCATCTAGGCAGTCTCGTGGGTTGACGCCCCTCCTCTTCCCAAATGTCATATGACTCGACTTCGTAATGTTAACATGTACTTTTCATTTAGCTAGCCATTCACTGAGACGGTTTAAATCTGATTGGGTAAGTAATATGCAGTAGAACTTATTTATTCCCAGTATTCATTCTGGAAAATCGGAATTTGGGAGTTACTCAAATCATCAGTTTTCGTAACGAACGATTCGAAAAATTCTATGGATACCTACTTACAAGGTTTCTTCAAAATAACGTTAAATGACTTTTTTTAAAATTAAACAAAGGGAAATCAAATCGTTCTTCGACAAACAGAATTTTCTTTAAATTCTAACTTTTGTTTTTTAGATGGAAAATATCGGAGGTCAAGAATTTTTTTCTTTAATTACACAAACCTGAAGAATTTACATTTTAATCTTTAGATTTTTATATCATCTTATTAAGTCAGGATTACATAGCAGAATATTTTTATCGTAGATGTGCGTAATGGTGTTAAGTAGATTTATAGTATTAAGTTAAATAAATATCAAAAAATTTATAAAATAATTAATAAATATTCAGTTTCTATTACTCAAAAAATTAAGCAACAAAAATTATTGTTAAAAAAATCCTCGACACTTTTTTTGTATATTATAAACATTTTACGATTATTGATGCTATATGCATTATCTACATAATTTTTTTAAATTTATTTATTTAAACTTATCTAGGTTCTTTTTTTTATTACAAACAAGAAAACGGTTTTCTTGTAAACGTTTTATGTTTAAAACGTTCTTCGTTCCTTTTTTCCTTCTACCAGCCAAGAGTACGATGAGTTAAGTAATTAAAGTGTAATTAATTGTGTTTTAATTTATTCATGATTTTGAAGCGGTATATTCAAATTCCTATACTTCTACACGTATACTTCATAAACGCACATACAAAATTTTCCACGATCTCGATTTTAAACAATATTGTCTAAATTATTCACCCACGTGTCTCCTAATTTTCAGTTTTAGATATTCGTAACAATGATTTCTTTAAATAAAATTTATGTAGCTATATGTTTTGAAAGAGATATTACTTTTTAAAATCACATTTTATTACTTTGTAAAATGAAAATCCTTATTTATTATAAATGACGTTGTATAATAATAAATTAAATTTATAAAAAAAATAATTTGTCTAATTTTTCATTCTATGAAAAAAGGTTTTTTTTTGTAATTCTTTCTGAAGAAGATTTGATGATATTAATATGCATACATCAGAAAGGTAGATCTTAAAAACAATTTTCAAGAAAATTCGAATTATCGTAAAATAGTTAAAAAATTTTTTTCTAATAAAATTTGTAAAGTTATTTTTCTTTTTGTCTTCAGTCATTTGACTGGTTTGATGCAGCTCTCCAAGATTCCCTATCTAGTGCTAGTCGTTTCATTTCAGTATACCCTCTACATCCTACATCCCTAACAATTTGTTTTACATATTCTAAACGTGGCCTGCCTACACAATTTTTTCCTTCTACCTGTCCTTCCAATATTAAAGCGACTATTCCAGGATGCCTTAGTATGTGGCCTATAAGTCTGTCTCTTCTTTTAACTATATTTTTCCAAATACTTCTTTCTTCATCTATTTGCCGCAATACGTCTTCATTTGTCACTTTATCCACCCATCTGATTTTTAACATTCTCCTATAGCACCACATTTCAAAAGCTTCTAATCTTTTCTTCTCAGATACTCCGATTGTCCAAGTTGTTAATCATTATTATCCGATTGTAAAGTTAATCATTATTAAATATTTTTTCCTTTAGAATTAAAAACATTATGTTTAAAAATATTTATAAATTAGAATAAATACATATAATTGGAATTTAATTCATTATGAATTCATTAAATCTATGTTATGAGAATGATATAAATAAATCTGCGATGTATTAATTAGAATGTAAAATGAACTTGTGATTAAAATCAATATCAAGTATGGTTTGTTTATATACTTCAAATAATTAATTTTGAACTAGTATGTTACAAATAATGATTGGTTTCGAATCAAAATTGGATTAATAAAAGAGATTCATTATATTACTAAAACCTATAAAAAAATGTTAATTACATAGTTAAAGTAGTTCGTTATTCGATTCCGTAAAACTCATAGCTACATTTATAATATGAAAAAATAATGATGTACGCGTTAAAAATTAAGAGATTTATTGATATTAATATTGATGAAACTGCTCTTTTTCCTTTTTAGCCTTCGAGAATTACCGTTCAGGTATTACTTCAGAGGATGAATGTGGTTGATATGTATGATTCTAAATGAAGTGTGTAGTCTTGTACAGTCTCAGTTCGACCATTCCTGAGATGTGTGGTTAACTGAAACCTAACCACCAAAGAACATCGGCATCCACGTTCTCGTATCAAATTCGTATAAATGTAACTGCCTTTACTAGGACTTAAACGCTGGAACTTTCGACTTCCAAATCAGCTGATTTGGGAAGACGCTTTCACCACTAGACCAACCCGGTGGGTTTGATGAACTGTGTTTGGTTTATTATTGTTACCAGACGAAAACACATAAATAAATAGAACAACTGTGTGAGTTGCAGTCACTATAGTCTAAATCAGTGGTTTCTAACTACCGTATTTCGATTCTTGGCGCCCTTGCTGAACCCAGATTTTCGCAAGGATCTTATGTCAAATTTTAACAATTATGTTTACGAAGTAACCAATAATTATTTTGTAAGGATTAAATAATATATATAAAACACATTTTATATAATAAAATAATGTAACTCAACTAGTTATAATAATTAGAGGAAACCACCAAATAATTTGTAAATATCTTAAGATGAATTGTAATATTACCATAGAATATAACTAACTAAGCGATATGAGTGTAAAACGATATTTCATACAATTGTCCGTTTTAAATAAAGTAAATTCTGCATTACGCATAATTTTATACGTAATGATTAGAAAAATTTCAGTAAGTTTACACTAAATAATAAAATAATGTTAATTGTCTTATTTATGTTTTTCAAATACGAAGGTTATGTTCTATTAAAACGTATTAATAGCAACCATTTATTTTTACCAATAAAATAAATTTTAACAAGACCGACTTAAATTAAATGCAACTCATCTTTAAATTAAGGGTTTAATCGACGATATAATTCTCTGCTGAGAATTTGGTTTTTAATGTTTTGTGACTATTTTTTTTTTATCTGACTTTACTTGGATGATGTTAATGTTCTGTGATATTATTATCATCGTGACTTTATAATTTGCTACTTGTTATCCGTTATCTTTGTTTTTGTTATTGTTTCGTTTGTGTCATGAGAAGTGATTCATATTATTAATAATGTATTTTGAGGTAGGCTACCTTTGGATGGTCTCCTAACACGTTACTTTTAGCCAAAACATTTACTTATGGTCGCAGTCTTTTTGGCGAACGATTGTAAAAATAAATTGCTCAAAGAAAAATTATTTGGGTTAGTAATAATATGCTTTCAGTTTATCGCCGATTTCATAGGTTTACATTTTATAAAAGGTTTAAATGGTGTTATCTTTTATTTTTTAGAGTAGGTTTTTAATTTAAAATTTGACTTTATTTTTTATTTGAAATATATGAGGTTTGTTAAAAACGGATTCATGAATGAAAAACCCACAAAAGTAAGAAATCTTGTTTTGATAAAAACTAGAAACTTAATTCAGAGAAACAAATTAAGTAACTATTACGTAACGTGACAGGATTTGATGGCCGTATACTAGTATACATTAATTTTTTATTATAGGTTTTCTCCTAATATACTTAAAGTTTACTTTGAATGTCAAAATATTTTAATAAATATAGTCATCTAATTATCAAATAATGATAAAAAATAATCAAATCGCCATCATGAACGTGTAAATTTTGGTTAATATTTCTTCCATCGATGTCATCTGAAAAACTTACAACTGAACCAGCGAAAGAACACCCTCAAATAAAAAATAAAAAAATCACTGATTTTTACAATGTTGAAATGATTTGTTATTAACCTTACACATTCTTATATTATTTTCATATATATATTTTTTTTGAACAAAGGAAAAAATTAAAAAATTACCGCTCCCTTCTCCAGAGTATAAGAGGTAAATTGTGCCCTCACCTACTTTATTATTTCTTTATATTTATGCTTTAAACTTAAAAAAAAACTCTTATAAATTCTAAATATTGGAGATTGGAATGGGTTCCCATAATATAGCTCTATTATTGCTCGGATGGTGGAACTGTTCCAAGACGTCCTGTTGGAGAATACATTTGAGGAGCCAAAGAGCGCAAGGTCGATTCAATTGAACCTAATGGATGAAGCTACGCAAACTTATTTCATTTTTTCAAATGTGCGACGACCTGGGATAGATGTGCGGAAGGCACTGGAAAGTGGGGTAGTTGACAGCGAATTGCCCCGGCTGATCCTTCAGAGGTGGCTTCCGCTATCCGCTATGGTACTTCCGCTATGGTACTGGAGAATATCAGCTGATGAATGTTAGCTGATGGCCTTGCGTGGGTAGTTGACCTGGTACGGTGGGCAGATTGTTGGACCACTTCGGCGTTGTTGGAGGAGATGCCCTGGGCGGGCCGGATATTTCGATCGGGTTCTCTGCGGGCTGGTCAGTGCGGGCTGGCAATAACCGTGCAATGGATTTGGCCGGTGAGTCAATAGACGTAGGCGGACTGAACTATTTGGTATTATTGGACTCATCGGAGGGTGAGGAACGTTTGTCAATCGCTTGATGGAATCAGCTCGGTTGGTGTTGTGTAAGAATGCCAATGCCTGTTTTTGTGGACCTCACGGGAGGGTGGGGCTTCTTTTATAGAACGTAGACGTCCTTTTATAGAACGTAGACGATAGACGTCCTTACCTCTGAGGTGGGTTTAGTACGTGATATCCGCAAGACGGTTGGAGACTCAGTGACGAAATGTCCTCTCCCTGCGGCCCTCATTTGGGGATTCAAAAGTGGCGACAGTGGCGGTTCCGCCTCTGCTCGCGAATAAATTGCTGAAGGGTGGCCGCATTCGCATTGGGTGTCTTGCCGGGTTTAAAGGAAGTCAACTGAGGAGCGTTGCTATAGATGTTGGGGGATTGGGCACCGAGCTGGTTCCTGCGGCGGTCCCGATAGACGAGGACATTGTTTCAACTGTGGGATTGCGGGGCATCTACATAAGTAAGGATTGCCCAACGGAGACTAAATGTACATTTTGTAATTCTCGGGGGACGCAGCTGCAGGACCAAGACCAAAAAATGAGGTACTTTTCCTGTGTTTTGGAGAATATCTGGGTTGGGAGAGCCCTGTCCAGAAGGGGTGAGCTGCTTAGGTGTCTCGCTGCCGGTGATTGGACAGGGACTATCTTAGTGTTCCGATCAAACTTTGATGAGGGGCACAAAGAAAGACAGAAAGACCGTTGTCCCGGTGGGGAAATCTGTGGGGTTTCTCATTTTGAGGCGTGGCGTCAAGACCGGAGTCCCAGTGGGGATCCCTACAAAGTCCCCTAATTAGAGGCATCGCGATTAATTAAAGACAGAGTCCTGGCTGTCTGGGGGGAACCTCAGGCAGTTTGAGGCGATGGCACTCCCTGAAGCTGCGTTTAGCTTGTTTTCGGGTCTGGCTCCAGGGGAGGAATAAAAACTGATGAACTCAAAAAAAAAATTTTCTAAACATTGGTTTAATTTGATTAAATTGGGAATAATGATAAGAGCAAGAAGAAGTTTTAAAATGTTTTTGCTAATATTAACTGGAATTAGAAATGTATCTTATCTACCTTCTAAAATCGTATTAAAAACAATTTTTTTTTTTTGTAGAATAAAAATGTAATAGTTGGATTGTCAGACCAATTACAGGGAATTTTAACAATAGTATAAAGGTTTTCATTTGGCAGTACGGAAATCTTTTTTTTTTTTGTTGATTATTTATTAAAAAATAGGTATTACGCTGTAAGATATTTGTTAATTTCAGTTTAATTTTAATTAAAATAAACATTTAAAAAGTTGGCATGAATTGAGTCGTCACGATTTCCGCACCAAATGACGTCATTTGGAAGCAAGAGTTATATTTCCTGATGTTCGATAGGAAATGCTTCGATTCAGCGATATATCCGGCAAGTAGAGTTTTCAATGGCTCTGGTGGTGCATCAAGTTGAGGCAATTTGATTTTTTCGCCAGCGAAACGCGTCCCTTTCGTTTCATTATTTAACTTTAGAGCCTGGCAGTAGGTACAGACATGACTCATCTGGCCAATGACAACATACCGACTTGGAACTATAATCAACAGCTGGATTGTACCGGAACGCAAGACGATTGTATTGCAGATTCACATCAGCTGTTCTTTGGGTTCGTGTTTCAGCTATCCTCACCCTGTCGCGTTTATTCCGTTGAGAACGAACCAAATCTGTTGCTGCAGAACGCGACTGACGTGCTCGCAATCGTGCATCCTCAATCCTGGCTGCTCGTCTTTCTGCTGGTTCCACGTTACGTATCTGGATGGTCCTTAGTCTGTTCCTCTCTCGTACGGATGCCCGCTCTTCCTCAGTCATATTCGAAAGCCATCTTCTTAATCCTTCTGTGTGGCGAGTGCGACGGCCCAAATTCGATTTTCTGCAAGGCATTATTTCGGTTTTCACTGGAATAGAAGGAAGGGATAAGATTATAACCTCTTATGGCTCTCATAGGTCTAGGTAGAAAACCATGACTGAAAGGACAAAAAGTTTAATAAAAATTTTCATTTTGAAAAGCCCAAAAAAATTTATTTATACTTTTTTCACCTATCTCTTATGGTTCTCATAGCTGCAGCTCGAAAACAATGAGGCACAGGGCAGACAGTATTGAAAAGTGGCTAAAATTTATTAACTAAATTTTTTTTTTGTCTTCAGTCATTTGACTGGTTTGATGCAGCTCTCCTTATTTATTAACTAAAAACATGAATTTAAATAAATAGGTAAAATATAAGTTAAATAAAATAGTTAAATAATAATTATAAAAAATTAATATTTTTTATGGCCATCTCTCATATAAAACATAACCTCTACTTACGATTTGGTGAAAGGCGCAGCTCAATCACGACACGATCACACAACAGTACCTCGATTAAAGTGAATATTTAATTCAGACAGATGTGAATATTTAACCTAACAAAGGATTTTTTGGTCATTATGTATGAATATTATTTTCTATGTATTTGGTTATTTCGACTTTTTTTTCTTTGCATAGTCTTAAGTCTATCTGGGCTGTAAGATGTTTTAGCTTTAAAATACAGATGTTTTAGTTGTTAAATATAATTCAAAGAAATTTGTTACTTAATCAGTTGTGATTTTGTTTACAATGGCAACGGCCATACGGGCTCTTTGTGATTGGTCGTTGTGTTTGACAGCGGCCATCTTGCATTGATCTCATTGGTTTTTCTTTGTTTACATTTCCATCTGATTTATTAGCCTCTTATTTATTAAAAAACTGTACAAATTAAAAATAGATAAATAGATTTATTAAAAGTAGATGAAAACAATCTTTGATGCGGGTTATATATCGTGCTAAAATGTTTTTATCGGGGTTTTTTTTTTTTAACAAAATACTGATGTTTTAGCTGTTAAATATAATTCGAAGAAATTTGGTCGTTGTGTTTGACAGCGGCCATCTTGCATTGATCTGATTTTTTTTCCTTTGTTTACATTTCCAAATTAAAAATAGATAGATAGATTTATTAAAAATTGATGAAAACAATCTTTGATGCGAGTTATATATCGTGTTAAAATTTGAGCTCAATCGGTGCAGAACATTTTGAGTTTTTGAAGCCGTATACAAACGAACTTAACATATTATGTATATATATTAACATATACTAATATATATATATATATATTTAATTAATATTTAACTTTTATTTTTTTGTTAATTAAAAATTTTATCAATAGGAAAAAACAATTTTTTAAGTATAACATGAGAAATTTTTTTCATCTACCATTTGACTGAATCCAACAAAAACAACTACCAAAAGAAAAGTGTAATATATTTAGGATGTTTGAGGATGTTGAGAATGATCAGGGTGTGTGTGTGTGTGTGTGTGTGTGTGTTTAAATATATTTTTAAAAATTTGAAAAAATGATTATACTATTCCTGTTTTTTAATATTTGTGTCTGGTTTACGTGATGATATTATAACTATAATTTTAAGTACAATGCAGAATCGAAATTAGTATCCATCTGTTTGACCTCAGAAATGAAAATTTACGAAATCAAATAAAATCAAAAAGTCGGTCATCAGATCGTCAAATAATTTGGATATGATGCATAATATTACCTTTTTAATAACTAGATCGAGTTTGAAAATCACAGCCAGACTCATCTTTTCCGGGCTCCTTTTCAAAAAATTTTATTCACTGAGTAATAGTTTTTAAATCCGAATCGATATCGAGGTATACCAAGAAAAATCTCGACACTAGAAAACTTGTAGTTCAATCTTAAAAGAAGTTGCCTTACCTGTTTGATAATACAGTAATTTCCAGGATATCTATTGTAGCTTTATTTTAAATCAGAACGAAGGTACTAGAATCATTTGTTCGAGAAGTATCATTTACATTAATCTTGTGGTAAATCGTAAATTCGCCTCATCTCAGATATGCTTTTAATTAGAACCCGACAATAAATAACAGTCGGGTGATAAAATCCAAGACCTGTAAGTTTAAACTTTATATATAATCACTAGCACTTATCTTCTACCTTCCATGTATGAACTTTGATTCTACCTACCTCGACACATATACCTTCTGAATAAAAATTAGTTATAAAACATAATTGCAAAGGCAATAATGTTTTTAACACATTTACGTAAAAAAAAAAAAAAAAAAACCAGCGTTTTTTTTTTGTTGATAATTGACATTATTCTTATATTTAAAATTTTTTGCTAATACTTCAAATAATTTTTTAAGTAACAGGCATAATAAGTATCGGGAGAAAAGTGAGTGCTATCTATTATTTTCAGAAACAGTTATTTGTTTTGAAACATTAATATTAATTAACATTTGTAATAATAAAACACAGTTTGAGAAAAAAAATTTCTTATAAACGTCTATTTGCCTAAAACAGATATATTATTAGGATATAGTCGGTGTTTGGTTTATTTCAAAGAGAATAAAGGAATATTATATTTTTTATCAGGCATCTTTAAACAAATCCATATTAATACAAACGTATATTATATATTTTCTTCTTTCAAACAATCTGAATAAATTTATTCGAATTAAATAATACATTTTTATTTTAATTTTATTCATTGTTTTTATTTTTATTTTTATATTTTTTATTTCATTTATATATTTATTTCATTGTTTCATAGAAACGCATATAACAATAACTGGAATAGTTTAAAAGGATGTTTAAAATGACCTCAACTTCAATACAACACTGCACACGTTTCAGTCTATTTTCAAACTTTTTAACCAGCTGATGTACTGGAGTGTCTCATCCGTATATCGTTATTGCGGTTTTTAATTCGTCAATCGTGCGTGGTCTGTCGCGATACACTGCTTGTTTCGCTACCTCCCATAGAAAGTAATCTTGGGGAGTCAGATAGGGCGATCGTGCAGGACACAAACCCTTCGAAATTATTCGTTTGCCATTGACATTTCATAAAAATGTCATTGATCTGTTAGCCGTGTGCACTGTGACGCCATCTTGTTGGAACCAACCGTGATTGATTTCCACTTCTGTTAACCGGCTAATGAAGTTTGTTTACACAGCACAATAAAGATTAACTGTATTTTCAAAAAAAGATTGGACCCTTAATGCGCGTTCAACTCACACGGACCTAAACTCCAATTTTCGCTTCGTGTAAAGATTGTTCGTGTAATTCTTGGGGGTTAGTTGTCTACCATAGTCGTGTATTTTATGAATTAATATACCTTTCCAGATGAAACCATGTTTCATCTGTAAAAAACGTAATGTTGAAGATACCTACGGAACGCACCACGTAATTCTAAAGCATAATGCACAGCGACTTTCCGTACGCAATTATAATAAAAATGATATTTTATAGATTTTATTTTCTTTAATGTTATCATTGAAACAACAAAATTTATTACAATGAACGACAAAAACCTTTTATTAAACCTTTTAGCTTTTGTCTATATTTTAATTTAAAAGAAATTATTATTATAAAATAAATGATTATTTTTGTTTAATGAATTTAAAGTAACCATTTTTTCATAGGTAACACTTATAATTGCTAAGATATTTGCAGGGAATTAAGAAAATTTTATTACATATGTTTAAAAAAATGGTGATTCGCTTGTGTAAACATACAAGGGATATCTCTAAAGTATTGACCGCTGGAAAATTTCTCTCCTTAAGGTTGGCCAACCTGTGTCTTTCATGGCCACGCTAGTAATGTACACACTGCATTGTTGTCTGTAAGTTGTTGTGTTGTAGTATCTTTGATTACTTATGAGTTATTACGTTATAAAATGAATAGGAAAATTGGTGTTGCCGCCGACAGTGAAATACGTGGTCATACGTTTTTTAAACCATCAAAAGGTTAAGCCGTCTGAAATTGATAGGCAGTCGGTTTCTGTGATAATGTAGTGAATAAAAGAAACGTTCGAAAATGGTGTGAAAGGTTGAAAAATAAAAGAATTAGTGTGCACGATGAAGAATGTTAAGGGAGGCTCTCGATAATCACAGAGGACTTGTTGAAACGTATCGATGATGAAATCAGAAAAGATTGTCACTCAACGATTCCCGATCTGATCCTTATTTTTCCTGATGTTTCAAGAACTGTTATCGGTCACGTTGTTCATGACCATTTAGGCTTCAGAAAGGTTTGTGCACGTCGGGTGCCACACGTCTTAACGGACCGACACAAAGAGATCAGTATGGGATCTGCTTTGGAATTTTTGATGCGCTACACAGAAAAAGGTGATGAGTTCCTTAATTTAATTGTTACCGGCGATGGAACATAGATTTTGAATTACACGCCAGACAGCAAACGGCGGTCAAGTGAATGGTGTCATCCTCAATCACTAACCAGACCAACAAAGGTCAACCCACAACTATTTGGACGTAAACGATGGCCACAGTCTTTTGGGATCGGCTTGGCATACTGCTGTTTGATTTCATTCCACGTGGAACGACTATAAATGCAGAAGCCTACTGCAAAACTTTACGTAAGTTACGACGCGCCATTCAAAATCGACGACGTGGGCGGCTGTACAATAATAAACCTCCACATGTCCGGACACTTGATTTACTGAGAACATTTGGATGGGAAATCTACGATCACCTACCATATAGTCCGATCTTAGCTCCTTCTGATTACCATCTGTTTGGAAAATTGAAAGAATTTTTGAGTGGTAAGCCATACGGGGAACGATGAACTTAAAAATTCTGTTAATCATGGCTAAATGCACTGGCGCCAGAAGAATACGACGGTGGTATATTGAAGCTGGTGTATCGCTACGATAAATGTCTTAATTCATGTGGCGATCATTTAGAGAAGTAGTATAAGGTATGTAGTTTAAGAGAATTAAAAATTATTTATAAAGTTTTCAGAATAATTTTTTTACAATGAAACGGTCTTTATTTTAGAGATAACCCTCTCGTATTATTTTACATCGTAATACTTCAAGGGAATCATATTGTTTAACTAAACATTGCATAATCTCCGTACTAAACTGACTATTATATTACTGTATGTTTTTCATAAACTGCTAAATTATGAAACTTGTATTAATTACATTATTTTATTTCACTTTTATCTTAATTTACATCCAAACATTTCTACTAAAAATTGCTTTACTTTACTGGAAAATATCTTTTCTTTTTTTTTTTTTATTAAATAATAATAATTTTAGTATAAATGAAAGGAAAAAAAATTATGCTACACCACTTAAGTTTTATAATAATAATTTATTTATAACAACAGAAGAGCTACTTAGTCCTTTATATATTATTTAAATAATAATAATAAAAATCTGATGTGGGCATCACATGACTTCCTAGTACGCTTATTATATTACAAATACACCTTTTTTTTTTAAAGTGAAAAGTACATAAATTTTTATTTCATTAATAAATTCTGATATTTTTTAATATATATATATATATATTTTTTTAATGTATTGTATACTTATATACTTTTTTTAATGTTATTATTAAATTATTATTATTTATTGTATTTTTTTTACAATCAGAGATTAATAATTATTAATAAATCAATATATTTAAATGAAATAAAATAAAGTTAAGAAAAAAGGAGATTAAGTCGGATTTGAACTAGTGTGCCTTCCCTATGTAAGAGCCAAATATTTCATTAATTATAATTTTTTTTTATAACTCGAAACGAGTAAAAAGTAAGTACTACTTATGATATATCTGATATATCATTGAAAACCTCTCGATGAGGATTTATTTCTGCAGTTAAGTAAAGTCCAAAATTCAAATTGTTTTGGATTTTTGGGCACTTTTAGTCCAGTCGATTGCAATCAATAGGAGAGGTGCACAACTAGATGTTACAACAATCATAAATCCAAAATGTCAATATCCTACGGCTAATCGTCTTTGAGTTTTGCGAGATACACAAGCGCATACGTATGGACGTACATACAGACTTTATGCTGAAACTAATCAAAATGGATTCAGGGATAGTCAAAATAGATATTTCCCTTGAAATCTGAAAACAGAAATTTAAATTGCCAAAAATTTAGCGTCAAATATTTTTTTTTTTTTTTTTTTTTTTTTAGCCTAAGACTTAGGTAATTAATTTGCTTTATTCCATTCTCTATAAAACCTGTCATTTTGTACGTAACAAGTTTGTTCCTGTTCATTCGCTGGTGAACATATAAGTTTATTTTACAAAATCAGTTCGGGAATAAGAGCTAATTGAAAAGAAATACGGGAGAAAAATTTTGTGAATAAAGAAATTATTACTCATTTTTCAAATCTCGATTGTAATATTGATGTACATTCTTGAATCAAAGAGTATTGTTTTTACCAAACCGAGAACAGGAATTTCAATTATAGTAAGGTGCAGGAGTACTCCATCATTTGGAAATAATGAAATTAATTTTTTTGTAAAAGAAAGAATCAAGAATAAAACCGATATAAAAAACTGTATCTTGCTACTAGGTTGATAGATCTCTTCTTATACCTTCAGAAATTCTGTTGCATATACTGTCAAATCAGAGTGTGTGGAATGAAAGAATATAGGAAACACTAAACTAATGGAATTTAACAACAAACAGGATTTAGTGGTATGGACACGTGAATAAAGAATGTATAACAGATATTTGGGTGCTATGGTGGCAGAAAATTGGAAGCGTGTAATGTAAACAAAAGGAAGGATAGTAATACCAAAGGAAACCTTCATTAAGAATATGGAAATTACTATGTAATAAAATTTTGGACTTAAGAGTTGAAGAGGTTAGACAAATGATATGTATGGAGTGTCTTATTGTATGGAAGTGCAGTATGGATGATAAGGAAAAGGGTGAAGAACTAGATATTGAAACTTTTGAGATGTGGATATGAAGGTGAACGGAAAAATTAGATCGATGAATAATATGAGAAACGGGGAATTAATGAACAGGATTAAAGAAGAAAGAACACTTATTCCGGAAACACACAAAAGAAAAGGAAATAGGTTAGGACATGATTTGGATTAATGGAATCTTGGACAACTACAGTAAAAAGAAAAAGGAAGCGAGGAAAAAAGATGAGTTAATAGATGAAGAGAAGATTGGATACTACAAGAGGACAAAGGACAAAGCTTTCGGTAGAAATGGACTGAGACAAAAGAAGTGTAAGGATCCTGCCTCCAGGCAGAACACCAGATGATGACGGTCAATTATTTGATTAACTATCCTAAAAATAATAATAAACTGAAAGTGTAGGTGTGTATCTTTTGAAGTCGGCTGCTGAAAAAACAGTTTCACTTTGTAGTGTCTTATTAATGAGATTAATTTTTATTCACTCTTACTAAGACTCTACATCTATTAACTATTACGAAAACTACCCAATTACGAAAATTTCATTCAGCCTTCTATATATTCAGCAAAAGGGAAAATTAATGATTAATGAATCAATAAGAACTTCTCTATCCATAATATCTATTATTCACGTTTATTTAATTTATATTATGTATTAAAGTAACGTATAGTTTAAAAGAAGTTTCTGTTATAAAATGACTTAATCGTTAAAAATTGACTTGGAAACTAAAATAAATTTTAATTTATGTTAAAACTAACATTAATAATCCGAGTAAAGAATTACGTTTTGCAATGGAAGATACTAACTAATATCATGGTTGTTCTCAATGTAACTTATTCCTGTCAATAAATTTAACCAAAACCATCTTTTAATTAATTTGTTCCATCTGTTTTAACTAATTTTAATTAAATATTAAAAAATGGCAGTAATGATCATTATTTTAATTATAAATGGAAGTAATTTTGAAAAGTTTTAATTAAATTTGTAGTTGATATTAAAAAATAAAACTACAGATTTTCAGTTGATTACTTGTTAAAGCTGTATTATTTTATAACTTTCTTTGGTTTATACAATTTTAAGAGTAATTCTTATTTTTATTTTTTTAAATAGTAAATGTTCTAGTTTTCTATGAATATTAAACAGTAATATTTTAAAATAAACAATTACTGGTCATATCAATTTTCACTATCCATATTTTTAAATAAATTTGTTTATTTATTCAGTAGATAAAAAAAAATAATAGAGTCGTTGTACAGTATATAAATATTTGTTTATTCATTTTAATTTAACATTAATCTTTTTTAAATGGTATTTAAAAATTTTGTCTGCAGTGATATTGTATATACAGTATTTAAACGTATTCAGTCCAGAGAGAATTTTTATTTTTTGTCATGCTTTATCAAACTTAATTAAAAATTTTTCATAAATGTAAAGACCGTATTTATTAAAATTAATGACATAATATAATTATATTTTATGAGTAGTTTATCATTTTCAAAAATAAAAGTAAATATAACAAGAAAATAAATTAATTAGGGGATTCTTTTTTTTTGTAAATTTATCACATTTTTATGATTAATCGATAAGGAAATACCTGCCGAGAAGAAGTGAACTAGATAAGAAGAAATGAGAATTTTTGAATCGAGTACAAAAATTATAATACAGTGTTCTATTTTAAAGAGGCCCCATCACTTATTTCAGCAATGGCAAACACTTGCTTGCACAATAATTTACAGAAGGTGTTGAAAATGATGTCCATCCACTTCTATGCACTTGTCAACACATTTGACCATATTCCTGGTTACTTTTGTACCACCTCTTTCTCCAGGATGGCATTGCTAATGTTTGTCTTCAATTCGTGCAGGGTGCTCCGATAAACAATTTTTTTAAGTAACCCCGCAGAAAGAAATCTGGACTAGTCAGTAGATCTTAGTGGCCATAATCCTTTAGAAATGATTCTTCCACTGAAAAAAATCCTGTAGCATTTCCGTAACAGAGCGAGCTATATAGCCAGTGGCTTGCCCTGTTGCAACCAACGGTCTCACTCATCATCTTGCACTAAGATAAGAACTGTTGGATAATTTTTGGTAGATTCCAGTATCCACAGTTTTTTTGTTTTTTTTAAAAACAAGGGCCTTATTATTTGTCGCCTTAAAACCGCACAAAATACGACTATTAAGTACATTTCATAAGAAAGCTGTAATGAGCACCATGATTCGACTTCCGGAAAATTTCGACATACCTTCGCGTTTCATATCCCCCAGACCCAAATCACCGCCAGTTCAAAAGTTTATAAATACATTTATATATATTTCACTTTCTTGTGGACACGATAACTGCCGTAATTTTGTGCCAATAATTTTCAAATTGATACATAAAATATGACGACCCAAAATCTGGTCGAGTTCGTTAATGGGCAAAATCAGATTACGAGGGCGGAAATGAGGGGGCTTTTTTGAAAAAAAAACAATTTGTCGCTATAACTTTCTTATTAAGTAAAATATCGAATTCGGTTAAAGTTTCTACTATTCTTTAGATAAGGGCCTAAAACGTATCTAAGCAAAGTTTTTTGATATCGTCAACCATTGGCCCAGGGAGTGGAAAAAATGGGGTTTAAGACATAAAACATCCTACCTCCCTTAATAGGCACAGTTTCGAATCGGTTTAAAGTGGTCGTTAGTCTTCTAAACATTACCTAAAACTTCTGTCTGTAACAATATTTGATATGACCAACCCTTACGGCAAGGGATGACTAAACTTTTCCTGCAAATGTAAGATGGTGCTTGACTTATGCTAAACATGCTATCTTATTTTCACATGCAACCATTGTCGTAGTGAATAAATTCGGAGTTTTTCTTAACTTTAAGATGAAAATCTTTTTTATCTCCTGAGCACCGTTGAAATCTACCTCCGCCTTCCAGCGTGCCAAAAGGGACGCTGGAAGGCGGAAGTATAAATGGAGGTAGAAGGGTGGCGAAGAAAAGGGTGTGGAGGAGATTCAGAGAAAATGTACAGGTTTTCAGTATCCCCAGGTCCAGTAGATCTGACTATTAACATACTCATCGAGGTAAAACCACGCTTCATCTACGAAAAACATTTGATCCAAAATCCCATTGTAGCCTCTAATGAAGTTCTTGAACCATTGACAGCAGTAAACTCTTTTAGCATAAAGTGATCACAATCAGCATTTCTCAGCTCAAGGAAAAACGTCGATACGGATAACATTTCAGCATGCTCCTTACTCTATTGTGGGCTGAACCTAGTGAAATGTTTTTTCTTAGCTTAGTCTCCGCAAAGATTTATGAGGAAATCTTGTAACTAACACTTTAATTGTCCTGTACGACCTGCATCGTTAAAACTGGCCTATACTGGGCACCTTTCTGGTCTAACACTAACTTAATATTTTATTGAATTGCATTTTCCTCCAGTTACATTTGATTACTTTGCTCTTATTTTTTTCAGTCTGAATTTGTTTTCTAGCGATAAAACCATTTCATTAAAATTTCTTTTGATATACTTTTGGTTCTGCCAAAAGCACCATGTAAAATGTTTAATTTATCTCCTCCGTTAAAGTAAACCTTTCCTCCATTACCCATTTGACTCGAAACACCGACCGAGATAAGAGACTAAACGCATCCCGCAAGCTGCAGAAGCGATGATGTAAGGTAGCAGGGACGCAAATGACAAGCCGCAGTGAGCCCTTCGTTCCAGGCTAAAAGACCTGAAAATACTTAAAATATTCAAAATATGTTCTTAATATTTGTTTTGGCTTAAATTAATGTTAATGGTAACTATAATGTTGAGCGCATTATTTGAGTACTATATGAAATCGTACACAGTTTAACCGTTCCAAGTAATATATGTAAAATAGCCTTTTACATTTTGTAGGCGTAATCTTTTAAATTTTTTTACTCTAATGATATTAAGTTACAGTTTTTTTTTTTTTTGCGGGGCTCTCACCTCTCCCTCCAGTCACGCAGAGGACAGACCTAATTCACATGGTATGTACACAACAGCCCTTGCGCAATCATCTGGGCGTTCTTGTCACCGAATTAGAATAGCCAGAGCGACGTCCCCATGGGATCATTGGCGAACGACGACTCCGAGGAGCCCCTGCCGCCCACCCTCTTAGGCTGGCCGCCCACAGCCGTCCGGCAGTCTTCTCTTCCACTGGAGTGACTGCAGTCTTCCAGCCTGCTTGCCACTCTCCGGCTGCTGTCTTGTTTCGAATTATGGCTGACACCGCAGTCGTTACTCTCTCCAAGCATCTCACCCAACGTCACACTTATGACATTACCCACATTTACTGCGTCATGGCCCATCATGGCGGCCCTCAAGTCTCTCCACCTGTGCAAAAAAACAGTACGTGTTCCGCCGTATCCTGCTCCTCAAAATAATAGCAGCATCTCTTTAACGTACAATATTAAAGACCTAATATTTTAAATTATCATAATGTATCCGCGCCTGCGCACTACAGATACACTTTTTAAATGTACTGTATAATTTATACTTGTGTGTGTATGGTGATGGAATTTCCTAAATAACTGATTTTTACGTTTGTCTATCCACTTATATAATTGTCTTTTTCTTTTATAATATAATATAATATCATAAATAATCTAGTATTATTATGTTTGAAAATTTACGTATACTTTTATAAATAATAATTTATTTTTCACAAATTAAACGTGTTGTTCTCTAGTAAAAAGAAAAAGTTTGTTTTCGTGATTAGTTTCATAATATCCCATACCAGCTTTTCAATTGAAAAGTTCAGTTATACGAATATATGCGTACATAACAGAAGGGAAGTTTTTAGGTATTTTAAAATTTCAATCCTATTTTTGTGGCATTTCGTTCGCTTTCTACAAATACATTTTTTTTTATTAATATACTTGTTCTATTTGCTAAAACAAAAATATACTTTTTTTTTTAAAGAAACAAAAACATAAAATATAACGTGAAATGTTTTAAAAATACTTTTGTACATTATATTTTAAATTTGCACATAATTACATTTCAACAAGTAAAATAACTTCTAATCACATAGCATGTAGATCTGTTAAAATTTATATTTTTTATTTATATTATTCATTACTTGAGCATTATATATATATGTATTCAACAGACAATTTTTGGAACTTATAATTAGTATTTTCTTTCTAAGAAACCACACTTGTAATATAGGATATAAAATTTTTTTGTATGGATACATGCAGTGTTTTTTTTTTCTTTATTTTGATCCCTCATAAATTAATATTATTGGTTGAAAAATTATAGACCCCGAATTTAATTTGTTATTGATGCAATAGTCAGCATGTAAATTCGAAATCTATGTGAATCTTATAACAAAATTTTACTACTTTGAATTAAATTTATTTACATTTTTTTTCAAAATTCTTCTATCTTTTTTTGCTGTTTAGCCTCCGGTAACTACCGTTTAGATAATACTTCAGAGGATGAATGAGGATGATATGTATGAGTGTGAATGAAGTGTAGTCTTGTACATTCTCAGTTCGATCATACCTGAAATGTGTGGTTAATTAAAACCCAACCACCAAAGAACACCGGTATCCACGATCTAGTATTCAAGTCCGTGTAAAAATAGCTGGCTTTACATCCTCATTCATCCTCTGAAGAATTATCTAAAAACGGTAGTTACCGGAGGCTAAACAGGAAAAGAAAGAAAGAAAATTCGTCTATCTAAGAAACAATTATTGTACATGACAATCCTGAAACCGATTTAGACCTACGGGATCCAGCTTTCGGATACAGTAAGCAGCGGCAACGTCGAGATTACACAGCGATTCTAAAACAAATTACTGAAAAGCATCACAGAGGCTCCTTGGTTCGTAAAAAACAGTGAAATCCACGAATTATACTGTAATGGTACAACCGATAATAGATTTTATTTTGAAACAAAAGAAAGGTTGTTGATAAAATAGTAAGCATATAAATTCGAAATTTATGTGTAATTAAGTACGTCTTATTATAATAATGTTTTTCTACCCCAAAATACATTAATTTATGATTTTTTTTAAAGTTTAACGAAAAATATAAACATGTTGAATAAATGTACCTTTATAAAACAGTGATTTTAACACTGAGCTAGATAAAATCAGAAATATCTATAAAATTTTAACTATTTACTTTCCTTTTTCCCATTCCATTCCTTAAATTCTGATTTTGTTTGTTTTTTCGCTTGAAAAACTAATGTGTTATTTCCTTCTTAAATTTGCCTACTCTTTAGGTTCATATTGCTTTAAAAAAATTTTAATATTTAAAGAATGACAAAATTAAAAATTTATTTCATTGTAAAATGTTTACTTTAATTTTTAAATTAAAATTCTGTAGTATAGCTTATATTTCTAAGCAATACAAAAGTCTGTTTCGATGAAGAAAAGAACTGGACGAGTACAATACTTCAGTTCATATTTGCTTACAGCACCGGTACGGAGCGACCTGGCTCTTCAATTCTTCTTAAACATATTTATAATGCAGTTTTTTTTTTTAAATTTAGAAATTACAAATAATTATTTTAATTTATCATTATTTATAAAAATAAATTATATTCTGTAATCTCTGTGCTTTTTTTATACATTTTTTCTTTTTATATACATATTATATAATAATGATGGCAATAATGCAATTTTATTGGTAGTAAACATGATTCTTCATTAATAATTTCATAAAAAATATGTGGTTCGATAATATGAAATAATTTATCCTTTTGTTGTTTTTTGTACTTATTTTTAAGATCGAAATTTGATGTTTTAGATTTTTGATGTTTTCAATTGACGGCAAACTCTCGTCGAAACCTTAACAATTTTATTGTTTTGGGAGTTTGATATCATCTGTTTTTTTTTTTTTTTGTTTTCTGTTTGTTCGTTAAATTGAAACTGTTTTTATTTTTATATTTATAAAAATTCTGGTATCTGTCATGTGTTTGCTAATAACTTTCGTCGATTGTATTCACGTATCTAATTAAAAATCAAATTTGTTCTAAAACTAAAACTAAAACAAAAAATATTTGGAATTTCGTGGCCTACTTTTTTTTTCTATTAATAAATCATTAGATTCAATCCAATTTTTCCCAATTTTCATCATACTAGTATAATGTCCTTTCATTGACTGCCTGTGATAGAATATTGCACTTATAACTTTATATTTTTTCCCGAATAGTTTGCAAGCATCATTAGACACTTTTTTTATTCCTTTAGTTTTAGTTATTTTCCGTAAACATACTCCGTCGTTTTCGAATAATTTTATTTGAATGATCAACAGTTTTCCTAAAGAAAGAATTTCCATTCTATCTATGTAATCTGTGATTCCACATTCAGCATATCTACCTTCGACATGAGTTTTTTCACTAAATTATTAATTAAATCTTGGAGACTTAAACAGTTATTTTTCTTTAAACTATTCGTTTTAATATCTATATGTAAAACTAAATTATTTTCTTACTACTCTGAAGCATACTTACATTTATGATTTGCAAAAATAATCGAGTATTGCATAGTGGGTTCTACAATGTTCTTGAAAGGTTCAACTTTGTCAACTAAATATGTGACTAACTAAAAAATTTAACCTAGTTAAAGAGCAAGATTCAACTCAAGCAGAACAGCAAGAATATACTCAGTCTGAAATCATGCGATTGGCTGATAGCGCCATATTCAGTATCTAGTCAATATTAGTTTAACAATAAAAAAACACTTTATCTTTAAAATTTTAGATGATATATTAAGTCTAGTCAATAACTAATCATCTATTAATAATAAGATTCTTCTTACTTTTATGAAAAAAAAAACTTCAAATTTCTCATCAAATAAAGCACTCGATCTTTATGAATGAAAATCTTTTTTTTTCACTGCAGTAAAAATGAATTAATGCTGATCTAGTTCATAGCAGTCAGTTTTTCTAATCGATATCTAGTCATCTATTAGTATTTGAGTTTTTATTTTCATTGATTTGAAGCAATTGCAATAATAATGTGAAAACGGTTCAGCATTATTAAAAAAAAAATATGTTTTAATAGTGTGACACAAAATTATCAAAAAATACAAGTTTCAAAACGGTAAAAAAGCTGAATATTAATTGTAAATAAATATAAAGCAATGAATAAATTACATATATGTTTTTATAGATATATGGGATCGCGCTCACGATCCCAGCGCTACCTAGCGGGTACATTTTTTCAAAAATATTTCGTTTCACGTAACTAATATATATTCCGAGTGGTAGCGTCTCGGCCTTTCACCCAGAGGTCCCGGGTTTAAACCCGGTCAGGCATGGCAATTTCACACACGCTACAAATCATTCATCTCATCCTCTTAACTGTGGACTCGGAGGTTAAAAAAAAATTAAAAAAAAAAAATATATATATATATTCCGAATATGAGTTAAATCGGACCATAAATACAATTTTTCGAAATATCACAATCCCAGCGCTGCTAAATAGTTCTAATTGTAGAATAAACAATCTACTAATTTATTTCCGTTTTATTTATTCCTTTTTTAATAAAACTAGTATAATTGCTTGTAAATTAATACTTTTATTTTTTTTTAATGACGTGATGGGACTTAAAAAAATTGTTTCATCTTCAGTACTTTCATTTACATAAGAGTATTTACTATCTATTAAAACAAGCTGTAGTATATTTTCTTTTAAATTTTAATATTTCAAGTACACATTATCAAGATATTGTACGCTATCTAGTACTGTCAAGTACTGCTATCTAGCGGTGCGATTCGTAAACGGGTTAGGAGAAAAAAATCAAGGTCCGTAGAACAAAATTTTCATATGTTTAAATTAAAAAACGTAAAATTACGTAGATTACCACATATTTATCTAAAAAAAAACCTATATTCATTAAGAACATCTATTTTGTGACGATATGTGGCTTTATTTCAACAAAATTATTTTTTTTATATTTTAAACAATTTTAAAAATTTCGATATGTCGATTGGTCAGAGTAAATAAGTCATCGGTGAATAAGCCGTCGGACAAACTCTCGCCGGCGTCATTCTACCAAACGACTTAATTTAAATGAAAGATTTATTAAAAAGTGATTTTCTCCAAAGACAATATTTACAATTTTGACTGCCTTGTACGAAGTAAAGGAAGTATTGTGAACGCGAAAAATTTCGGTTTCCAGATGTCAACAGAATTATTCATTTTGACCATCCCTAAATCCATTTTGATTAGTTTTGGCGTGAAGTCTGTACGTACATATGAATATACACATACACGCATACTGTATGTATGTATGTATGTACGTACATATGTGTCTCGCGCATAACTTAAAAACGATTAGCCGTAGGATGTTGAAACTTTGGATTTAGGACTTGGTAACTTCTAGTTGTACACCTTCCCTTTTGATTGAAATCGACTGAATCAAAAGTGTCCAAAAAAGCCCAAAATCTAAAAAGGTTTGGATTTTGGACTTTCTCTTAAGGCTAGTAATAAGCCTTGAGAGGCTTATTACTAAGGTTATTGAGCCTCAGTAATTATTACTTAATCATTACTAGCCTACTACGCGCCTAATTATTACTTAAGCATTGAGAGGGTTTCAGCAACATGTCATAAGTTGTACTTATTTTCATTGGTTCCAGTTACAGCCAAATAAAATTTTAATGAATGAAATATTTGGATATTTATGAAGGCACATCGGTTCAAATCAGACTTCATCTCCTTTCTTTTTAACACTTTTTTTTAAATTTAAATATGTGTTGATTTATTAAAACTATTAACCTCTCACTGTAAAAAAATTTTTACGATGAATAATAATTTAATAATATGAAAAAATATAAGAGTTTTTAATGAAATAAAATTTTACGTAGTTTTCATTCTGAAAAAAAGTATAAATGTAATTTAATAGGCGTACAAGGAAGTCACGTGTTGTCTGTTGTCCACAAAGATTTTTTTTTTGTTGGTACCATAGCTTAATATTGGATTGTGACTATGTATGATCTGATATATTCATAGTGATTTCGTGCAAAAATTCGAGAGAATTAATTGTAAACTTATTAAAAAAATATATATATATATATTTTCCCGTGTTCCAGAATGCCTTATTACAAGATTGGATCCAATTTTCTCGCCTTTACATTTTTTTACGGCTTATTCATGGATGCTAAGTTACGTGTAAGTTTTTTATGTGTTTACTAAAATACTTCTTTTTTTTTATTATAACTTTATTCTTGTGTAAATTAAAATAAAATGCCAAAGTTAAAAGAAAAATATTATTAGCAAATGTAAAAAAAAAAAATAAAAAAAATCAACTTTAAATAAAATTCTGTAAACAGTTATTACTTTTTTTTTCATTTTTCATTTAAATTTAGAATTTTTGACAAATTAAGAGTTTCTAAATTATTATATATAATTAAAAAAAAATAGCTTACCAAATTGCCATCAATAAGACTTTAAATATCGTTAACCCAAAATACTTCCATATCCTTATTTGTAGCGATTCGTTTAGTGCACTCCAAGCTTAGGAAGATTTTTACTCTAGTCATCCATTGGTCACCAAAATCTATAACGCAATCGCCGAATTGAACCATCGTAATACAAAAGTGACATCGTAACACAATCCAGTTTCTACTGGATCCCTAGCCATGTAGGAATTGTGGGCAATCAACGCGCAGATTCTGCTGCTAGGGACGTATGTAATCAACCTTATTTCACTAATTGTGTTACTACTTGCGCTTTTAGCAGTTGCGTAAAACACGCTCTTCGAATAAAGTGGCAAGGTGACTGGAGTACCACAGTGGATGATAATTAACTCCGATAGATTAAAAACACTGTGTTGCCACAGACTCGTCTTTTAGAAAACTCCGTCGAGAGGAAGTAGTCCTTTGTCGATTGCGATTAGGCCATACTACAGTCACACACGGATGTCTAATGTTAAAAGCAAATGCACCAACATGCGAACTACGCAACTGCCGCTTGACTGTGCGCCACATTCTTGTGGATTGCATTTGTTATGCGGTTTTGCGTCGCAAATTTAAATTGCCCAGGAACATTCTTCAAATCCTGGACAATAATTTTTGTATTTCTTTTCTTTAGTTATACCACTTTTGGGGGGTTTTTATTCGTAATATTTAAAAGTTAAAGATTTAAAATTTTGCAACCGGTGAAATAGTCCTGGACCATTCTGCTTTAACGGTTCCATCGAATTTATTATTTTATATCAAAAGATATTCAAGCTGTATATTTCATCTATATTTTTGGAAATGTAATTGGTGTTTAAGCATTTATTTTGAAGTTTAAAAACGAAGATATTTGTGAGGAAATAATCTGGGAGAAAAAATCATTTTTATTTATCATTGCAAGCTTTATCGAATTTTTAAGAATTTTTTTTTTTGCTTTCCTCATAACTAATTAGGTTAGTAAAAATTAATAGAATAAAAGTTTAATTTAATAATAAAAAAATAAATATGTTTCTCAATTACACTACTAACTAATGCTGATGAAAACTTTAATTATTAAAGAATAAATACGTTTCAAGATTAGCAGTTATTTTACTCTTGGCAATGTATAGTTGATGGCTAATTTTTATATTAAATTATTGAATAAAAGAGAATATTTGTTATAAATCGTAATTTTTTGCATAGTTTAACTGGTGCGTTAACTACGCAATATGCCATAACTTTGTAGTCGGAAGGATGACAATTAGTATGTAGTACGTAACCGCCGTAGATTAATTAACGGTAGAAACAAACGTGTATGTCATGAATACACACAATAAAATGTTTACCAATTAGTACACTATGTGTTATATTAACTAAATAATTATATTACACATGATAGTTGTGTTATTGATTTAACATGATATGACCGGCGACATTGTTATATAATAATTATAATTCTTTTCTCTTAATAATATAGCTAACAATTCTTTCTTTTTTTTAATAATATCCTTACATAAATTTAAAGGTTTTTCATGGGATATGGAAATGGAATATTAAAGCGTATGAAAAATACCTGACCGGGATTCGAATCTGGAATCTCGGGATAAAAGGCCGAGACACTACCACTGCGCCACAGAGATTGGCGTTTTGTTTCTAATACTAATATTAATATTAATATTTTTAACCTTTGTTTACCTTTATATCATAAATTAATTCATCATATACTTTGTGAAGAATCCTATGATCAAAGTTTTCCTATGGTTTTCTTTGATTCATCCACAGAAATAAGTTTTTGTGCAATTCCTTTTTTATCCACGGATTAGCATACCTTCTCACTTAAGGAATGATCTATTTAACGCACTATATGTAACCGGCTACTTCGCTGTTTTTGGAATACAAAGGAATACATCGAAAAAAAAGAAATAGAGTACAGAATTTTTTAAGAAATATATGAGTAGATATATATATTATAGAGCGTGCGCGTGGGTGCGTCTCTCTCACTCTCTCTCTCTCTCTCTCTCTCTCTCTCTCTCTCACTCTCTCTCTCTCTCTCTCTCTCTCTCTCTCTCTCTCTCTCTCTCTCTCTCTCTCTCTCTCTCTCTCTCTCTCTCTCTCTCTCTCTCTCTCTCTCTCTGTGTGTGTGTGTGTGTGTGTGTGTGTGTGTGTGTGTGTGTGTGTGTGTGTGTGTGTGTGTGTGTGTGTGTGTGTGTGTGTGTGTGTGTGTGTGTGTGTGTGTGTGTGTGTGTGTGTGTGTTATTAACCTTTTAAATAAAGAGATATGTAATTTGAACGAATCAATCTGGTTACAATTGTATTTTGAATACCGTAGCTTTTGGAAAATTAATGCGAACAGTATTATTTAATTTATGTTTTTTATTTTTAAATTTAAACTTTATCTACTCGCTACTATGTGCTCACTCATATATTTGCCCGTTCGGATGGTTTTCTGCTGATGGAAGTTTATGAAAACTTCCTTTGTATATTGTTTATGCATGGAATATCAGCTCCGTGCATTGAAAACATTAGTTATTTTTAACATGAAATTAATCAAATATCGTAATAATAACAAAAATTTGTTATTACAATTAAATACAGAAAATGAATTTAATTATTAATCGAATCATGTGATATTATTATGTTACTTAAACTAAAACAAAACGATTTAAATCATATTCACAGATTAAATTTACTACAAATTATCTTATATCGTACGATTTCATATTTTTTTAATTCAACACTAGATGACGCAGCATGTAATGTATCGAATCTAATTTGTTTTCGCAGTTTGTATGTAAACATTTACGATTTCAAAATCGCACTATGTAATTTTACACATATTGAAAACATTACTAATCAGATAAAACCCTTTCTTTCCTTTTCCTGTTTAACCTCCTGTTATTACCGTTTAGATAATTCTTCAGAGGATGAATGAGAATGATATGTACGAGTGTAAATGAAGTGTAGTCTTGTACATTCTCAGTTCGACCATTACTGAGATGGTTATGGTTAATTGAAACCCAATCTCACCAAAGAACACCGGTATCCACGATCTAGTAGTATTCAAATCCGTGTAAAAATAACTGACTTTATTCGGACTTGAACGCTGGAACTGTCGACTTCCAAATCAGCTGATTTTGGAAGACGCGTTCACTAGACCAACCCGGTGGGTTAATCAGGTAAAAACCTAGATAAACTGAATTTCACGTGCACACAAAAATAAGTTGAACAACAAAATAAGTTATTTTTCATCGAATTTGAACGATAAAACAATGGAGAAGATGGTCTCATAGAATATAATCATTATTTATTAGATATTATAAAGATTTATAATACCCATACAAAATTTTGCCCCTCCCCTTTGTCGCACCAAAAGAATTGATTTTTTTTTAAAATATGTATTTTTGTTTCCTTTAAATAATTTCTTCTTAAAATTTCTTCTTTCCATCTTGAGTAGAATTTTTATTCCAGTTAGAATTGTAGTTTACATAGCGAACAAGATGACTGGTCTTATAACTGTCCTATAAGTCTTAATTTCGCCCTTATAGAAAGGTTTTTTTTTACTATATATATTTTTTGTGTAAAGGTTTAGTCTTTCCAAATTGTGTTTTTCGATCATTAGTTTATCTGTTTTGTTTCTACTAATTATTTCTCCAAGATATTTAAAATGGTCCATGATCTTAATTTTACAACACTTTGTTCCTGTTGTTTTTTTGGTGTATTTACTGACACTTGTCATCTGTCTTTGAAAAGGAGATCTGCAAGCCTGTTTTCTTAACTTCTTCTTTCAATTGGTTAATTTGGTTCATTGCTTCTTGTTCTGCAGAGTGCTAAATCGTCGGAAAAAGCTTGCCTCTCTTGTAATATTGTAAGCTTACCTCTAAAAATAATCAGTCATTTTGAAATCATTAACTATTAAAAGTTAATTATTTTGTTAATATTGATAGATTAGTCTCATTTTGATTTTATATCGGATATTTAAGTCCTACTGTTAAGGTAATTTTAAATTACCCTATTTATTTATTTTATATACCATAGCATGAATGGTTGTTGTAAGCTGTCATATAAGGCACCAGTTCTCCCAGTATAAATAGTAATTTTCAAGAATAACAATCATCCCCTGTATGTTCACTATGGAAAGGAAAATGCGGAGCTAAATAGTTACGTTCCGTTCTTCACTGAACCAAATATTCTGTAACATATTATCGTGTTAAACTTACGGAAATGCAGGTATACTCATATCTCACTTTTGCTTTGTTCAACATAGAGTCTGGTTGTATAATGAGCACTATTACTTTCAAATAAACCACTCTGATTAGTACTGCTTTTATCTTATCAGCATTTTCATTTATGGAAGTTGAAAAACTAACTTTGATTCTTGGATTTTCTGTACTTGTATTTATTATTTATTCATAAAAGTTTAAATGTTGGTGTTCATAATGTACCTTGATTTTTATTGGCTGTAATATATTTTAATTTAACGTGAAAATTAAATAAATTTTATTTGAGTCTTACTCTTCTGTGTACGTATACCCGAGTCTGAAGGAGCTTATTTAAAGTAAAAGTAGCTAAAACTAAAGTAAAAATTTTATGTTGGTGTCAATTAGAAACTTTTCCATAATATAATACCTACGACTCTTTCTTCACTTTTATTTTCTTTCCTGTTTTGTTTTTTTATGAATATCTTTTATTCTGAAGTTCAACCATAATTTATTATGGTTTAATAACCAAAAGATAATTTATTTATCTTTGTATCCTTCATGGTTCACTTTTTACCGCTTATGATGGTCCCCATTTCTCTCTTTTATTCCCTATTTATTTGTGACATTTTCCTCTTATATACAGATTAGTGATTTCAAGGCATCTTCTATGTCTTGAACTTTTTTCTTTTAATTATTATTTTTTCAATAAAATCCAATAACCATTTAGACATAACGTACAACATAATGCTAAATTATTACTTCCTTGTACGAAGTAAAGGAAGTAGTATTGAGATCGCGAAAAATTTCGGTTTTCAGATTTCAACAGAAATATCCATTTTGACCATCCCTGAATCCATTTTGACTAGTTTCGGCGTGACGTACGTATGCATCTCGCTTAACTCAAAAACGATTAGGCGTAGGATGTTGAAATTTTGGATTTAGAACCTTTGATCTAGTTGTGCACCTCCCGTTTTGATTGCAATCAACTGGACCAAAAGTGTTCAAAAAAAAGCCCAAAGTCCAAATATAATTTGGATTTTGGACTTTTTCTTAACTGCAGTAAAAAGTCTACATTAAGAGCTTTTCAACGATATGTGGTACTTATTTTCATTGGTTCCAGAGTTATAGCCAAATCAAATTTTAATGAATGAAATATTTGGATCTTACAAGGGAAGGCATATCGGTTTAAATAAGACTTTATCTCCTTTTTTTTAACTTTTTTTAATTTAAATATATTGATTTATTAATAATTATTAGTCTCATAATGTAAAAAAAAAATCGATAAATAATAATTCAATAATAAAAAACATATCAGAAGTTATTAATGAAATAAAATTTTATGTACTTTTCATTTTAAAATAATGTGTATATGTAATTTAATAGGCATACAAGGAAGTCATGTCTATATCAGATATTTTAAATTTAAAGCTCAGATTTTTTAAATGTATTTTTCATTTTTTTCATTTATTTTCTGTTCCTTTTTTAAATAAAAGTTTGACAAAATAGAAGAAAAAATTTTAAAAATGAAGTGTACAAAGCGAAAAACAGGAAA
Organism: Lycorma delicatula; assembly: GCF_047948215.1. Classification (NCBI taxonomy): domain Eukaryota; kingdom Metazoa; phylum Arthropoda; class Insecta; order Hemiptera; family Fulgoridae; genus Lycorma; species Lycorma delicatula. The sequence goes on along the minus strand of NC_134459.1, from coordinate 148,278,265 downwards.
AAAGTTGTTTTAAAAGGTTTACACTCACTTTTCACGTTTTTATTTACAAAAAGTAAAAAATCAGTAAGTTTTTAAAACATTTTTCTTACTTTTTAGAAAGTATTTATAAAATTACATTTTGAAAATAGGCCCGATTCTGTTAGTTGTTTTTTGTTACGTGTAAAAAAAACCGCAGTTATGAAAGTGTTAGTTCTTGAGATAATTTTTAATGAAAAGGACATTTTATTTGTAAAATTTTTACTCTAGAGATGAAATTAAATCATGGATTCTAAGGATGATTTTTAAACTGAGATAACTATTTGCAAAGGTGCTATAAGAAAAATATTACGTAACAAACAGGGATATTTACAAACACAAAATAGTTGCTGCCAAATATAAATAAGTTTATATATTATTAATTGAAAACGTTTTTCTACACGACAAAAAATACACATTAAAAGAAGATTGGCTTAATTTGGCACCAGAAATTTATATCTTAAAATATTGCTTTAAATAAGTTGTAGTTTTGGGTTCCGTTTCGATGGCGCCACAAGTCCCAAATATCCTTTTAAAAAAACACAAATATCCTTTCTAAAAAATATTACGAAAATGATTGCACGTCACTAATTATTTATGGAAACTATAGAATCAATATTGCAAATCAATTTAAAAACATTAATTTTCACTTTAAAATTTTCCTTAACGATATTTTAAGTTAGATATTCATTTTGTCATTTATTTACTTATTTTATTTATTTAAAAGTTTTTAAAATATTTTACTTTAATAGAGTCTTTTGAAATATTTTAAATATGAACAAAGATTTTGTTGAAGATACGATAAAAAATTATCTAAAAGGAAATGAAGTAATAAGTGTAGAAGCAAAGACAATAATTTGCATTAAGCTGGCTGATAACAAAGTATTCTTAGAGGATTCAACAGATGATTTCAAAATAAGAAGGCACTACGACAGTTATGGAATGAAAATAAATGTCAGGAATACAATGAGGGTAGGAAACAATAAGCTATTGAATGTTTGCTCAAAAGAAGGATGGATTAAACAAATGAAACAATACAAATTCTTAAGTTCTTAAGTACAACATTAACACAGAACATTGAAAAAATTAAAACAAGGATAGCGAAGGTTAGAGAAGCAGTTGACAAAAAAAAATATATGTATATATATATTTATATACTACACTAACTAATAATAATAATAATGTAGTAGTAGGATGGTGTTAAGAGTTGAAGAAGCAGCTTGTGAATTGTTACTTTCGAAATAAACTTCTTTTGAATGTGAAACGTGTCTCGAGAAAAATAAAGAAAGGAGGACATTTCTCTGTGGAAACGAAAAGAAATTTTCTCATCTTATCAGGAAATTGGAGAAAAATTGGAAGAGATTGGATGGACAGACAAAGTTAAGTTGGATAGAATATTGGAAGAAGGAAGAATTATTTAACATAACAGAAGGATTTTCTATTTGATGATAATTCAGATAGACAAGTGAAATAGAGATATTCTTGATTATTACACTCTTACTGTTGTTTTTAATAGTAAATGTACGTACTTGAGGACTGATTTACCCTAAATCTAAGTAATTTTTCGTTCTAGGAGATAATTTTTACTGATCAGAATCATTTGATATTTCCGCAATGTAGTATTAGATGAAACGTAATGTATTAGTCCTTGCTTGGTGTACTTAGAGAAGGAAGCTATAGTACACCCTAGTTACAGTGTAAGCGTAAGTAAAGGGATATCCTTATATGTGTGGTTAATTGAACCCCAACCACCAAAGCAGACCGGTATTCACTTTTATTCACTGTCTAGTATTGAAATTCATATAAAATTAACTTAGCATTACTAGGATTTGGACCTCAGAAATCGTTGAAATCATAAGAAAATGACTGATTTAATAAGTATTACTAAATACTAAGAGCATTTTCCCTAGGTAGAGATTAATTGGTATTGGTAACTTATTGAGATTCATGGTTATATAACAATTCGTTTTACCGGAGAATTACTGTTAAATCGAAATCCTTTCCAGAACACCAAATTCTAGATCATAATTTTCAAATGAATACGAATATAATGAAATATGATTTATCAAATTTAGGTATGATATTGAACTTCAGATGGCATAGTATGATTATTTTAACTTCTTTGCTAGTGGTTTGAAAAATTATACTTATGACACAAAAACTTACCGTATTTTTAATTTTAATTAAAATATTAAAATTAGTGATTCGAAGTAATATCCAAAAAAAAAATTTATTATAACAAAATAATCTTATTAAATTAACTAAATTTTCTTTCTAACGGCGAGTTGACGGAAGTTTTTGAAACTTTAATCCTATTAAAATGAAATCTTTATTAACGCGTCTGTAAAGCTACAGTATTAGACTGGGCGTTTAAGTTATGGTTGGAAATATTTCTGTCTTATCTATAGATTTTTATTATTATTTGCTTTTGACTTTATCAAAGAATTAACATCTTTCTTTAGTTATTAAAAAAAGTTGCCTTTAAAACGTTTTCTATAAGAAAAGATACATTTTATTTTTAAATGTATTTTCATGTAATTTTTTGTATTTTCATATGAATTTGAATAAGTTAAAGGTATGTTAGTGTCAAATCTAATTTAGCCACATGCTAACCTCCTTTGTATGAGATTATGATAATCTTGAATTTGATTGGATTTACAAATTATTGCTATTAATATTAATATTTTTGTTACTTTGTATAATGAGGATTATTATTATTATTATTATTATTATTATTATTATTATTATTATTATTATTATTATTATTATTATTATTATAATTGTTATTATTATCTATTTCAATGATATATAGCGTGACGTATTATAGAAGAAAAATTGGATTTTTATAAATATAAATCTATTTATAAACATGAAAAGTTAAAAGCACGTAAAATGTATTTTGTGTGCACTTGCGTTCTCCGTGCACTATATTTTATATTAGCATTATGTTTATTTTGAATTTAATTTAATTTAATGTAAATGAAAATGGAACATCTGATGTAGGAGGTATGTGTAGGTGTACGTAGGAGGTTTTTCTACTAAACGATAACAATAAATAAAATAAATTTATTTTTACTTTACATTAACTATACTCTTATTTTTTATTTTATTAAAATATGGATTTTTGAACAGTTCTAATTTTAGTTTTGTGTAGGTTCATGTAATACTAAAAAAATAATTACCTTAAGATAACAATTAGATAAAATATAGTAATAAAAATAATATCATCTTGTTTATTGGCTGCCCCGGACAAAAACCCCACGTCCTTGCAGTTACATCTATGCACACGTACGAGGTGGGCAACGATTTCATTTTTCTGGACCTTCACTTATATCGGACAACGAGACAATAGTTTTTCTCATGAGTACTCCTGTGAAGTACGGTATTGGCGTTCCCGAGCTATCCGAGCTGGTCACGGTTGTGCTTCTCGCTTTTTCTGCTTGCAGCGGGTACGGGAGGTATTACCATGACCTATTTTTACCGACGTTGAGTGAAGTGCAGACAGGGAGTGCTTATCCCTCTTCCTGGTAATGGAAACTAGGTTGGGAATGAGCTGATGTGAGTTTTCTCTGCCGAAGTCTTGTGCCGTTCGGCGTGTAACGGTCAAAATACTTTGGCAAAGAGTGTCTCATGGATGAAGGTATCGGAGCCATTTGTGCTACATGCGAGCCCTGGGATGTCAGTGAAGCGGTCAGGCAGAACAACCTGACTCCACGACTCGGGTTAAAGCTGAGGAAGGCGGCTGACTGGGGAAACTTAGGCAGCATCAGTGATCCGGTGCATGCCCAACCGCTTCTCCGCCACACCTTGTGACATATTGACTGGTGAAACTTTTTTATGGAGCAATCAACTTCCACACTTACTGTGACAGAGGGTCCACAGGAAGAACGAGTTTCGAGTCTAATGGATAAGGAAATGTCGTACAGAACTAAGTTTTGAACGAATAGGAGAGAGACTCTGAAATATTTGGTTATTAAGAGAAGTGAAGAGAACTTTACGAAGAGTAGCCCTTTTGTGATATCGTGCACGGAATCTGCAGGAGAACCTGTAAAGGAGGTTAGAAAGACTTTTGTCGGTTTTGTCGTCAAAACTGTTAATGATTTATAGTCTAGGCTACTTACATCTAAGAAGATAGGCGTTATGGATATTGACGATTTTAAGAAAAATTCCTCTGTTTGAGCAACTCTAACTTTAACATCTAATAAGTTTCATATTATGATGAGTTATTAATAATGTTCCTTGTTATCTGAATTTTGTGTTTCGTTTGAGCTAATGACAAATTTTTTTAAGGATGTGTATTTAATTTCGGGCCCTTTACATCCGCTTTTGATAGGTTTGATGACATTTCTTTAGAAATGGATTGTATGTTTTTAAGTGACAAGTATACTCTTGTGTTCTTCTGGGTTTTATTGTTTAAGACAAGTCTGTATTCCAGGAGACCTGCTTGACAAGACTGGCCTTTTGACTTAATCGCTTATTTTAATAAAAATAGGAAAGTAAAGTAAAAAATATTAATAGAGACTAATATTATTGTTTTATTATTTAACAGACGTAGAAATCTTTGTAAATGCAGAAATTCTAGCACAGAATATGCTATTTAAAATCAAGAAAACATGTTGATAATATTACGTTTTAAGATACAAAAAATAAGGAATTGGACGGTATAATTTAAAACTCAAAATATGAATAAATTGATAAATTACTTTAATAAAACTGCATAAAATCCTTTTACACATTCCTGCACAATCCTTTTACAATTTCCAAATAACTACCGTTTCAGGGTAAGTTATATCATTTTATTTTTGAGATGCAAGTATATTTTAACGAATATACGTAAAAGTACATGCGTACATAAATAAATTATTTTATGAAATTTTATAATAGCATAGACTAATGTAACATATTCTGAAAATTAATAGATCGGCATAAATTACTTTTTAAAATATTACATTTTTTTTTTATTGACCTTCGGGACCACCGTTAGGTACTGCTTCAGAGGATAAGATGAATGATTTTTAGCGTCTATGAAAACGGTATAGCGTCAGCTATACCTGACAGGGATTAAAACCAGGGAGCCCGGATGAAAGGCCGAGACGCTACCACTCGCGCCAAGAAGGCCGGCAAAATAGTACAATTTAAAGAAAATTTATAATTTATTTATTTATAATTTTTGCACCGCCGTAATTGTCACCTAACGTGCGTAAAAAAATTAAATACGACCCAAATGCGATTCTAATCTTCACAAAGCAAAGCCATTAAAAAATTGATGACAATACAAATTCACTCTTGCATATCGCAGATTACACTTAGGTTTCACCGCCCCACAGATTACTTCAGTAACTAACTAATCAGAATACCGTATTTTGCTAACCAATCACAAATATGAATATGATTGACCAATCAAAACGACACTACGGTACACCAATCGCAACTCTGAAAGGAACTGAAAAATTATTAGTTGGAAATTCCAACCAATCATAATTCCAGGTTTTTAACCAATCACAAGGTGTGAATAAAACTAACCTACCGGAATACAAGAAATATTGACCGATATAAATTACTTACTATTCCTGAATGTTGTTAATACAGTATACTTCTATTTTATCAAAGACAAAAACTGAGAACCATCCAGACAACAATTATTTTAATCAAACACAAAAGAAAAAGTAATCATCACTTTAGACAGTAATCATCGATTACTTTATCAGATAAGAATAACAAAAATATTTGTTAACAAATCCAAATTCATTTATGATAATATATTTATTTACAACCCACTGCAAACCATTTACAAACCATTTAATATGAAACGTTATATTTCTTTAGAACTAGTACTTTATGACAGATCCAAATAAAAAATATTTTCTAGGCGATAAATTTAACTTATTAGCAGTTTAATTTTTATATACTATTAATGCTACAGAGATATTTTTAGCACCTGAAAAAAATAGGAAATTATTTTTTTTCTTAATTGAGATATAAATTTAAAACTTTGTAGTTCATTTTACATAATTATTTAACAAGACGATAAAACCTAATGGTAAATAGCGGGGTTTAATTTGTATTGTTCACCGGAAATGGATGTTGGTCGACTCAAGATGTCATGTCACAATAAAATAAATGTTGCAGATTTTACTCAATAATACGACAGATTAGTAACTTTTAACTAAAGAATCACGAGAGGTACTAAATGGAACCTGAAAATTTGGCATTCAGGCAGTCCGACTAAGTAATCAGTAGTCCGAGTACGGTTTTTTAAAACTGGACTCACAGGATTGAGATATATCGTCTTACTTGGTGATCGTTCGATAACAATTAAAATATAATAACGAAACTAATCATCTTATTAGAAAAATTGCTTTGTATAATTTTGAAAATAGTTTGGAACTTTCGTTTTTCTCAGTATATTTTTTTTTGTTGTCTTCAGTCATTTGACTGGTTTGATGCAGCTCTCCAAGATTCCCTATCTAGTGCTAGTCGTTTCGTTTCAGTATACCCTCTACATCCTACATCCCCAACAATTTGTTTTACATACTCCAAACGTGGCCTGCCTACACAATTTTTCCCTTCTACCTGTTCTTCCAATATTAAAGCGACTATTCCAGGATGCCTTAGTATGTGGCCTATAAGTCTGTCTCTTCTTTTAACTATATTTTTCCAAATGCTTCTTTCTTCATCTATTTGCCGCAATACCTCTTCATTTGTCACTTTATCCACCCATCTGATTTTAAACATTCTCCTATAGCACCACATTTCAAAAGCTTCTAATCTTTTCTTCTCAGATACTCCGATCGTCCAAGTTTCACTTCCATATAAAGCGACACTCCAAACATACACTTTCAAAAATCTTTTCCTGACATTTAAATTAATTTTTGATGTAAACAAATTATATTTCTTACTGAAGGCTCGTTTAGCTTGTGCTATTCGGCATTTTATATCGCTCCTGCTTCGTCCATCTTTAGTAATTTTACTTCCCAAATAACAAAATTCTTCTACCTCCATAATCTTTTCTCCTCCTATTTTCACATTCAGCGGTCCATCTTTGTTATTTCTACTACATTTCATTACTTTTGTTTTGTTCTTGTTTATTTTCATGCGATAGTTCTTGCGTAGGACTTCATCTATGCCGTTCATTGTTTCTTCTAAATCCTTTTTACTCTCGGCTAGAATTACTATATCATCAGCAAATCGTAGCATCTTTATCTTTTCACCTTGTACTGTTACTCCGAATCTAAATTGTTCTTTAACATCATTAACTGCTAGTTCCATGTAAAGATTAAAAAGTAACGGAGATAGGGAACATCCTTGTCGGACTCCCTTTCTTATTAGGGCTTCTTCTCAGTATATAAAATTTTAATATATGAATACGTCTAGTTATATCTGTATGTCTATCGGTATTAGAATATTGTTTATGTTTATCCAGTGACTAATAGGAAATTATGTATTTTTGGTAATAGGAAATGTATTTTTGGTAAGGAAATTGTCGACATTATAAAATAAATAAATGTTTATTGTTTATATTTTTCCACGGTAAAAAATTTATGTTAATTTTCAATTTCTATATTATCGAATATAATAATCTCGTTATTTTCATTTGGAATTTATCGTTTTTTATTCTCAGAATATCATGCTTCAAAATAATATTCATTCTCATATAATGTTCTACTGCATCCTGATTAGAACTGAAATCTGATAATTTTATGGATAAACAAATCAGAAAAGTTTTATTGTTGATTTTCTTTAAATATCGCAGATGATTTAACTCACCATCTCTATATGCTCTTAAGATAAGCATACTATTTGTTTTATTTATACAATTATACGAACTAATAGTTTTGTTTTATTTTTTAACACATGGAAATTTTAGTAATTATGGAGACATTACCTCATAATTTGTATTTATATGTCTATTTAAAATCAACAATCACTTTGACATTTTTATGGTTTATATATTTAAAAAAAACCTGATAACGAGTTGTATTCTATATTCTGAAAGAGTTAATCTGAAATAAATTGGTGAATTATTTAATAAAACTTTACAGTAAATATCAATTTAAAATTTCCAAACAAGTAATGTTACACGATAAATTATATCATTTTACTTTTTAAAGCGAGTATATTTTAACTGGTAAACATAAAAGTATATGCGTACAAAGTTAAAAAGTTTTGTATGAAATTTTATAATGGCAGAGTCTATTGTATGAATAAGTAAAAGATTAAGTTGAACACCCTGAATAAATTTAAGTTCTAGTTCTGCTACTTCTTCTGGATAAACTTTTCTCTTTTGAAAATTATAATTATTACATTTGTATTGTTATTAATTTTTTTACTCTTTCATAAATGTTTTGACTAGTTTCATTCATTTGACGGTTCTGTATATTTTGAGTCAACATTTTAGCCTCAGTAATCCTTATAATATTTACTTCCTCTTACAATTAATTCACTGAGTATGCCTTAATGTACAGCTCACTTACTTTACTTTCCTTGTACAAGATTATCGGAGTTTGCATCCTCTCTTGTCCTGCATGTCTCACTCCGTTTCATAAATATATTTATTTATAGTACAATACGTAAATCTATTATAAATATTTTATAAATAGGTAGTTCATACCTAGACTATTTCATAACATAAGACTAATTTTATTGCATCCACTAATTTTATTGCATAGTTTTCATAAACCATTGATTTTTATCATATTATTTTCTCTTATGTCGAATTTATTTTTCTCACTCATTTGTAGTTTCAGCTGCAATAAAAATATTGTCAGGAAAATATTCAAATTTTGCGTCACTAATTTATAATTCCGGTCTTATTTCATTTTTTTTAGTTTCTTTGTTGTTTCTTTCGCATACAAACTAAAAACCAATATGCTTTATTATACCCATTTATATTTAATTTCTTTAAGTTTGTGTTTCTTAATTTTTTTTCTTATTACAACTATCTTTAACCCATTCTTCTATATATTTTAATTCTATTTTTCTTAAAATCCTAAAATTACTGATCCGTTCTTCATTAAAAGATGCTTTTTATAAAGTTGTGCGAATACAATAAAGATGCCTTTGCTTTTCTTCAACATAAAATTAATATGAAAGATAACATTATATCTTGTATTCGAATGCTTTTCCTGAAAATAAATTAGTTATCATTCTGTTCACCTTTCTTTTTTTTGATATTTTTATAAATGTTTAATAATTTTTAAGTATGAAATGATAAATTTTATTTTACGGTTGTTTTTTTTTTACGTTTGAAACTTTTTTCTTTTTTAATACCTTGTTACGTATATACTGCAAGCACATCAATTATGAAGACAACCTGATAACTAGAGTAAGTTATTTTTTCTTACTTAATAATACTGTACGACTATGAACTATGATATTTTACACTAATAAATATTAGTAATTTTTTTTCCTAATATGTACGTTGCAATACATTCAACTAGTGAACAGTAAGTAACCCTTTCTCGCGGCCCAATGAGATGATGATACGTAAATGAGCTGTAACCAACCATTCCTGAGACGTGTGGTTAATTGAACCCAACCACCAAAGTGCACCCACCGGGTTGGTCTAGTGGTGAACGCGTCTTCCCAAATCAGCTGATTTGGAAGTCGAGAGTTCCAGCGTTCAAGTCCTAGTAAAGCCAGCTATTTTTACACGGACTTGAATACTAGATCGTGGATACCAGTGTTCTTTGGTGGTTGAGTTTCAATTAACCACACATCTCAGGTATGGTCGAACTGAGAATGTACAAGACTACACTTCATTCACACTCATACGTATCATCCTCATTCATCCTCTGAAGTATTATCTAAACGGTAGTTACCGGAGGCTAAACAGGAAAAAGAAAGAACCACCAAAGTGGCATTGGTATCCACTGTTTCGTATTCAAATTCGTAAAAAAGCAACTAACTTTTACCAAGATTTGAACCTTAGAATCTTCGACTTTGAAAATCAGGTATTAAAGTACTGATTTGCGATGACGAGTTAACCACTAGACCAGCGCGATGGGATAATAAATATGAGAGGGAAAATTCAAGCCGCAAAACATATCATTTGTTACTTGTAAAATTTAATTTATTTATTTATTTGATATACTTCGAACTTATGAATTAATTAATAAACTGTTCAGACTAAATATGTGTGATCATGTAGTGCGTTGGCATACAAAATCTGTAGATGATTTTATAAATTTAAAAGCACATTATTTCATACCGAAATACAAGTAGATAATATTTTAGTAAATCATTTAATTTTTTTAATAATCATATTTTTTTATAAAAATTCGTTTTATTAGTATTAAAAATAATTTATTATAAAACTTCAAGCTTAAAAAAAGCTAAACTTTATTTTTATCTGAAAAACATACCAATATTTTAATTTTTAATTTATGAAATTTGATTTGGACAGTAGCATTTTAAAAGTAGAAATCAGTTTAACTAAAATAACAAGTTTAAATATATGCACCTTTTTTATTAAAAAATTAAATCATTTAGATTAAAACGAATTCTTCTAATATGATTAAAAAAACAACTTGGTTGGTGTGAGCGTACGTTTAGAACGTCAAGTGGTAGGTGTCTAACTGTATAATTGTCACCACCAGACAGAAAGAAACGAGGGAGGTCCCTAATAAGATGTATACAGAGTATTGAAAAATTGATGAAAATCTGGGGTAAGTTGGAAAGTAACTAGAATGATAAAAAGCTACTGGTACTAAAAGCGACATACGATAAATGTTGTAAAGAATCTCATGAAAAGTAATAATTTTATGTGGTACGATTAGACGTACAAGTTTGCATGAATATGGACATTAAAAATCAGACTATTATTAATATTTTTTTTTTCTTTTCTTTTATTTAACTTTTATAGAAAATATAAAAAAAGAGAAAGATATTTTGTTTTATTTGAATTGAACGTTATTGTTTGAAAGTTGTAACTGCAGTGCTTTATAGGTATACAATTCATTAACCCACCGGGTTGGTCTAGTGGTGAACGCGTCTTCCCAACTAGTTGATTTGGAGTCGAGAGTTCTAGCATTCAAGACCTAGTAAAGGCAGTTTATACGGATTTGAATACTAGATCGTGGATACCGGTGTTCTTTGGTGGTTGGGTTTCAATTAACCACACATCTCAGGAATGGTTGAACTGAGACTGTACAAGACTTGTACACTCATGTATATCATCCTCATTCATCTTCTGAAGTAATACCTTACGGTAATTCTCGGAGGCTAAACAGGAAAAAAGAAAGAACGAAAAGGTATACAATTCGTTAAAAATTTAGCTTTCTTTAGTCAAATTATTAAAATAAATCATTTTTCCCTGATATTTCTTGGAAATCTTGCATAAATATAGATCAAACCGTATTCTTTAAAAATAATTACTTTTGAAAAATTTTAAGTTAGATATTCCTGGTGAAATATTATTACTTGGGATAATTACTTTTGAGATCTTCGGTTCTTTCCACGAAAGAGAAAGGAAAAATTAATAATATTAAAAATTTGGCAAACAAATCTTATCTTGACCGATTAGATGCCAAAAACAGAATTTTTCTAGAGATTCTTCAAAAAGGAACAAAAAATTTGGGTTTTTCAAAATCCTAAATTCTTTAAAATTGTGTTTCACAAGCTTCCACAATGTTTAAATTTTACATACAAATATATCTCTTTTTATCGCGTAAAATAAAAAAAATATAAAATTATTCATACCTTGTAAATAAAAACAACTGCAAGTATTTTTTAAGAGAGAGTTTTAAATAAAATTAATTTTAAAACAAATCTACCTCAACCTTTTTATACAATACTGCTTAATAACTTGAATAGACACTTCTCCAGATTATATGGAAGGAGGAGTTATCTGAATTCTCCTCGTGTGTTCCTCAGGGCTCAGTGTTGGGGCCTATTTTTGACTCCCATCTCACTGGTAAACTTCCAGTCATACAGAATATACTATTGCATCATTTACTTACAACTTGGTAATAGTGGCTGTCGATGATCCAACTCAAATCTCGATTAAGTTGCAATCTTGGTTAGACCTTCTAGCCGAGTCTGGCTAAAAAATGTAAAATAAAGGTCAAATCGACTCAGATGGCATTCGCAATGAGATGTGACTACCCAGAAATACATTTAGAAGGAGGTTACATCCCTCGAGTTGAAAGTGTAGGTATATAGGTATTTACCTTGATTGTAGACTAACATGGAACGTTCACAGTAAGGAAAAAAGGAAACAGCTAGATATAAAATAAGGAACTACATCAGTTATTAGGAAGGAAATAGAAACTATTCCCATCTAAGAAGCTACTTTCGTTCTAGTGATCCTAAAACCGGTTTGAACATACGGAATCCAACTCTGATGTGCGGGGAGTTCAAGCAATTTACAGATTATTCAGTCTTTCCAGAACAAATTTAAAGGATGTCTTACACAGGCGTCATGATTTGTGCGGAACGACGAGTACTTAGGGTAATTTTCATGTAAATATCTAAAAACCTCTTTCTAGATTTTGCGAAATTCGACCTTGAAAGGAGGATGAAGAAAGATTTTTAAAAATTTGAAGAAAGATTGCAAATTTTCCCCATTTCCGACTATACTAAGCATGCTATTCACTAGACTGGGACTTGTAAATACTCTTCAAATAAATATGTCTAAAAACCATTTTCGGGTTATTTTTTAATTCGATTTTTAAAAAGTGCAACAGTGTGCGGCTTAACCAACACAGCCACTGCCACTATTATTATATGTGCGACGCGACTGGCTGCATCTGTCTCCGCTAAAACTAAAAACATAAAATAAAACTAATCAAAAAATTTCTGAAAAAATTAGAAACGAAGTACGGTCACCTCCTAGTAGTATTTGTCTGGTAATGCTAAGAACCGAGAAAATACATTTTTACCCTTGCAAAGTACGGGTAACCAGTTATAGCTAATAATTTTAAGATGAAAACCGACCATACTGAAACCCACATTCTTCCACTACTCAAAGTTTGGGGTTCTATATTGAACAAACTATGGTTCTGAAATTAAAGTGCACTGATATTTTTTTATAGATTGAAAAGGTTATGTTCATTACTGAACAGGTTTATTATTCTGACAGGCATGAGTTTAATGAACCCAGAGGGGTCCAAGAGATAGAGCCCTCCGACCTGACAAGAAGGGCGAGGGATGTGAGCCATGACAAGCTAAATATTTCCTGATCGCGAAGGGTTACGCAAGTAACCATACAACGGTAACGAAGCCACGACGGGGTAATCTATTTTTTCGGACGGCAGTAAATTTTTTTTTGCTTTTGTCAATTTTCAGACCAATTTTTTTTGTCTAAAATCTTTTTTTCATCATCATGGTACCGCCGTGAAAAACAGTTGCGTCGATTACAAAAACATTTATTTCAATCAGATTAATAGGAAAAAGTTATGTAAAACAAACATAAAAAAATATACGGGTCGAATACAAAACCTCCTTTTTTGAACTCGGTTAAAAAAGATAACTTTATTGGAATTAAGTGACTGTAAATATAGAGAGTGTGTTCCATTAGTTTACAACTTTTTGTAATAAAACGGAGACCGTCAAGTATGTCGGCAACGTACGTAATCATTTTCTCTCTCGTGCTTGTGTGTAAGAAGTGTCGTCCTTTAATTTCCATACTGTAAAATATCACATACAGAATCTGTTTTTGATGTATTACCATTAAAATAACAAAAGATTTCCTCATGTATTCATCTTTTGCATTAATGAGTATAGATAATTATTAATACAGTAATTAAATAATAAAATTAACTGAAATATTTTTCAAAGGAAATTACGGTATAAATTTAGAACTTCAGTTTATTTAAATTTCTGTTCAATATTTTTTTGGGAAAGCTAAGATATATAAGTGACTTTTAAATATTTTCTTCATTTGTGTAATAAAGAAAAAAAGATTCCCTCTGATCATATGTGAATAATGTAATCTTAATTTTTTTGGCATCTTGGTTTAACCAAGTATTGATGGTATCTGCAATACCGCATTCGATAGCGATGCATATTTTATTTGTTAATAACCTCCTATAAATTAATAAAATTTAATAATTCCGTGTAAATTTATTTATTTTTTCAAATAAAATGCTATATTGATCAAATAACTAAATACTGTAAATAACATTAATTTCAGGTTTTTTAATTCTTTAGTTCGCTGAAAGGATCAGTTTCATGAGTTTCTGTAATGATATTTTATAATGTAGATAAATTTTTACATACCGAGAACAAATTATACAGATATTTAAAATAATAACAGGAAAAATTAAAAGTAAAATAGTTTTCCTTTGTCTTTTTTAATTAAGACGAATGTTGCGTATCCAAATCGAGGTGTACCTCAACTGATCTAAAACAAACATCATTAATCTCAAAGAAAGAAACTGTAAATGATATCCAGTTCTGTCGGAACTGAACATGCATAATAATAACAAAGACTGACCCCCTGCTGTTGAAACAATACAGCTATTTTGAAAAACAAAATATATCACATAAACTATCTTCATTCTAGATGAAAAATATTGCAAAGGGTTAAACTCCCATTTAGATTTTTAAGGATTTAGATATTTCTAAAATAAATAATATATTATTAATACGTATGAATAGAAAACAGATATATTTCCAATTTGTGGAAATTAAAGGAACACGTTCTGTAATAAATATAAGTTAAAATTAATTTAAGTAACTTTGAGATACAATACTATATTTTTCAGTCATATATTACAAAATTGCTCCTGTTTAATAAAATAGATGTGTAGCTGTCAAATCGATATTTTATAAAAAGCTGAAAATCATAATTTTGGTGTAGTGAGAAGCCGGATATACCTAAAAGCTCGTTAATCTTTTAAGCAATTTCTTATAAATCGTTATAACTTCTTATACATTTGTAGTATTTAAAAAAAAAATTCTATATTTCTTGTTTCTATTACTAAATACGATACTTTTCATTCAATAACAAATAAATTAAAAGATCTGATGTGGGTACCACATGACTTCCTTTTACACCTATTAAATTACATATACACATTTTTTTTTTTAAATGAAGAGTACATAACATTTTTTTTCGTTAATAACTTCTGTATTTTTTTTTATTTATTTTTTTTTTATTATTATTGAATTATTATTTATCGTAAATTGTTTTTTTTACAATGAGAGGTTAATAATTATTAATAAATCAATATGTTTAAATTAAACAAAAAATGTTAAAAAAAAAAAGATTGATGAAGTCTGATTCGAACCGATGAAAGATCCTTCCCCTGAAAGATCCTAATATTTCATTAATTAATATTTTATTTAGCTATAATTCTGGAACCAATGAACAACTTATGATTTTGTTGAAAAACTCTCAATGAGGGTAAAATTCAGATTTTTTGGATTTTGGGCTTTTTTGGACACTTTTGGTCTAGTCTATTGCAATCAAAAGGGGAGATTGTAACTAGATGTTACAATAGTCCTAAATCCAAAATTTCAATATCCTACGGCTAATCGTTTTTCAGTTATGATACATCGGCACATACGAAGTGTGATCAAAAAATACGGTGAATAATTTTTTATTAAAAAAAGTAATAAGGTTACATAGAATTCGATTTAATCTCCTTCAAAGTTCTGTCCTTGGCTAGCAATGCACTTATCCCAACGTTGACTCCATGACTGGAGGCTTTCTGGAAGGCGTCTTTCGGAAGGGCTTTCAGCTGCTCGGTCGTGGCCCTCTCAATCTCAGCAATGGTGTAAAAACGTTTTCCTTTAAGCACAGTTTTAATTTTTGGGAAGAGCCAAAAGTCGCATGGTGCTAAATCCGGTGAGTATGGCGGATGTGGACAGACAAGAACCATTTTTCGGCCAAAAAATCGCGAATGAGAAGCGAGGTGTGACACGGCGCGTTGTCGTGGTGAAGAAGGAAGCCATTGGTCCATTTTTCTGGTCGCTTTCTTCGTACGTCGTTTCGCTTTGAACGCTTTGAACGTACGAGATGTTAAGGTCTTCCGATAGCTCTCGAATAGTCATTCGCCTGTTTGAACGAACCAGTGTTTCCACTTTTTGCACATTTTCAATTGTTTTTGAGGTTATTGGACGTCCCGCACGCTGCTCGTCTTCAACAGACTCATTTCCGTTTTTAAATAGGTCATACCACTTCTACACAGTCTTCAAAGTTACCACATTATTGCCGTTCACCGATTCTAACATTTCGTGAGCTTCTTTGGCACTCTTTTGCAACTTAAAAGAAAACTTAATGTTAATGCGTTGTTCAAAATCCATGTTGCGCCACAGACACGTTAAACACAACCTCACTCTAGCGGCTCTGGCAGCTGACTGGCAAGCACGAACGTGTTACAACTTGTCCCTGCCTGTCTCAGTTGATCACGCTATTGGACAAATTACAGCATATGGATGTAGCGTCGGCAGTTGCCGCTATAAAAATTCATTCGCCGTATTTTTTTATCACACCTTGTAAGTACGTATAGAAGTCACGCCAAAACTACTCAAAATAAATATAGGGATGGTCAAATTGGATATGTCCGTTGAAATCTGGAAACTGAAATTTTTTGCGATCACATTACTTTATTTTTCTTTGTACAAGGAAGTAAAAAATTAACCATGATAAAGTTGGTGTCAAGGAAATCAGCTAGATTAAGATAAGAAGTAAAATATCTAACCTGCAAAGTATTACTTTTTTTTTAATAGTAATTTCATTTAATAAGGCTGTTGTCTGTTACGCTGAGCAAGTCTGGAGTTTTAGCAATACGATAATCTATAGAAGTTGCAGTGCTTTTTTATAAAGAGAATATTTGCAGTTCTGAAAATACCCCTAATTATATACTCCTTTTAGAAACCGGAGAGTTTTTTGCACGAATGTATGTTGAAACTTCATTTTTATATACTCATACTTAAAGGGGTGAAAATGACTGAGAATAGAGTACCAAAATTTGCTGCATTAAAAATAATAAATTGGAATGGCTTCTGGTTTAAAAAACGGTCGGTATTCGTTTTAAGGTTTGATGTTGACGTAAATTTAGCATTAGATGACATAGCAAACTGTAGAAACGGGATGGAGATTGTCGGGAACAGAAAAGATTTGATTTTGAAAGCGGGAACTTCATTGTATCATATTAATTATAAATTGCTGAATTTGAATCTGGGGAGAAATAGTTATCTTACGCAGGTAAATATTTTCTTGTCAGTTAGATAGATTATAAAAGCAAGGTACGGGAAAATCAATTTTAATTGTAAGCCGTGGGTCACAGATGTAAATAATGTCTTCTGCGCTGTTCCGTAGACAACACAGAAGAGTAAGTGGATGTTTTTCAACCTGTCCTCGACGAATGGAGGAGTCCTTGGTTAAGGTCAATCGTGCTGTCGCGTGATTTATTTATAGACTTTTTGAATGAAAAGAACTGATTGCAATAGATTGCAACTAATTCAGGAGTTCAATTATTAACCCCCTTAGAACTCTTACTGAAAATGATTATCATGTTATGTATTTTATTGCGTATATTTGTAACCTTATTATTTAAATATTTCACCTTTTTATTTTCAATTTTGATGTCGATGTCAAAAATTACTTTGTTTTTGTGTTCCGGTTTTTTTTTATTTTAAGGTTGATGAACTTGAATTTAATGAAGGTATTTTATTTGAATGATTAAAAAGTAAATTAATTGTTAAATTGCAAATGAAGAGTAAAAGTAAATGTAATTCCTTAATTTTTTATGTACTCAGTTCCAAGTTAAATTACGGTATAGTTATTGAGTTATGTTAAATATTAATAATTATTAAGCAAATTTACCTTTACAACACTTCATGTTACTTTTATAAATTTACTATAATTTAGTTATAATATAAAAATAAAATAAAAATCGACCTTACCAGTAATTTATATTATGTTTCAAGTACTTTCGGTCATTCGACCATTCTCTGGAGAGATTTTTTTTATAATTTAAAATATTAAAATTAAAATACATAAATTAAAAGATTATAAGATATTAAAATCATAATGACTTGTCTTCATTGTATAAAAGTAATTACGTCCGTTACGTAAGAGTGACACAAAATTAGGAATTTTGAAAATTAGTGTTTCAAAATTAACGTAAATAAATAATAGATTATTAGCATTCAAGAATAAACTATAGAGATCAATTAATTAACTGTTATAACTTAATAATAATTAAAATGATAAGTCTATTATTTAAGGTGTAAATTTTAAAACTTCGTATATATATAAATTATTTTATTTAAAAAAAAAAATTATGTTTTAATAGTAATGATTCATTTATCTTGTTTCTCATTATTCTGTTAAGGCTTGTAATAATCCTAAATAAATATATGTCAAAACATATATGTCCTCTAATAGAATGTGCAATAATGCAGAGAGTAGAATAGGGAAGACGAATTCCAAATTATCGAATACCACAATCTCTGTAAAAGTTAAAAGGGATGTAGGTCATCCAAGAAAAACAATAGTGGTGATTTGAAATATTATTTAGTTTATTGTCCTTTCATTAATTTTATCCTTTCATGAAGACGAAAAAAAAATAGTGTATAAAATTGATAAATAATATAAATTTACTGTATAAATCGACATTTTTCTTATGTTTAAAGTCTTTAAAAAGAGTTAATGTTGTTTAAATTTAAGTAAGTGAAAATCATTAAAAACGATTATAACAAAGTAAAAATAAATTAATGATAATGTTACATTTTAAGTCAGAAAAATAATTATAGTTTTAATGAAACCTCAAAGAATTATTTTTCATAAGCAGATTTGATTGTTAAATTTTTTCCTCAAATGATAATTTGATTTCCTTAATTTTGTATTAATCTAATACATTTCTATTTTTAAATTAAATAGAAATAATATATTACACTTATATTAAAAACTACTGGCGATTAAACTATTTACATTTGCATCTGATCAATAGATTTATGAGACGACAATATGTATGAGTAAAAGGGAATATTATATTTTAAATTTTATATTTAAATTTATTTGAAAAAAACCTCCTATATATTTATGTACGGTATTATATAAGCTTTAACCAAATTTGTAGTTTGAGACATAAAATTATTATTTTTCTACATAACGGATTGTTAGTACAAATATTAAAATATTTCCGTAAATTATAATTCACGAAAATATCGGAGAATTTGTGTATTATTATATGTTCCTAGCAGCATTCTTAAAAATTAATTTCAAAAGTGCATTAATAGTATTTTCCTTCTTTTTTTTAAATATAAGCAATCTTAACTTTTAAATATATTTTTACCATAAATCAATATTGCCTGAAACGAAAGAAATCGTTTTAATTAATTCCGTTTTTCAGTTTTTCTTACGTACACCGATATATTAAAACATCAAAGGAACTATAAGATACAAAAGAGTTTTAGTGAACGGATAATCACAGATTCTTTTTAAGATAAATAAAATAAATTCTAAATAAAAGTCGTTTCAAATTATATCTTAGCGTTATTTTATTTTTTATATGTACAGTGAAAAAAAAACCTGTAAGAACTTAAGCGAATCACAACAAGCACTAAAAAATGCAATTTAAAGTTTTAATCAAACGATTTTGTAAATTATATTGTTTCTTATTTCTGTCAAAGACAATCTTTTGTTTAAGAATACTGAACGAAAAAATTCAAGTCTTAAGTATTTTGTAAATAAATTAAATTTTGTAAAGAAAGATTAATCAACTGTAAATTGAAACTGGAGAATTTCAATAATAAAACTTAACTGTGTTTTAAGATAAAACAGTTAAAGGTATGTAAATCGACGAACAAATTTACTAATGGCCTCAAATAGGTTTTTTATCATACTTAATTCTTTTTAAAATGAAAAAAAAAACTGTTATTATTTTTTCCTTTAATTTTAATCTATATATGTAACTTTTCTGTTATTTAAGTGCCGTAATATTCAGATTCTACGTAACCTAACGCGAAATTAATCGCTATCGAAAATGATAAATCCATTCTGAAGAATAATAATTATATGAGGCTTACATCAGAAAGTAAGGAATGAAGTAGTTTCCCGTTGCTTTCTACAATGTTCCAGTTATATTTTTGCGCGTTAGTATACAAAGTCTACCAAAATACAGGTGTCAATTCACCTGTAAATGACATCGTCATTTACAGGTGAATTGTCCCGCTAATTTTTCCTCAGGTACCGCTTAGTTACATTATTAACATCATTAATCTCAGAGAAAGCGACTCTGATTTAGTGCCTGTTGTAAAGTATCTGTGTTACATCAGAAATTTTTTTATTACTAAAAAAAGAAAGGCCACTATTTTTCCCAGTTTTTTCTTAACGCAACCTTTTCTACTAATAGAGAATGAATTCTAAATGTTATTACAACGTTATAATTTATTAAACGTAACAGTCGGGACATAAACAATTTCCCAATTTATTACCGGATAGTTTACTGTTTTTAAAATGTTATAAAAACGAATATCTATTTTTGAAACATATTAATTGAAGTCATATTAAATAATATATATTTAATTTTTTCAATTGATTTGGTTAATAAATATTTTATTTTATGTTTTTCAAAAGGGAATGAATTTAATTAACTATAATTTAATTGATAAATTTTGTATCGAAAATAATCTGGAACCCATACTTTAAAAATTTGAAGAAATCAGTTAATAACAGAAAATTAGTTAACAGATAGTTAAGAAATCAGTTAACATAAATTACCAACGTTGGTAATTTATACCAACGGGTTGGGAATTTTTACCGATTTTGAAATCTTGAAAATTAGTTATCTGTAGCTAGAAAACATCATTCTGTGATAAAAAATTACTGTCACCTGACAGACATTAGATTTATCAAATAGTCCATCAAATCAGATCTAAGATAGTTTTATTGTTTTTTAGTAAAATCATTGAACAAGCGGTACCTGGTATTCTCAACCATACAAATAATTTTAATTTAGGATTCGTAGGGGAATCAAAAAAAAAAATTGAAATAGAAAAAAAACCGGGTGTTGCTTGATCCGAAGTTATTGCATAGAAATGAGTTGCATGAAGGGTACTGCTAATGGTTTTTCTAGTAAAACCTCTGAAGGTTTTACTAGAAAAACCATTGACGATATAAACAAAAGAGTCACAAAAAATTTAGCAAACAAAACAACGTTAATTTAGAAAAATAAAGGGGCAGGATCGGAGAAAGGATGGATTAAATTACATACTGTCCTGTTTGTAGTAACAAGATAAAATGAAAAATATTTTTAAAATAAACGACTAACGTTACCATGGCTACGACTAGGACACTGCGTTTGTCCTCGGAAACGCTAAAGATAGACCTAAACCCGTAAAAATAGCGGGAATTTAAACATAATTATCGGATTTGTAATACTCTATTCTATTTTATAGCAGGTTAGTCAGATTAAAAAAACCATTGAAATTAGAATAAAGAGGATTTCATTTAATTAAAAATGTAGAAGACTTGAGAAATAGGCTGTAACGCAACAATAACAGGACCTTGACACAAATTAATCAGGAATATTTTAATAAATTTACATAATAAACGGGAAATGGATAATGGGAAAACTTACTTTATAAATAGGGGTGTACTTTTGATTTTTGTTCACACTACTTCCTGCTGCTAGCTGCGTCATTTAAATTTTGATATTATTTGCTCAACTTCTTAAAATTTGGTGAATTTCATCTTATCTTTTTCCTTAATACATTTTATTTTTCAGTTCTTTTCTCAAGATTATTTTTATTAATCATTTAGTTTACGGTGTTCTTTTGCCTTTAAAACAAAGGCCCAGTGAAATGTTCTACGCCGTTTTTTTTTTTCATTTAGCCATTATTACCCACTGATTTTCTTGTATATTCCACCATATCCACAACACATGCAATTAAAAAAATAATTGAATTTTTTATAAAATTCTAAATTCCGAAAACAAAATGTTCGTAAGAAAATAATCGTACACTACTCTGAAATTGTTTTGACGTGTACTACTTCATTCTACCTTTGTTGTTTATGCCGAACTCAGATCGCCGTGCTTTTTCTACGGAATTATATAGCTAACTAGTTCTTTCATTCACGATTTAGTTAGGTGCATCTAACTAAACGATGAATCTTAATGCATCTTTTCTTCCTTACCACATAAATGATACTATATACCGAGAAAATATTTCTATTTTTAAAGGTAGTTTTTACCTCACTATTTATTTAAATTTAAATTCAATTAATAATTTTTAAATAATGATGTATAAAAATAATTTATCGTGTAATTGTTTTTATAAAAAGAAAATACACGGCGTTGAAGTTTTGTCCGATCTTTTGCTAACCAACGCAGTTGTACCATGGCCAAGTGTTTTCTACTTCAGTGAAGCGTTGTTTATATTATTGTCAATCGTGATAATTATTCGCAAAATGTTCCGTCGTTTGTCTGATAATACTATTAAATTACCTCTTTTAGAAATTTGACAATTAAAGTGAATCTTCCAATTCACTGGACGAGAGTGATGTTACGATTCTTGAATGTGGTAATTGTAGTGATAGTAATTGTCCTGATAGCAATCCGGGAAGCGATGGTAAAGATTCACATTCCCGTTGTGATGACGGATAGAATTGGCAATTGATAATAACACTAAATAGAATATTTCTTTCAGTGGTGAATCAGAAGTAGATGATGCTGTTTGGAAAATTGTTACTTTTGGAATGGAGGCTAAATGAATTTTGAGTGATGACTGACTTTTATCAAATTATTATGTTAGAAACTAATAGATAACCAAATGAAGTTAATTTTGCAAAAACTTCTAGTTATATATGGTGTGACATAACCATAGTTGAACTAAAATCATATTTTGTTATAATAGTTTTTATTTATTACGCTGAAAGATAAGTTGTTCTTAATTTACGATTTCTACTGGGCCGACTAAATATACATCCAAATTTATATGTATTTTTTACTATTACTTAAAAACATTTCTAAAAATAATCGATTTTATAATAAATAATTTGTAAACACTAAACATATTTACCAATTAATTTATTTTTAAATTATTTATTATTTTTTTTTTTTTTTACTTTTCTAGCATTATAGTTCTACAATTTTGTTGCAAGAAGAAAAGTACGGAAATCAATTCGAAAATGGGATATGGGTCTTTTTGCATTTCTCAATGTTTCATAACCCAGGAGCTCCTAAAAAAGAAAAACGTGAGGGGTTGTTCGTAATGTTACGGAAGTAGTATTACGAGTTGGCGTGGTTTTACTGCATAAACTGACTTTGATGAATTTTATCACCGAGACAACTGAATTTGGGGTAATTATTGGTAAAATTCTGGGGTTAGTAGCTCCAGAGGGTAGGGTAGATAACTTCTTTGGGCGTTTTCCTCAAAATTTTGCAATTGTAACTCCACTTTATATTAAAATTAAGCTTACATGCTTATGCTAAAATTAAAAAAAAAAATTCTGCCCCTTTGCCCAAAATCGAAAAAGCTAACTTTTTATTTATTGGATATTTTTTAACCTATTTTTTATATTTTCCTAAGCATGTTTTCACTAAGAACCACTTGAATTATAATGCAAGTGGTTAAAAAATAATACTTTGGTGGTGGAGGAGCAGATTAAATTTAAAAATATCTATTTTTAAATTTATTTTTACTTCTTTTAGTTTATTTAAACTTAATAATCTTTTTTCATGAATAGTTATTTTTCCACTGTATAAGAATAAATAACCAATACCTTGAAGGTATAACAACTTTCTTGGGAGTTTTTTTCTTACCTTAATCTAATTTACCTATTTTTTCAAAAACATGTATTGTTTCCTCAGTATCTGCTGATGATGACTGTTTAACAGTCAAAATAACCGTTTAGTTTTAGATTTTAAATGAATGTAAATATTGTTACCGTAAACTTGTTTTCTAGCCTATAACAGCTGTTTAGTCTAACTAAATAATACGCTCAAAATTTTAGTAATTTCTTTTAAGCTGGAACTAAAAAATATTAATTTTGTAAAATAATTTTGTAAAAATTGTATTAATTGCTGTTAGAAAAAGAATTATTATTTATTCTTTTATTGATACTCATTTATGAAATAATTCATTACACTTGTTTACATTTAATTTATGATAAAAATAATAATATTAAGAACTTCAAATAATAAAAAAATGATTTCTTTATCTTTAGGCATAATTTTGTTCAAATGTAATGAGGAACGTTTTCTGATTTTTCTTTGCATTTTAACTCCTTCGAATTTTTCTTATATTTTCTCCTTCCTTTTCGTATTAGTTGATAGTTATTTCTATTCGATTTGCCATCCGATTCGACGAAGCAAATATATCAATTTTCCGCTCAACCTAGTGTAGCTAAAGATTCACTGAATGAGTCAAAGTACGTTTTAAAACATATCTATCGGCTTCTTTGAGTATTTTCCTTAGTGTTTTTATCTTTTTTTTTAAATTTAAAATATCTTGCATATAAAATTCTTATAAGAAATATTGTTCAATATATTTGTAAACATTTTATTTGTGTGCTAAAAGTTTTTATACGGTGAAATAAATAATTTGGAATGTTTTTTTTTATACAAATATACATAAATTTTAATGACATATATTAATACATAAATATTACAGTATGATATATATTTAAAATTTCTAGTTATTAAAATTTATTTTCTTTTTAGATTGACAGCAATTAAAGAACCATTCAATTAGTAATGGCGCTTAGAGGAAATATGTCATTTAATGTTTGCAATCAAGAATTTAAATAAGATTGAATAGCAAATAATTTTCATTGAGACACATCGGTTTGTAGGAAATAGTAAATTCGATTTTTGTTTTTCGTACTTTTTTTCTTAGTGATATAGCCATGTCAGCTTGAAAGTGCAACTTTTAAAATATTTAAAACAAATTGTCAGGGATGTAGGATGTAGGAGGTATACCGAAATGAAACAACTGGCACTAGATAGGGAATCTTGGAGAGCTGCATTAAACCAGTCAAATGACTGAAGACAAAAAAAAAGCTTGTGTGCGGAATATGAAATGGAATTTTGTAGCGTATGAAAAATTTCATGCCTGATCATGATTCGAAACTATGACCTCCGGTTGAAAGACCGAGACGCTGTCACTTCATGACAGAATCCAAAGTCCAAATAAAGTAATAAAAATATCTACAACATCTTATTTTTAGATTTCTAGTAGGCTACCTCAATTATGAAAGTTAATTTGGCCGACTGGGATAACAACTACTACGAATATAAAGTATCGACATAAAACACCGAATGTAATTACATCAAACTGAAATGTTACGTTAAATTTTATTATTATCACTTTCTAAAACTCTTGTGGAAGTGATTAAGTTTCCAGTAGATTAAATAGATAGTCGTGGAATCGCAGCTTGAACACCGTGGACAATTTATTTTTTTATCTAAATTTTTAATCTCATTTGCTAAACTTTGTTCAAATTGTTGCATCTATTTAATTTCCAAATGAAAATAATGAATTTACGTAGACTGAATAAATGGAAATGTTTAAAAAAAAAGAAATTATAGTGTTGTTATTTTAAAGGCTTCATTACTATTCAGCGTAACCTATTTATATTTTATCAGCATAGATAATAGGTTTTGTACAACGTAAAATATTTTTTTAAATTAAAAATATAACGCATTAAAAAATTTATTGCTTTCTATAACATTTTTTACTACGGTAATATTTTCAAGGACATACAAATTTGTAGGAAAGTTCTCTCTATATAGATTTGTTTTCTCTTCTGAATTTTAACCCTAGTTAGTTGTCTTCCCTCAAAATTATATACAGTAATGTAATTAATATACCTTAAATTTACAAAAGACAGGAAAATCTATTTATAAGGCACATTTTAAAAATAAAAACCATTTTGAAAAATAAAACATCATCAAATATTAAACCTTATTTGATATTCTTTGTCATTACATTTAATGCAAATTAAGAATAATATAAGAATCTAAGGACACTTCTCAAACGGTAAGTTCTGTTCATGAAATGCATTTATGTGTCATTTTTTCTTAATATTATTATTAATAAATAATTATTACGATAAAATTATAGAGCTAAACTAATTTATGATTCCGTGCATATTTTATTTTGTTATATATTGTTTTTACTAATATCTTTAAACTTTGAAGATTATTCTTTATGATAAATAACAAATTATTATTTAAAGATAGATAGGAATTTTCATAGCGCCATAAATGTTTGTGTTCGGATTTTGGATTACAGATTTTAAAAAACAATCTAAATCGTATATTTTGAATTTTTTTTTTTTTTGTTAATTAAAGTGTGTTTTAATTTTACTACAGTAATCTTCTTTTAATAAATATAGATATTAAATTTTTTTGTGACTTAAAGAATTTCTTTTTTTTAATATATATTTATATTGCGGGTGATTGAAAATTAACGCTCCCGTCTAACTTTTTTTGTAAATGAGATAACTGGATACGGTTTTGTATCGAAAGGCTAATTTAATGGCCGTGTATTTCTCTGTTTTTGTATTTTGGGTGGCGGGTTGTAGACGGCAACTCAAAAACGTCAAACGGATCCAATTATCATTTGATATATAATTTTAAAGAGCTGGATGAGATGAAAAATTATACCTTTAACACTAAATTCCGATCGCCCAATCCAAAATAGTGGACAACAATGTGTTTGTTTTTCAGATAGCTATAACTACGGTTGTTTACTTCCCTTTAATTTCTTTTCTGTTTGAAGTATCCTTGATTCTCTCTTTAGAAATCCCTAATTTAGAATATTCAGCGATCATGGTGGTGGGAGGCAGGGAAAGCTCAAAAATTTCCAGTGGGAAATATGGTCGTGTGATAGCTTGTTTTAAATGTCTAAGCAAAACGGTAACAAAAAAATTAAATTCTGACTATTTAAACTCAAATGGCGTTTACAAATATTATTAGGTTAATTAAAATTGTTCAAGTCCATCCATTCTTAATGTTCATTTACACCGTTAGAAGAAATTACATACAAATTTTAATCAATTTAACTTCAGTAATTTTTGCTGGACGTTGATTATGAATCGACCATGTTGTTTTATATACGATTTGTTTTATATCTCGTATACATAAAATAATGCGTCATGAGCGATTTTTTAAATTCGAAATTTAAAGGGTTGAAGAAAGACATAAAAATTTGAACAATAATTTTTAACAGTCGCCACTGTTACTGTGTGCGATGCGACTGGTTGCACTTGCCTCTGGTTGACTAAAAAACATAAAAGTAATTAAATTTTTTTTTAAAAAATGAGAAACCAAGTACAGTCATCTCCTAGTGGTGTTTGACGGGTAACGCTAAGAACCGGGAAAAATACATTTTTTCCCGTACTAAGGACGGATAACCACTGTAACTAATATTTTTAAGATGTAGTCCGACTATTTTGAAACATTTATTCTTCAGATCACTCAAAGTTTTGGTCCTGTTCTGATCAAATAGTTTCTCTGCAGAAATTACAATGCACAGATATTTTTTATAAATTAAACAAGCTTTATTTTTTATTTATCATTACTATTTTCGTAAGCATGAGTTTAATAAACACAGCAAGGTCGAAGGGGCAGAGCCCCTGGCTAGACGGAAAGGGCAAGAGAAACCCTTCCCGTAAAGTATCCTCTGACCGCGATTGGAAACGCTGTAACCATAGAGTGCGGGAGAAGCCGCGACGTAAATGCTAGTAAATATATGTTAAAACTTCACCGTACTACTACAATGTTTATTAAGGCATGTTGCCGAAGTTTATATTATTATTTAATACATTTTTATTTCTGCAGTAACTGGAAGTTACTGTAAATTTTTTAAATAAGCTTTTTTTAATAGTTAAACAAAGCTTTTATGAATTTGCCTTGGGACTTTATTAAATTTTGTTGCGTTAAAATTAATTAATATTTTTTTAAAGACTTTTTAATATTTACTGTAACGTTTCTGTTTATTTATTTTACTTTTATTTTTTAAATATTCACTTCGTAGCAAATTATTGCCGATAGGTTTTTATTAAAGTTGTACAGTGAGTAATATTATTGTTATTACCAGAACAATTTCAAAGTTACAGTAATTTTAAAAGTTAATCGATTAGTAATTAGGCTTGAAGCTAACTTTTTTATTATTATTTTTTAAAATAAATTGTAAACAATTTAATTATTTTATTGATGCAATGGTATGAAACTTACTGTATTAAATAAATTCTCTACAACTTTAAATAATTTACTCATAGGCAATTTTTTACTGTTTCGAACGACTTTATGAATGATAAATTTTAATTCAGTGAATTTAAATTTGATATTTTGAACGAATGGAAAACGTCATTTTTTACAAACTAAAACATTCAGAGAAAGTAATATGTAATAAAATACATAAATAAATACGTACTTTTGACTAATATGACGCAACTCGTGACTGAACTATTTTGGTTTTTAATTTTATTCGGTGGCGCGAGTGTTAGCGTCTCGGCCTTTCACCCGGAGTCCTGGGTTAGAATCCCGTTCAGGTATGGCATTTTTCACACACGCTACATAGCATCCATCTCATCCTTTGCGAAAAAAATTCTTAACTGCGGACCCGGTAGTTAAATAAAAAAAAATTATTCGGGCTGTCACAGAGTGACTAAATTATTTTGTTTTTTTAAATTTATTTTATTAAGGCTACTTTTTTAAATGTTTTTCGTTGTTGGGCGACACTTATAATGGCTCCACCAATTATGCGATCGACTGCTGGCGATGGAAAAAGTTTATTCTGGTGTATTCCTTGTTTTTCTATGTAATATTCAATGCGCTATGATGAATTATTTTGTAATTATTTAAGAGCTTCTAAATTCTCATTAAAAACTCGAAACTAAAATTACAGGAAACTTTTTGCAACTCCGCAATTCGACATTACCAGCATATTCATCATCTGTAGGCATAAGACTTTAATAACCAAGAAATTCTCTATAAGAAATAAGTGTTTCTGCTGGAATAAAGGCTGAATATGGTAGCAAGGTAAAGTGGGCCTGATTAACGGATTCCTACCAATTACTATGAAAGTAATATAAAGTATAATAATTGCAGGAATCCAGAAATGGACAGAAAAGAGAACTCTTTTAGTAAACAATCGTCTTTTGTTATACTGTCCGCTAACACACAATGAACACCTGTTGTACGGTGAGAAGAGACCAGGTTTGGAATTTATAGGAACAAAAGCCTAAGTCAACTGTTCTCAAGCTTCGACTTAGGTCCGATGGGACAGGTAAAGAGTAAAGATATGTCAGGATAAGACCAGCTTAAAAAGAGTTTATTAGAACCAGTTTGCGAGGCGTTACGGCGTCGGTCCTGCAATGGCAGTTCTGCGAGGAGAGGCTGCGCGTTGTGTGGGTTCGGCGGAGTTCTGCGAACCAGTTCATCGTCACGTTACAATTTCGGTCCAGCGAGGAATGTCACAGGTGTGAGTCTGCGAGACGTCAGTCCAGCGAGGAGAACCTTGAATCCAGTTCGATACGAGTAAGATGACGCTGCGCTCTTTTAACCAAGAAATACTATCAGTGAAGTTACATTAAAAATATAAGTGTATAAATGAAGAAATAATGCAGTAGATTTCATTTATAAACTATTAGGGTAGATAGCAAAGATATTTGCAAGTGAACACTATACGATTTTTTGTTAATACAAGACTAGTGGTTAAAACGTGTTAAGACTAGCGGTTTCTTTTGTTAATGGATCTAGTTTTCTAATTGTATGCCTGGAATAAATTCTGAACAATTATTTATTTTTAACTCTGTGTGTAATCTGTATTTATTATTTACTAATGACATTTGTCACTATTTGATGTGTAATATTTTGATTGTTAACCTTTGTTGGTTACCCCCTGTTTTTATGTCATACTACTGTTTTAATTATGTATTATGTCATTAACTTTGTTACGTACTTTTATGTTTGATTTGTGGCTATTTACATGTAATATTATTATTGTTCACTACTATTATCCTGATTATTATTGTTGTTGTAATTACTTCATTAATATCTGTGTTCATTAATTGCTTTATTATTATTATTATTATTAATTGTCTGGTTGTAATTATGAACATTTTAAACCAATAAACTGTAATTATATGAACATTCTAAATTGACAACCTCTTAAAATCCTGATTTGAGCTGCAACATCACGTGACAATTTATATTCCAGTTGTTAACCGCTTCTTAAATAATTAGAGAATAATTCGTTGTAGCGCGATGGATTATCTAGAAAAGCAAGGAATAAACCAGATTCCATCGCTAGCAATCGATCGTATAATTGGTGAACCTATAATACGTGTCGTCAGCCTATAACGAAAGAAAATTACAAAAGTTGCCCGATTAAAATAAAGAACCAATATAAAAAAAATTGTTGTGTTGTTCTGAGTAAAAAGAACGAATTTTCGTTTTCTTATTTTGTTTCCTTTTAAAAAAAGTGTTAACTCATTCAAATTAAATGTTTTATTAAAAAAGACTTTGATCTAAAAAAAAATAGCTACACATAAAAAACGCACTACAATAAAAAACTTTTTAAATAAAAATAAAATAAGACATTGCATAAGCACGAATGAAAAATATATGCCTACACAATCAACATAACCTCAGGTGTTTTTTTTTACTTAAATTGAGATTAAATCAGTAACGACTCAACCAATCTTCCACATGCACAACCCGAACAATCTTCACAAATTGTTGCACAACAATCTTCTTTTCACATGCACAACTTCAGATACACTACTACAGCATATCTAAACTTCACCGAAATTGATCTTTCGAGCCACAAACTTTTATACATAGGCCTATAAATAAATATATAAGAAAACCATAATTTATGTTAATAGTATTTTCGTTCTCATGTCTCAAAAGATAAAGAAAATTCATTTTCACTACCCCCCACAACCATCAAGCAACTGATATTAATTCTGTACTTTTCTTCAAAAAGCCGGTTAGAAACCATTCGCAAACAAAAAAGTAATAAAGCATCAATGCATAACAAAAAACAAACGGTATGTGTGTATATCGAAACAAATTCGATATACTATATATCGCATATGCAGCTCATCGATATACTTCTATAGTTATATACTTAAGTATATACTTTAAATACTGTACACTGTTAAAAACGTATTCTGTTAAAAATATTCAAAACTCTTAACAACAGACTAACAAATAACTCCACTGATGTCTGAAACAGCACTACACGATGGCAGCGTTAGTCACAGCTGCTGTTGCAAACATGGCTTGGTAAGACCGTACAACAATGTCTCCGCAGTTAAGTTAAATAGCTACGCGTTAAATCATACTCCAAACAGTTATCCAAACTTTTAAAAAACACTGTAACAAAGTTACAATTTTGGAACACTTTGAACAAAAATTCGTTTTCTCTTACGGTTGAAATCTTAGGAAGTTTTCCAAATTTTCTTAGAAATTTTTCAAGGAAATGGAACGTTCAGATGTTTTTTGCAATTTTACTCAAGAGCTGTCAAATGATACCCATCTAAATATGATATCATCAATGATACCATCTTTTCAAACGGTAATTGTAGAAATAGAAGTTACTTTAGACAATTGTTATGAGTGATAATATAAATTAATTTAATAATAATTTTATTATTATTATTATTATTATAACAGAATAATTATAATAATATCTTTATTGAAATATTAATTTATAACGAAAAAAATTATTAAGTACATATATAAAACTAATTGTAATAAAATTAAATAAAAACTACACAACCTGTAGAACAACAATGGCATATTACGAAACAATTAATTAAGAATATTTTAATAGAATAATGTTCTAAAATAAAATTAAGACCTAATTACTTAAGAACAAAAGACTTAGATTTAAAAAATCTGATGTGGACTTCCTCGTATGCCTATTAGATTACATATATATATATATTTTTAAATGAAAAGTACATAAAATTTTATTTCGTTAATAACTTCTGCAATTTTTTAATACGTATTTTTTTATTATTATTTATAATGAATTTTTTTTTACAATCAGAGATTAATAATTAATAATAAATCAGTATATTTAAATTAAAAAAAAGGATAAAAAAAAGGAGATGAAGTCTGATTCGAACGATTCTTCTCCTTGTAAGATCCAAATATTTCATTAATTAAAATTTTATTTGTCTATAACTCTGTAATCAATGAAAATAAGTACCATTTATGATATATTGTTGAAAATTGATGTGTATTGTTGAAAAGCTCTCAATGAGGACTTATTATTGCAGTTAAGAAAATGTCCAAATTTCAAATTGTTTTGGATTTTGAGCTTTTTGGACACTTTTGGTTCAGTCGATTGCAATCAAAAGGGGAGGTGCACAACTAGATTTTACAAAAGTCCTAAATCCAAAATTCCATAATTTCAACATCCTTCAGCTAATAGTTTTCGAGTTATGCGAGATACGTAGGTACAGACGTCACGCCGAAACTAGTAAAAATGAATATTTCCGTTAATATTTGAAAACTGAAATTTTTCGCGATCACAATACTTCCTTTACTTCATACAAGGAATTAAATAATAGAGATCAAAAATTAAATGCAACACAAAAGAATATAACTCGGTAGTACTTACAAAACTAATACGTAATAGATTCATCGTAATAACCATTAACAATTTTGTTTCTTGCTGTCCTTCCATTTTTCTTTAAAATGAGGATTATTATTTAAGTCTTTAATTATTTAGTTTATATTAAGTTCAACTTTATACTTCAGTAAATAATTGTCAGTAATTAATTGTTTCTATGAATATAACAACTACATCTCCATATTTATTTGACTTAATTACTTGAAAATAATTACTTACAAATATGAAATTATCAGGTCGGCCTGTGTCTGTACAAGACTATACACCATTTACATATCTTACATATTATCATCATCTCATTGTGCCTTTGGGAGGGGGGATTGCTTATTGTTCATTAGTTGAACAAATTGTTACATCCACATTAGAAAATAAGGAATAAAAAAGGAAATTAAATTTAACGAATTTAAACAAAAGTTTTATTGAACTAAAAAAACTTTAAAACAGAATTAAAATATTAAGAAATTTAGTTTAAAATAGTAAAATAATAGTACATAAACAATATTCATTTATTTGTTATGTTTCAAAGAAGTAATTTCGATTTTAGCTGATGAACTTTTTTTTAAATTAGATGTGTTTGTTAAAAGTTATTTCATACTCTTTTTCTTTTTAATTTTGACCACTTTTGGCCCCTTCAATTTTTTTTATTTTTTCTCAGTACCTCTTTATGCTCTCCTCGGGGTGTTCTTTACCTTTTTGATAATTTTATTTTTGGATTTTCTTTCCTGATCTTCTATTTTTGGAAACTTCCTAATATCATTATTTTGATTTTACAAGTGTTTTTGTATTTTTAATGTCTTATTCTACTGTATTTAAACTTTAAACATTTAAAAAAATATTTTTATCCATTTTATTTCTGTTTTCCTATTATATAAGACTGTAATTGTTTAACCTGTTTTTACTCATTCTGACATGACCAAGAACATTTTCTTTTTCATTGTGTCCGTTATTTTTTCTATACTTTGATATTGGCGTTGGTTTTTTTTGCTCGGAATTTCTCCCACCACCACTCCACTCGGTCTTTTTAAGACCGAGTGTTTGTGCCACAAACGGCTAATGAGCTTCGAAACAGTTTAGCGACCAGTGCCCTAACTAGCTCCTAGAGCTAACCTAAAAGCGTGTGTGGAAATAAGCGTGGTGCCATACATCACTCGCTTACGTATCCCACCACTTGTCATATATCACTAAAATGGGTAGGCGCACCCCGTCAACTACTAATATACTATATTTTGATATATCTGTTTGTTGTCTCTTAATTTTAAATGTGTTTCTATCTTCATTTTTTCTATTATTTTCTTTTTTATATTGGTTTAAGCACTCACAACCGCTATTTTTGATTAATTTATCTTTACAATCGGTCGCCAATAAGATTGCAACCATTAGAGCAATTTTTGGCTAAGAGTAACGCGTCAGGAGACCGTCTAAGATAGTTCACCTCAAATACAATAATAATAGTAATAATCAGCTCTCACGACACAAATGAAGCAAATAGTTAACAAAAACAATTATAACAAAGCTAATAAATAGCTGATAATAGTCAGATAAATACAAATATTAACAACTTCACGAAACGTTAAATTCATCCAAGTAAAGTCACAGATATTAAAGACAGATAAAAATAGTATAGATTCTAAAAGTTTAAACTATTAACATATTAACCACTGTATAATCACGGGTCACGCATTTCACTGATCATCCGTGCCTTCAAAGATCAGCGACGTCCAGTACATGTAGCCTTCTCAATCGTCTGTACTTCCTCATCAACGTCAAGTAGATTCATCGCTAGATAATTCATATGCTTTTCCAGCTTTAATATGGAGTACCGACTGGTTCTCCTTATCTCCTTAAGGACACGTGGCATCCCATGATACCCGTGTAACCCATCGTTCCTAACGATCCATGAAGCCCTGATATTACGCTCAGGACCTACGTTTTGAAACCGTTGGATGATTTAAATGTTACTACTACAAGGAGTCCCCATACTTGTGCACCATACCTGCATACTGGTTTCAGGAAAACCTTATACAGTAGCAATTTATTCTTCCAAGTCAAATGATACCGTCTTCCAAGGAAGGAGTACTTCGTGCAAGTTTAGCATTCAGTTGTCTCCTTTTCTCTGTGACGTAATCCTTCCAGGTCAATCGACGATCTAGATATAACCCTAGGTACCGTACATGTCGCGTCAGGGATGAGAGTACTGTCCGGTTGAACGGAAGAGAAATTACTCCTCCTTACGGTAAACGTCACTTGACTCGATTTGGCAGGATTTATATTTACCCTCCAACTACAGCCGCATATTAATTCCCTAGTTTTATTATTGTATAATAAAGTCTGAATTAATTATTTTTATTTTGATTACCATTTTTTATTGTATGTATTTTTGATTATTTGATAAGCTTTTTCTATTTTTTAAACTCCGTTATGTTGATTTTTCTAATCCATTTTTTCTGTATAAATTCACCTAAATATCTGAATTCTTTGATTATTTCCACTTTTCCTGTTTGAATTCCTTTTTGTATGTATTTTTGAGTGTTCTTAATGTTTTTCATTATTTTTTCCCTGTCGACTAATACTTTTAGTCTTTTTTTACTAGCTACTGTTTATAAATTACTGATCTGTGCTCTTGTTAACTGCACATCTTCTGAGAGGATTGCAAAGGTATCTGCATAAGCTAAATAACTAATTTCAATTCCATTTTTCTTTCGTAATATGAGTATATTCGTCTGATATATTCTGATTTTCTACATCTACATTCTATGGTAAATTATTTTTTTTTCAAGACACAGTTATTTAAAGTTATTGTCTTTTTTCTATCGTAAATAACTTCTGTTTTATTAAATTTTATATTATTTTTTATAATAATTTTTATATTCATGATTTCTGACCAAAGTACATTATAAGTTTATGTAAATTAATAACAACATAAACCAAAACATAATTTCTATTGAATCTGGGATAGCTACAAAGTTAAATTACTAAATATTTAGTGTCAGCCACTATGTAATAATATTACGTTATAATAGTCATCAAACTTATTTTCCCTAAGTAACAGTGTAATATTAACTTGTAAAGTAATATAACTTTACATGTAGCCTAATTTTACTGAATAACATTCTTAATTAAAAATTTAATTTAATAAAGTTGATTTTTATCAACTGTATAGATTTATACAGATGTATAAATTTAAATATCGTACCTCTTGTAATTCTTTAAATTGATTATATACAATTATATATATATATATATATATATATATTTTTATGAATCGAGATTTTTTATTGAAAATAATATTTTTGAAATGTTAAGAAAATATGTCGTATGCTATGTTATTTCTGTCACTGAATTACTAGAAAATATAAAATAAACAAAGAAACCCTATGTTCAGATGTAAAGACTTTCACGTAGGATATACACAGTCATAGATAACGCAGATGTTAATTTCACCGAAGGCTTACCCTAACAGGTTAGTAATCCGCTGTCATGAAGGTAAACAAATATTATTTCTTCATTATCGATTTCCAAATCAGCACTAATAAATAACATTCTTAATCCATGCCTCTATGAATTTTTCATCCATCGTTCACTTTTCAAGTATATGCTTAACAGTGAGCGATTTGTCAGATACACTACACATTGGTCTTTTTTACCTGGTGAGAACATATGAATTTGTTATTTGTGTGTGACGATTCTCGGTCAGGAAGTCAACCCCACTTGTTCCTTGCGAGTCAATGTCGCATCGCTCTTGCATTTACATGAGTAATTTTGATCGCATTCTGTTAAAAATTTAATTTCTTCATTCTTTGTTCCTAGTGTTTTTTTTTGTTTTTTTTATCTCATCCACGTAAAACATAAACGCAGTCCGGGGAGTGTCCAATACTCTGAGCTTACCCGCCTACGGGCTGTAATTCCGGAATGACAGGCAGGCCCGCCGGTAGGATCTTAATTTCCTTGCCCTGCCTCTAAACCCTAGTGTAAAGCCACCAGGTCCGACAAATTCGTGCTCAGCGACCCAACCTTGACTCGTTCTTTCAAGCGCCTGCCTCTAACAAGCGCGACTCACAAGTCGCACCTGTCAGGACTCTGTCTTATCTGCTCCGGGGCACCAGAGTCCACGTGTTTCATTATCGACGGCTACCCACCTAGGTGTGGAGTCCAGCACCCCATTGCTAGCCCACCATTCACGGTATTGAAATAAACCAGAACGCTCTACGAAGGAGAAACTGAAAAGCCAGACACTGGGGAACAGTTACCTTCCACAAAGCCTGTAAACACCAGACAGCAACTCACTCGCGAGCAGCACCCTCATCCATCTGGTGATCTGCCTTCCCACAAAAAACGCATATCCGTGGGTTTCCACAAGTGGCCCGCTGATGACCCGGTTGCCCGAAATTATAACACAACGTTGAGCGATCAGTCCCGCGACAGGTCGAGTACATGTGGTCCCGGTCCCAACAGCGATAACATTTGTCATCAGGATCTCTCGTGGAAGCCTGACAATTCACCCAGCCGACCTTAATTCTGTGATCACTCAGTTTCTTCGCCACACTGTACGTTATCACAATGGTGACATTCTTAGTTGCCCCATAAGCTGGACGAACCAAAGACACTCGAAACTCGGCCGACTCGCCAACCACTCCGCCTCGGTTATCTCCACCTCAGTCGTGATACATTCTATATCCCGTTGGTGAACCACCGACCTGCGACCGTCCCTCGTCTTCATGTCGACATTCAGGTCCTTAGCTTTATCCTGAAGAACCGCCTTCAGCGCAGCCGCCTTATCAGCGCCCTCAATCCGAATACGCAACTCTCCTGCAGGCCCCTGTTTCACCGACAGCACATTTCCTACTTCCTCTGTCGCAACCGTTTCTTTAACTGTCTTGAGTAACTTAGCGTAAGAGTGCTCAGTCGTCTTAACCACAACAATGCCGCTGTCAACAACCTCCGTAGTGGAATGCCATGAATGGATCACTTTTCCGTGCTTATCAACAAAGACCTGGGGCAAATCCACCCGAATCGAGGATCCCATTTGTCCAAAAACAAACAACGTTCCAGTCATATGTCAGACATTCGTCCAGATATGAGCTAATCCGGCCTTCTGGCAGGAAAAATTGCTCCTAGTGTTGGTTAAACGATCTTTGACGTCTGCCATTCGAATAGGGTGTGTCCGTATTCTTACAATTTATTCCCATTCTGGCGGCTTTATCTGCGCTTTTATTTCCTGAGATACCAGCATGTCCTGGAGTTCATATAAATACTCATCGTTGTCTCATTTCATGAAATATAAATAGAATGGACAGGATGTATGCGACGAGGGCAACTTCAATATTTTTATTTCGAATAGCCGCCAACGCACTTAAAGATTTGAAAGATACTAGCACTCTCTCTTTGAAAAATGTGAAGCCAAGAACCTGTTGAATAGAAGTGAAGTCTGCCGTATCATTGGCCAAACCAGCTAGTCTCGAAGAACGAACTTCACCATCAACATATATATTTATATCGCATTTAATACCATGTTCAGATTTAGAACCATAGGTATAAATTTTCCTATATCGTTCATAGCTACGGTGGATTAAATATTATTATTATTTCGATTAGTACTTTTAGATCTGGTTGCATTTCCTTTGTTTTCGTTGTTTCCAGTACTTTTTCATTCTTTCCGAGAGTTTTTTTTTACGCTTCGGTAAATTTTCTGGATATTTGATTTTCCTTTTTATTTAATTTAAAATTGTTTTTCAAAACTCTATTCTATCTGTTATTACTTGTTTCCAATTTTTATTTAGTTTTTATACGTCTGGTTTACTTCCTGATGCCACCCTGTTTTTGTTTTTCTGTCTTAGTAAAAGTTAAATAATTGTTTTCTTACTCTACTGTTACTCATTCTGTATATATGATCAAAAAACCTCATTATTCTTTTCCGCATTTTCGTTTCTAAATATTTATTTTATTACTTGGTAAATTTAACCTGCAGCCTTCCTCTGTTCTTTAAGGTCCAAACTCTCCCTTGATTCTTCTTTTGTATTAAAAGATTTCTTACGTTAAACTTTTCTCGATGCTCGCTTGCATATAAGGCTTCTCGACAAATTACTGTTTTATAGTGTCATAGTTTAGCTTTTTGGCTTAAGTTTTTCTTATTGTAAACACCCGCTTTCAATCTGTAAGCTGTTTTGATTTTACGAATTCTGCTTTTAATTCCTTCTTTTTCGTATACACTTAGTGTTATTATCTCTACAAGATATTTAAATTTTCCTACTTTGTGTATTTTTTTGTTCTTTTTCAAAAATTATTTCTTCTACACAGTTATTATCACCGGTTTTAATTTCTGTGTATTCATAGGGCATTTCTAAACCTAATTTTTACTGTTTTCTGCTGATAGAAAATTTATTGTTATTATTGTTGTTTTTATGACATGACGGGCATCGAATACTTTGATCATTTAGCCCAACGGAACTTTTTTAGCGTGTGAAAAATGCCATGCCTGATCGGAATTCGAACCCTGGACCTGTAGATGAAAGTTCGAGACGCTACCACTCCGCCACGGTGTTGTTGCTATTATTATTATTATTATTATTATTATTATTATTATTATTATTATATAAGAATGAAGTAAACTGGGCATTAGGTCCTTGGAGTCAAGGAGGAAAGTGCAAGATGTTTTATACATTTATATAGTAATGTACGGACTTATTGTTGACATCCGCATATAGGCATCAAGATGATTCCGTATATGAATAATAGAAGGCATACTTTGTTACATATTCACCCTGAATCATCTTATCTCCAGTGACTAAAGTTACTGAAACCTTTAAAACAGTTAATAATAGCAAAGTAGATGTGTTTCATGAAAATTTAATTTCGTTTAAAAGAAAAAGTAGGAAGATATTTTTGAATAATTATTGGTGATATGTAAATTCTTCAACCTTTCTTTTTCTGAGTATAAAGTCTTAAGTAATTAATTTAATAAGTGTTTAGTTATTATTACTTTTTTTTTAATTATTTACTTTCACACTTAAAATTAATATTTAATTTACTTTAGGGAATAATTATTTTATGATTAGGTTATACTAGGTTCTGTACTTTTTTTGATTTTATATTTAAGTTAGACTAGGAAAAGTTTTAATATACTATTTAATTTGATATATTTGCTTGTATAATGTGTACCTCCTATATGTGTTGGGTTATTTCTAATTATTGACAACTTTAGCTAATTATTTTCTGTAAG
Organism: Lycorma delicatula; assembly: GCF_047948215.1. NCBI lineage: Eukaryota > Metazoa > Arthropoda > Insecta > Hemiptera > Fulgoridae > Lycorma > Lycorma delicatula. Next base: position 148,238,478 of record NC_134459.1, on the reverse strand, counting down.
TTTGTCACTCCCGATGGGATGTTATAGTACATTAAGGTTTTTTCAAATTACTGTTCTGCTGCACTTCTTCTTGCACTTAGCTAAATCTTTAATACCCCCTTCTCTGTTTGTAGATTAGGTATCTTCATGGAATGAAGATTAGGAGTAAGAGGAGGCCATTAAAAAAAAAATTATTATTATTATTATTATTATTGTGTAAACAATTTCAAGTTACTAAATCTAGTTACAAAATAGGACTTGAATTTTGTAAAGGATTTTCTGGATTATTATTATTAAGGGAATTGAATTGTCTTTTCTTCTTTGATTTTCCCTCCTCTATCTCTCGCCATCTTATTTTTCTTATACACCCTTCTTCTGAAGCTTTTTATTATTCCTTTTCTTCCATTCTTTTCTCTCCTTCTCTGTTCCTTCGTTTTATTCTTTCCTACAATGACATAGGGTAAATAAATGTATATGAATATTTTTGCAAAAGCTAATAACTGTTCTAGTTATTATTTAATTAGTTAAAAAATATCTGTTTTTCTTTAAGTTTTGATTATTACAGATTTTTTACAGTAGACTGCATTAATTTATTTAAAATATTACTGCATATAAAATAATTTTTGCATGTGGTTCCGAATCTTATTATTTTATATTAACATTGTTATTAGTGGTCTTTAAAATTTGGATTCCTTATTATATTCTATGAAATTTAACTTCTTACAGCAAAATTCAATTAATCTAACCGCTTCAAAATTTTAAATATATTAGTATTGGAACTGTTATTTTTCTATAACTTATAATTTTTCGTTTCTAAGCGTAATTTAAGCCGTTTATTTACGTGAATCAATTGCAAAAACGGTGAACACACAGACCCACACACACACACACCAATACCGAAAATTAAAAATACAATAAACAGCAACAAAGAAACAATATGAGAAATCCTTTCTGATAAGCATCTTTATCATAATTTTAAAATTTACTCATTTGATATTTTTTGCGTATTTATATAGGAGGCTCTTTTCTTTCTTTCTTCTAATCGAAAGGCGTGTTTTGCAGGGCCACAGCAATACATTAAGAAAAAAAAGGAACTCTTATAATAAAACAAGGAAACTCACTATTTAACAAATAAAAGTATTATAAAAAGTTAAATTTCTTATTATTATAAGAAACAAAGCGAAAAAGATTTCCCGATGTACACATGCCACCTTATATACTAATGCCAGCACACTTAAATGATATAAAAAAATGGAAAGATGTCTTAATTATTCCCCTGATTAAAGACAGCGATTCCGAAATCTAATCCCAAACCCATCACTAAACAAAACACCGAGCGAAAATTTTAGAAATTTTAACAAAATTTATTTGGAATAAGGATAAAAGTAAAATGGAAACGTTCTTGGTTAAAACAAGGTAGAAACTTAGAATAAACTAATTAAATGTTTACAAAAATTTACTTATTGTTTAATAGAGCTAGTTTTTTTTTTTTTTTTTTTGACAGCCCAAAAATGTATTAATATCTACTCGTTCCACTGGTTATATTAAATTTTTAAAACTGGATGTGATTAAATTTTATTTTTATTAAAGTATTAATCTTACTTTCATTTTTTTTCAAGTCAATATCTGCACTTTTCCTTTATAGACATCTTTTGTGAAATTATCATTACGAAATTTTAACATTTAAATGATATTTTGGTTAGAATTTAAGTTCATGATATGTTAAAAAAAAAACAGTTTTTGAAAATTACAGATAGGAAATCATTACTCATATTTTATTTACCATAATTTGTAATTATTTTTCAAAAGATCATTTTCTGAAATAGGAAGATGCATCGATAATAATAATATATAGTATAACTTATCAATAATAATAATAATAATATAATGCATATATACATAAAAATATGTCGCTTTTTCATCTACTCTTATAAATATTATTGATCTAATACATTCCATGTAAATGTGTTGCAGAAATAAATTAATTGACGCAATATATATCATTATTGCCATGAAATTCAATTACTTATATCTATCCTAATAGAAGTTTTATATACTTTATCAGTAATTTTCTGTATAAATCATCCTCTCCTTTCATTATTTTATAAATATTGTTGTTTGTTTCAGATCATCTCTACCTCAATTTGTATTTTCTCATGCCTAACCTATATTATTTATTTTATTTATATTTCTTTCTTTTCTTGGAAGCCAATTTTCCTAACAGCCTGCATATATTTCAAAATAAAATCTGTTCAAATAATGAGAACAATATATTGTTTTACATTTCCATTCCTTATGATTTTTCGTAATTTTCTATTTTTATTTTATCCTCTTCGACATGTCTCGAAGTTTTACTCGGTTCATTTTTCTAAACTCTATTACTCTTTCCTTTCAAAAATCTGTTTATTTACCCTTATATTTTTTTTTCCTTTTATACTTGTTTTATTTCTTTTCATAGGTTTGAGCTATCGTGCGCAACCATATTGTATACATGCACGCGTGGTCAATGCTTTTTTTGTAAACATACATTTCAAACGTATGAACCAAGAAATATATTTAGAGGACCAAAATTATTTCTATAGATTTTTTAATATTTTTATTATACTTATTAGATGACTAACCTTTGTTTAGATTTAATTAAAAAGAACTGACGAATTTCAGAATACATGGTATTTTTACTTTAAACTAACGTATATATAATTTTAATGAGTAAATTTAAGAGAGATTTTTTTTTAGAAATAATTTTAAAATTGTATGCTGCAAATGTGCTCCTTCCATATCAATGCATTCTTGCAGACAATGCACAAAATTGTTCATTTCTATGAACAATTTTGTGCATTGTTGTAGAGGAAAAGGAAAAAACAAATCAAACATCCGACTGAAAATAACCAAAAATAATTTAAATTAAAAGACTCGCAATATAAAATAAAACAAAAAATAACCAAAACAAAAACAACTTCATAAGAAATTCTCTGAGAGATTCTTCGTATACAGCCCAACAAAGAATAAACAGAATTAGAAGATCACCCAGCAATTATAATAAAATAAACCAATTATAATAAAATAAATATTCTTCTGAATATCAGGAGTAATATTGTAAATTTCGTTTTTCTCTTTCAGATCATGTATCGTGTAAAGTGTGGTGAAAAAAACTCGATTTTTGGTTTACGTAAAATAACCAAGCTATGTCTAGCAGTATAGTTCACAGCCCATTCTTGTTAGATAGTAGTAGTTCTCTATTTCTTCAAATTGATATTGTAAATTTCTTAACTCTCACATTATCGACTGGCAGTTAACAGCTATTATTCGTCCATTATCAACTTCAAATAATATGAACTTCCGATTTTGTATTTTTAAATAGCTTACCATAATGCGTTATCTTGGGTGAGTAGAACAGCTTTTATTCAATTTTCAATGGATATTTGAAAAACCGTTAGCGCATTATTGATATTTATGTTTACCCACGGCCCCTATTAGCATAAAAAAGAACTGCATCATTCGTGAACATATTTTTCTGCAAATATCCAGTCTTTCAATTAAAAAAAAAAACTTCTGTAAAAATCAGGGAAATTATTCTTATTATGGTTAATTAATTATTCCGTAATTGCCATCTTTAGCGCGTTCGTTTCAAATTTAATTTTTTGCACCCGTATGATATTTTATCAGTTCTCATACATTTCGCCATCATCCTGGAAGTTTATCATCCACAACTTAACAAGAAAAATCGAAATTCTTTTACCTATGAATTGAAGTACAACTCGATGCACGACGGTTACTAAAGCGCACTTTAGTAACTGTAGCGCACTTTAGTAAAAAAAATGACCGTCGTTATTTATTTATTTTTATGAAATATTCGACACAAGCGACACGAAGATTTGTGTTCCACCCATTAATCTCGTAACTGACAAATGTTGCTATAAATAACTCCCACATCTGTGCTTTCATTTCCACAGCTTTATGAATCAATCTGACCAACTTTACTAAAATTACATCAGAAGAAAATTTATCAGTTCTTTTTTACTAATCCTTTATAAAAACAGGATCTAATTGATTCTGTGTTATTTTTTTTTAATCAAATCAACTGACCACCTACGTAATTAAAAATTAACAAACTGTATTTGATATTTTTGTAGCTTTTAAATCTTAACCGGAGTTTGTTGCTAATATTATTTAAAGCTTGTAAAATTACAATTGTACATTGAAAGGTGTCGTGAACAGATCCACACTTTTTTAATTTGTTTTTTAAATTTCAATTTTTTTTAAAATCTTAAATTTATTTTTTGTTAGTGGTACCGATTTAAAAACTACAAACAAATTATTACCTCCTAAATTTGGTGCCGACAACAAAAATTTGAAATTTAATATAATTTTGGCAACAAAAATAATAAATTTAAAAAATTAAAATAATAATGTAGAACTCAAAAAAAAGTAAAATTATTTTTTTACAATTTAAATTTAAATTTTATTTTTTTCTTCTAATGTATTTTTAGATAAGTAATATTTTTTTATTTTTTATTTTATATTACACATATTTTTTTAACCATGATTAAACTTATAAAGAATGCGCCCGTACGAAAGAGCCGTTTTAAAGAAACTTAAATATGATTCCGATGATAATGATTAGAAAAGGAATGCAGAGAAGTGACTAATGATATGAGCTCTCTACTACTACTCTGTGCATAGTATTATGAAATTTTATTTTTTTGAATTTAAAATTATATTTACAATTATCGGTTTCGTAGGTTAGGAAACATAAGCAAATTTCATGATAATAATCAAATTATAAAGGAGTTTCCCTTGAAACACCCTTATTAAATACATTCCAGAAAATACATCAATAGTAAAACAAAGGTAGCGTACATAAGCAATTGATGAAGTCCAGCCAGTAATGAACTAGAAATCATAATAATGTCCAGTACTACAAATAAAATAACTTAAAATTATAGTAATAACATACGAACAAAAAACATTAGAAACATAAATACTTAGATGATGCACAATATAACAAGAGAGGCCTCTTCCTGAGTATCACTATTAGGTTCCTCGTTCCAATACTTGTAACCGCTTTAATCCCCTTACACCTTCCCCATTGTCTAAGAGACTAGATAGTTTATATAACAATGTAACAGCTAGATAGTTTTACTTGGTCGTTAAATTTTATTTTGTATTTAGTGCAGATCAACAGTTCTCTGGAATGTGGAAATATATTTATTTATTTATTAAGTTATTCAACAAATATTCTTTGAATTTTTTGTGAAAATATATTGAAGATTAAAATAACATTAGGTTATAAATTATTGCACAATTAAAGTTCAATATTAACCTATGAAATATATCCTCAAATAGTGTACGCACGCAATGAAATTTTTGTTTAAAAAGTTTACTTAAGCTGCGAGAAAAACTTATCACCAAAAATGATTGCTTTACAAAATTAAATCATGGAACATAGTTTTTATTTATTGCAGGATTGAAAGTTGAGCTTCTTTTACTTTTTAAAAATCAGATAAAAATTAATTATAATTCTGTGTGAAGTAGACCTATAATTTGAAATACTGTATATTTTTAAGATAAAAACGATTTTATTATAATCAAAACAGTTATATATCGTTATTATTTTTACGTTAAGTATAAAACACTACGATCTTTTAGTTTTTTAAAGGTTGTTTGTTTTTATTTTATACCAATAAATAAATATTCTGAAATTTTCAGGAAAATTTTTCTTTAAATTGGTTATTGGTTCCATTTTTTTATATATTTTTTCTGTATAATTTATAATTACTTATTATGATTGTTAAATTAATAATAGCCATGTTTAGAATTTGTTATCTGATAAATAATTCTCTTTATAATAAAATTTACTTCAAAGCGGTTTTATTTTTCATAAAATTTTATGAAAAAACATTAATATTAAATAATGAAGGAAAGTAACTGGATAAATTCTACTGTATACACACACACACACACACACACACACACACACACACACACACACATGAATTTTGTTATAAAATTAAATATTTTTAGCTGAAAAATTAATAAAAAATGAAGAGCAACGTTACATAAATTGTTATTTCATGCGTATAAAACCGCATATGTGACTGTTTCCTTTCTTTTATATGGTAGATTATTTTTCATACGGCTATATAAGCGTCCGTGTAGGCTACCAGTTAATCCTAAAAATAAAAATATATTATACTTTTTTTTTTAGAGTAGCCTACATTTAATTTTAAATTAATAAAATTTTAATTATGATTAATTCTTTTTATTAATATTAACATTCTCATTTAAGTTTATTCTTCAGATGTAAAAATGTATTAAGAGTTTTATGTACTCTGCGACTTTTAGAATAAAATTTAGTTGTATCTTATTTAAGCGTCTTCTTTAAGTATCTTATTTGATTAATTAAAATTTGTGTAAACCAGAAAGTCATTTTTATTTTTAATGCCACGCAGTTTTTTGTAATACAAGCTATTTTTTTTTCATTCACTAAAATAATAAGATTTACTATCCATGTTACTAGGCTAATAATATTAGGCTAAATTTTAGATTATCAATACTCTGTAAATTATTTACTTTATTCAACTGCAGAAGGAATACGATAACATTTATATTTGGTAATTTCATAAGTATAGATAATATTTATAAATACTCGAAGCAGTATAATTTCACAACTGATGCTCTAAATTCCATGATGAAACTTCCAAAAACATATTTCTTAATCCTACATGTGAAGCTAAGCACATACAGATATCTTTCTAAGATATCTTCGAGACTACAAGGCTACACTTCATTTACACTCATACATATCATTCTCATTCATCCTCTGAAGTAATACCTGAAAGGTAATTTCCGGAGGCTAAACAGGAAAAAAAAGAAATGAAGATATCTTTGTAAAAGCATTTTAAAACCCTTTGATATACCAGATCTACAAAATAGAATATCGAAGTTTTAATTTTTATAATATCCCTTGGATGTGTACAGTGTTAACTTAAGGGTAGTATAAAAGAGGAAAAAAACCAGTTTTAGTTGCGTTCATGGTCGTACGTTAACTCCCTATCTTTCCGCTTGACAGCTTTATTAGCAAATATGGCGATTCCTGAACAGAAAACCTTCTGGGTTTTACAGTTTGCTAAATGTGCATCTAAAGTTAAAATGCAATGTAGGTTCGGCAGAAAGTTTAATTGTGGTCCTCCGTATGACAAAAAAAAATTTTTGATGACATATTCGGTTTGAAACAATCGGATATCTGTAAAGGGATTATAACGAGAGACCGAGGGTATATGAATAAAATTTTGAACGTGACAAGGAATCTTTCCAACGTAGCCCTAAAAAAATCTGTTTGAAAGACCGACGGCAAACTGGATATGTCGGTGATGACAATGTGGAGTAATTTAAGAAAACGCTTACATATGCAGCTATACCGTTTATAGGCTCTAAATCGTACCTACTAAGCTATTCGTGCCGACATCGCAATAGAAATGTTGCAACATGAAAATGATGACTTTCTTAATTATAGTGTGTTTAGTGATGAGTCTACATTTCATTTAGTGAAATCGTTTACACATATATTCTGTGTCTGATCATAAAATCCCTTTAAACACTTGCAATGCGAAAAGGATATCTGAAAATTAAATATTTTCTGTGCGATATCCCGACGTAAGTTTTAGCTGAAGCAAGCTAACATGAGTTGCTTATTTGGATATAGTGCGTGTGCTCTTTTCTCAACTGTAAGATAGAACAGAGAATTCTATTTGACAAGATAGTGCGAATTTTCATTAATATAACTCTACACTAGATTTGTTGAAAGATGTTTCCCCTCCGTTGGATTGATCGACATGAACAAGTTTTCACATCTTGATTGTGGTAGCATTAAAAGTCTCTCTCTCCTTCTCTCTCTCTCCCTCTCCCCCTCTCTCTCTCTCACTCTCTCTCTCTCACTCTCTCTCTCTCTCTCTCTCTCTCTCTCTCTCTCTCTCTCTCTCTCTCTGTGTGTGTGTGTGTGTGCGTGTGTGTGTATGTGTGTGTGTGTGTGTGCCACTGCTTCCTGCTGATCTACAAGATTTGAAGCACAGGATTGAAGTAGCTGTCGATTTCATTACTCCATATATCTTAGTTAAAGTATGAAACAAACACTCTTATCGTTTGATGTAGAGAAAAGCTGTAAGGGTTACTATTTCATTTTATGTGTGGTCTATTACTGCAAGTCAAAGATAGTACCTACAGTTTTATAATTATAGGTAACAACATTTATAATTTTTACGTATTTATCATCTTTTTTACATGTGTATCTGGCAGCTTAATTTTAAGGTTGCAGGAGACCTTATACAAGATACAGATCATTTACAAAGAGGCATATAACTAGTTATTCCCAAGAACAACCATCCTATCCCATACTAACCACAGTAAATGTAAATTGAAGTGGTTTCCTGTTACATTGTATATCATTATCTTAAACCTTTTGAAACGCAGATTATACTTCACTTTAAAAACCATATTTTCATTCTTATCACTAATGAGACCTGTCTTATAATCAACATCATTATTTTTAGAGAAGATAACTCTGATTATTGCCATTTGCATCATGCATTGTAAAAAAGTAAACTAATCTGTATGAGTAAAAATTATATCCAGCGTCTCTAAACAATAATGAACGTTTCTTTTCGCTACATAAACGACACAAACTCGAATCGATGACAATCGATTCTTCATTTTTGTGGCAGAGTAGGATACATTTCAACCTTTATTAGGAAAGCCCAAGGTTCGAATGTTAATAAACTTTGGTATTTTTACAAACAAATTTTAAAAGACTTCTACCGTATGTTTTTTCACATGATGCTTCAAGTTAAATTATTTATTAAAAAAAAAAAAAATATATTTATTGACAAATTTTCATTAATTCTAATTTCTATCAGTTATATCATCTTTTAATCATATTTTTTGTCGTTCCTTAAGTATGATTTCCATCCCAGATAGTGTTTGTCAGTATTCTTTTTAAAAAAATTAAATAAATAAAAATATAATCTTATTATAGAACTCGTTTTTCCCCATTACTCTTCAAGGAAATATTTTATCTGTTTGGAAAAATAGTAGTAATAATGTACATACGAGTAGAAGTAAGTTTTTTGTTTTTGAAGTAGGATTTTAAATTTTTTTCCTTTTTTAGGTTATTTGTATGTTATTTTATTTTTTATACTTAATTTTTTTTTTTATGGTCTTGATCCACTCAATTTTTACGCAACTTTTGTTATTTTTTTATGTTATTCTAGGTCACAGTTATGTTTATTATCCAAATTTATTTCAAATTTTACTCTCAGGTAGCAGTTTCCTGCCAGGGAGGCTTTGAAGTATGAAAGTTTACGCTGGTTTCTTAATAACAATCTAGAACTCATGTAATTTAACTACAGTCACATTTTAATACAAGCTATTCTAAATGAAGGATGCAATTTTTCTTTCCTCAGATTTAATGGTTAATAATATTTTTTGACAGAATTATTTATTATAAAATTTCTGTTTCAAAATATTTTTTTGTACTCAGTACTCTCTTTTTTCAGTGTACTAAATATATATTTATATATATATATATAATTTTTTTCTAAAATTTGTTTGCGTTTTTAACGCAATTTATACTTCCCGCCAATACACATATGTTTATCGTTTAGGGCTGTTGTTTTGGCAACGTTAGGCAATAGGAAAATCAGTCGACTTGTAACTATTAAACTATTCAGTTCAGTACAAGCTTATTGTATCATGTGTTTTAAATTTTCTTTATATAAACGTTAATTTTATTAAACTTAATTTCTATTTGTGTTTATTACGTGAATCTTATTCACCTGCATTTGTACTAAACATAATTTTGATTAATTTGGTATGTATTGTTGCCCCCCTCTCTTTTTATTCTTTGCTAGTTTTTCAATCTCAACATATTTATTGCAATTTATTACAAATGTATGAAATTATAAATATTGCAGCATAAATAATTAAACTGTTCATTTAATTGAGATAGTTAATTGAGGATATGATGTAAGACGAATGTTAAGGTTAGAGATTGTCATAAAATATAAAGCAATGGAAAAATGTCAAACCATGGATGAAAGAAAAATTAGCGTAATAAATCAATAGAAAATAATGAAAAAAATTTCATGTTCATAGATTTAATTATTTATTTTTCCTTATTATAAATTTATCCTGAATTTATTTTAAACTTCTTTAAACGAACAATAATTTACTATAGTGTCTTACTATACGAAGAGCTAATAATTTTTTTTTTTAATAAAACGTCTATTTTTCATCCAGTTTTTGCAAAAACATTTGTTCATAGCTCTTATTTTAAAACTATTTTATTGTAGTTAGAAAAAAGTTATTTACAAGAGTTTTAAATCGCTGGTTAAAAGTATTGTTATATACGGTTATTTCAGGAATGAAGTAAAAGTTTTTCCTAAATTCTTTATTAAATATATATATATATAAAACAATAACTATACCACATAATGTCATAATTTATTAATCGAAAAGTTTTGTTGAATGTTTGAATATACTTAAGCTTCCCTTTTTTTGAATAATCAATTAAGTTTTCTGCATATTTTTTCCATGAATAAAAATTTAAATAGTGAAAAAGTTTTTTGTAAGTTTAAATTTAAAAAAAATTATTATACATTAAATTCATTATATTTTTTGAATTTTCCTCATTGTGGCCATATAAATTGTAGCCATATTCATCTATATTACTTATAATAATATGATCCGGAATTCATTTTGGACAAACTGACACTCATATCTACTTTGCCATCCATTGTATTTTTCTTCTTTTTTTTTAGGTAAAATATATGTGTCTTAGTAATTTAAAGAAAAGTATTAGAAAAATGAAAAAACTCCGTGGAAGAGTAGCATTCTTTTCAGTTTTATCTAAAGGAATCTCTTTTTCTAAATCCTGATAATACATTTTCATATACTACAAATATTTTACACCAAATTTAAACATATAGATTTTAAACATAATATATAATTAATAAATAAATCATCCCTATAAAATAAAATTGTAAGAAAATGCTGAAAACATGAAAATTGCAATAATTCGAGACCTAATTGATCTACTGGGACGGGCAGTGGCTTAAAACATTCAGGAAAAAAGTTAATTATAAGCAATATTATTTTCCCACCAGAACATTAATTTTAGTTTTTTGTTCCACTGTTGCAGGATTGAGCTGCGAAGCGCTCAAGGGTTCAGCCTTCTAGTGTACTTTAATATATATTTATTAATCAAAAAATAAAACTAATTGTTCTAACCCTCAAAAAAAAAGAAAAATCACGTGGGCACTGGTCAGAAACCAGTTTTTTCCTATTAAAAAAATAAATCGTTTACTTACTATGTTAGTGTATTAAAAAAAAAAGAAATTGTATCTTTACAAATATAACTATTATCCAATATTTATAAAAGAGGAAAAACTTATGAAACCTCCTTTTTTTAATGAAAATAATTTGAGGAGATATTCAAACAAAACGTTTGAATCTATAGTTTGGGTATTTAAATTATTTTTAGTTATAATTTGAACTAATTATAGACTTTTTTTATCGTGTTTCTTATTAAACTTATCTAATTATTTTGGAAATTAATTTACAAATATAAAACATAATCAAAGGTTTTTAATCTAAATAATTGATATAAAGATAAGAATTATTTTTTACATGTATTTAATAAGTGTGTAATTAACTAAGCTTCAATTATTCTTTAATTATCTTCTCAGTTTGGGGAAAATATTGGCCTCATAACACTTCAGTTGCAGAGCTTTATTGATTTTTTCTAGATATTTTATTTGTTTTAGTTGTGTATAAAAAACATATTTTTTATAATGTTCATATCAGTACTTCAGTTAATATAACCATTACTATTCTGTCTTTTATTTAGTTTCTTTTTCGGATTTCTATAGATCTTGAAGACTTTAATTGTTATTTATCTGTATTATTCTCACAACCACGATGTAACGAATACTGCGTGAGTGCAGGGGGCGAAGCCACATAAGAATAGCGAAGTTAAGTAAACTAATTAATTTGAAGTTAAGTAAACTTCAAATTTACTCAATATGACAGTGGTTGCATATGAAGAAGTTTCACACGTTTAGCATAAGACAAGTCCCATCTTCTTCAAATTCCAGCAAAGTATTGGTTATCCGTTGCTGCAAGAGTTGGTCATATCAAAAATTGTTTCAGACAAAGGTTTTAGATAATGTTTAGAGGAATAACGTCCACTTTAAACCGTTTCGATACTGTACCGATTAATTTGGCTTTGGTACGAATTTTTTGTCTTCGAAATCCCATTTTTTTCATCCCCTGAGCCAATGGTTGGTGATATCAAAAAACTTCACTTCTATACGTTTTAGGCCCTGATACAAATAATAGTAGCAACTTTAAACGAATTCGATATTTTACTTGATAATAAAGTTATAGTGATTTTTTTTTCGAAAAAGCCCTCATTTTCATCCCCATGTCCGGTTTTTTCCATTAACAAACTCGATTGAGATTTTGGGTCGTTATGTTATGTATCAATTTGAAAGTGATTGGCGCAAAATTACGACAGTTATAATGTCCACAAGAAAGTGAAATATACATATATATTTATTAAATATAAATGTATAATAAACTTTTGAAGTGACTGTGGTTTTGGTGTCTGGAAGGTGTGAAACGCGAAGGTATGTCGAAATTTTGTGGAGGTCGAATCATGGTAGCCATTACAACAGGTAGCTTTCTTATTAAATCTACCTAAAAAGATAAGTGGAAAACTTAAATAAAGAACGCTTTTGAAGAAGACATTTTAAACGAAGTGCGTCTACACAAAAAACAAAAAATAGTTAAGATCAGATTTGGAGTACAGGAAAAATTTGGATGAAAGAACGGTCTTGAAAAATTTATTGAACAATAAACTGGAAAATTTAGGTAAACGTATTTAAAAAAAAAAAAGAGCTAAAAATAAGTAAGAAAATTTTAAGGGGAGGATCTTTTGGAAAAGAAGTGAAAGGTAATGTAAAAAATGTATGCGAAGAAAGCCTTTTGAAAAAAAGACCATTAAAGGAATCGAATTAAATTCACGGGTGAGAAAAGATATATAAAAAAAACGCAAATCACCTTAATTTTGGGGATTGACATGTGTAGTGAATGTATATATAAAAATTTTTGAATACATACGCTATATACATACATATATGAATATGTATGTTTTTAAAAATATCTTACATGACCGAAGTAAGGAAGGTTAAAATTAATGAAACTTGAATCCTACACCAGCGGCTTAAGTCGTGTACATATATATAATAAATATGAATTAGAACAAAAATGATGACTAAATGGTGTATGGATTTAGTCACAAGTGATAAAATATGTGATGTTGAAACAATTCTTGAGGTGAAGTGATTTTTCAGGGAAAGGTGTAGACGTATCATTAAACCTGGGATATTCTGGAGCGGGGTAACAACTAAATAACAGAATATATGAAAAAATTATTTTCCAAAAATAAGTTTGTTTTGTCATTAATCGAGTTAAAAGTATTATTAGTTTCGAAAAACTTCTATCGTTTTGGTTTTGTGTTTTTTTATGTGGCCAATGTCATTTGAAAAATTGAGACAAATTTTTGATAATTATTTAAAAGAAATTTCTTTACCTGTTCCTATTGGAAGACGTCACACATTTAATTTACATTCACGAATGTATGGATATATACACGACTTTTTACCATAGTTTCGTGGGCGATAAAAAATAAAAATAAACGTAAGTTATGTGACTAATTTATTCATTTATTTTTTAATAAATCATAAATCAATCTAACAAAGCGATCGTATAAAATTATTCTTTTAGAATACATTAAATTTGATTAAATTATTATGCAATTGGCCTGAAATTGAATACTATGTCCTGTGTCAGCGATATTTAAATTTATCATTAGGCTATAAATTATTCAAACAAACTTCTATTTTGGGGATGCAACTAATTTAAATGGTGGGTCAAAGGTTGGAAACATTGTTACAATGTACAGCAATAAAATTAATATTCTGTAATACATATATATCACTGTTATATAAATAACTTTTGCATAAATGGATGAAAAGTGAAAAGTTTATTTAGAAACTAAATTTCTTGCTTAGAATTAAAATAGGATTTATTGTTAATTTACTTTTAAACAATATGACATGAATATCTATTAAAGAACTAAAATTATGGAAAAATTGTTTGCGATAGTAAGTTAAAATTAAGATACTAATTGTGATATTTTCCCACCTTTTTTAGCCCATTTTGTCCAGTTAATTAAAAACCTTCGTGAATATATTTATTAGCAGACCGATATTTGTTAGTCCTTTCTGCTTTAATAAACATTCTAATATTAATTTGTTGTTGCTTGTTTTATAAATTGATGTATTTGATCCAATTTTCCGATGTAATTCATTACCTCATACAGTTTAATTTTATATATATATATATATATATATTGTTTCAAAACTTATTTACAATCGGCACATTTACATAAATCTTTAGTAAATTGAAACTGGAACACATAAGGAGCCCTCAGAGAAATTCCGTAAAAATTACACACTATTGTTATAAAGACCTTTATGGCGAGTACATATAATTATCAGATATGAGTGGAACTCAACACTAAAAAAAATAGAAAGCAAAATAAGATATAATATAAAAGAAAAAAAAAGAATGAAGCAAAATCCAACACGTTAACACACTATAGGGACACCTTAGAACGTGCAGACGGTTCAACACTCAAATATCATCCCCATTGTTTAGTAGGTTCTCTGCCAAGTGATTTGTGTGGTAGTTAAGCCAAAATTAGTACTTTGAACTGAGACGTTCTATTTCCTCCCGAACAGAGCGTAGTCCTAGATCTCATTGTTCTCATCATCCGCAGAGCAAGCGATAGCGACTTCATCTACAGCTGGAAGATCTGCATTAAAGATGGAGTATATATAAAACACCGACCCCAAGAACTTCCGACTTAATTTCTAAGGACATTGACAACTCCTGGTTATATTTCACCTGAGAGAAAGGTATCCCTTTCAGGTCCGCGTAGAACATGCAGTAAGGTTGAACAAAGCTCATATTTAACTTACACAAAACGTCAGGGTGCCACACCTTGTCAAAGACCTGTTTAAAGTCTCTGTCGAACAGTACTTTCTCTCTTAAAGGATTCTGTTAAATACGTTTACGAGCCATTGTGTTTGCTCGTTAGTTAAATGCTCACAACGGAAACCGAACTGATGGTCAGGAACAACACGGTCATGTTCCAAAACAGGTCATATCCTCCGAAGGAATTATCTTTCGAATATCTTCAGTATAGTAGGTAACAAGTTTACTGGTCTACATGAAGTCACATTGTATACCGGTTTGGTATACAGAGTTTCCACTCTGTTGGGAAGTATGTTGTACGGAGAATGCCGTTAAATAGGTGTGTTACATACACGGTGGCTTTGGAAGTTAGAATAAAAAGCCTTTTGTTTGTGATTAAATTAAAGCTCTCCTTTGAACTTTTCCCCAACTTGATCACCTGAATAACTTAAGCTGTAAAGAAAGACTTAGTAGGATAATCTATGGGGAATGAGCTATCTAAGAAATCGACGACTTCCATACGAGGATTTCGAATTTCAGGCGGTTTTGTATACACAAAGTTCAGTAGTTAAAAATATAAATAGTAGTTTAAATAAGAAACTTTCTAATAATGAAACTTTCTTAATTGTAGATGATTGAATTTATATTAATTAAAACTTTCAGTTCACATTCAAGATTAATAGCTAAAAATAACTATGCAATGAATTAAAGTATAATGATTGGAGAAAAATCTTTTAATCATGTAAGAACATGATTCCATTATTATATAATGAGTAATTTATAAAAAATTGTGTAGTAATAATGAAGAGCTTTTAACTCAACGTGGTTTTAAAATAAATCTAGTTATATGCTAGTATGGACGTTTACTGACCTATTTGTTTTGTAGTTACTATATTTATTTTATTAATAATTTTAAAACTAAAATAGGGCCAATATATTTTTCATAATTTATTTAGCGATGTAATTAACAAAAAATAAATTAAAACTTTCTAGCTGTTTCTATTTATGTACACTTTTAACATATACTCGTATTTATGACAGAATTATTGCTTTTAATAAGAAACAAAAATAAAATTATTTAAAAAATTTAGGTAACCAATAATCAAATCGCGTGTGTTTGTACAAAACGCGATAACTTATATTAATAAATTATAATGTAATCGATTTATACGGAAGTTTGAGAGCTTTTAACTCAACGTGGTTTTAAAATAAATCTAGTTATATGCTAGTGTAAACGTTACTGACCTATTTGTTCTGTGGTTCTTATATTTATTTTATTAATAATTTTAAAACTAAAATAGGGCCAAATTGGGCCTAATATTCCAAATTGCGATCTGAAATAGTGAGTATAATAATGGAAAAAATAGTATAATAATTCACTAAATCAGCTTTTTTTTTTGTTTTGCCTAATACTTTTTTAAATGTTTTTTTTATTATTTAAGATGTGACTTAAAATCACATTGTAAATAATTTAAATATCTGATTTTAAGTCACAACAAATATTGCGCAGTATTTTTCTTGCCGTTTGCTTAAGAGTTAACCTTCATTCAATATACATATATCATATGCTCACAATGTCTTCTTAATAGAATTAGGTCAAATATTTTTTTATTTTTTAATAAAATATAGAAATCCTTTTTTTGCACCAATGAACTGATTTTCAAAATTAAAATTTTATTTTTATTATAGATAGAAGCAGACGATCCATCCTCAGCAATTATAAATAATGATCCCGTTTCCAAAAGGAGCACGTAAAAATTCACCTTCAACCTCCTCCTCCTCCTCCTGTTCGGACTTTATCACATTCATAAATATGCTGATATAGTAATTTTTAATTAATTTTTTTATGAATGAAAATTAATAAAAAGATCGTACCAGAATAAGCTGAAATATATATTTTTAAAATTAAATTTCAAAATGATTGGTATAACAATACTTTATTATTTATTTTTTTAACATTTAAAACCCCTTTTGAATATGATAATAATTGTATGGCAATCATTAATTTTTTTTTAATATTTAAATGACGAAATGAATGTTTAATCAGTTCTTTTATTTATTAAAAAACTTGATCCTCTTTACAGTTAACCTGATTTCCCAGTAGACAAAATTAAATTTTTATTAATATTATTTTTTTTTATTCAAAATAAACTAATTTCTTTTGCAACAAATGGTACGTTTTAGTATAATATGAATTTATCTATTACTTACGATTCGTACAACTTATAGATTTAATTAAAATTTTTATTAACTAATGTAATTTTTAAAGACTATTATTATTATTATTATTATTATTTGTAAAAATATGGAAAAAAAATTCATTCTGTTTAAAATTGTAATATCATATACTTAAAAACATTCAAGTTTGTTGCAATATGTTATCGTTATTTTTTGGTTTTGTTTTTTTTTTCATGCAAGTATCGACTTCCAACGTCATTAGCCCTCATAAAATTCTTTAGAAACAGATTTTAAATCACCAGCAAGTTCGTCAGATGCAAGGGTGTAAAGGGCCCTTACATTTTATTTAAAATTACAAAAATAAAATAACACGAAACATTTAAACACACACTAATACTTATAGGGTGTAAAGAGATCTGACACTTAAATAAAAACATAAAAAATATAATTAGAAAAATTAAAAAAAAAAAAAAAAATTAAAAAAAGAAAATTCGGGAAGTGTTGATTACGCCATGAAGATTTGTAACTAAAATCCATGTTAATACAAAAGCTACTTTGCATATAATCAGACATGAATCATACTGACTTGCATATTTTTTAATAGTCCGCTGGCATGTACATAAGCAACTTTCTTTTCTTCTTTACCATTTTCCAAATTAGCAGCAGTACTATTCACTAGTTAATACATCTTTCTTAGTTTCTGATATATAGTATACTCTTCCAGACAGATGCTTCACTGTATGCTGTTTTATCACACATATTACACATTTGTCTTTCGTCGCCGATTAAAAAAGCTATTTATTATAACACTTCACATTGGTCTTTCGTCACCGGTTAACAAATATGATTTTGTTATTCGCGTGTGACCGATTCTGAGCCTGGTCACTGCGACTTGTTCTCGGTGATTCAGTTTCACGTCGTTCTTCCATTTAAATGGAGAAGTTTTAATTGCATTTAATTTCGTATTTAGCCTTCTCCATGTGTGTCCGATATTATTGGTTAGACGATTTTTAACATCTACCATTCGAACAGGAATTATCACAAATCCATATTTATTTCCAATCCATATTATCAGAAATTGTTTTCATTCTGGCAACTTCGTCTGCGATTTCGTTTTCTGGGATGTCAGCATACCCTGGACAACATACAAATATACATCGCTGTCCTCGTCGATTTAAGAGAAACAGAATGGACAGGATGTTTGCAATAAGGACTTCCTTAATGTTTTTGTTCTGAATAGCAGTTAGTGCGCTTGATGAGTCGGAACATATGAGTACTCTCTTCGCAGAAATGTTCTGTGCATCAAAAAGCTTGCCGTATAGCAATGAGCTCTGCCGTATAAACACATGCCATATCTGACAGTTTCCGTGAATGAGATTCTACATTTACACATATATATATATATATATATATATATATATATATAGAGCATCCAACACGGTTTTAGAATCATCAGTATAAATTTTTTATACATCCTTCATAGCTACTTTTTGTTGACGAAAATCCTGTTGGATGATCACTGCTGGTTTCTCTTTTATTTTCCATAATACAAATATCTAGTCTTGTTCTTACCGCTGGAAAAAGCCATGGTGATATTTTTCTTGTAGAAATAGCAAATGTTTGGTAAGGCAACTTCATATTTCTTTAATTCATGATATCATATTCTGCCAGGTCTGGAATACGTGACAAAAGTTCATATAATGCAGCCAAATGATGATTGTTAAAGATTTTATTGTTGGGTTTATTGAAGAGCAGGAAATGCCTATATATTTGCCGCATATATATCTTCTATAATGAGATCACTCTCCTGTAATGTAGTAGCATTATGCCGGCTTCTGACATTAGACTAGTCATCGAGTTTGTACGGAAAGCGCCTGTGGCACATCTGAATACGCTGATATGTATTACGTCTAACTTTAGTAGATGCAACTCTCTAGAGGAAGAATATACAATACACCCATAATCGAGCTTCGATTGAACCAATGCTTCATGTAGTCGCAGTAATAGTTCTTTAACCGAGCCCCAAATGATATTTGATAAATAATTGTTTACCGCTTTCTTGCATCTAACACTCAAGTCCTGTATATTCAGTCTCCATCTGTCTAATAGTAGACTTAAAAATCGTACATTGTCCTTGTATTGGACTGGGTGGGTGATCATTAATATTCAAAAAAGACTACGGTGAGGAGTTAAGTTCTCTTCAATAGAAGTGTACACAGCACATCTACTGGTGAAAATTTGAAATCATTATTTCTTGCAACTTGGTTAACGGCGTTTATCGCTTGTTGCAATTTATACTTCACCATGTGCACTTTTTCTGGCATATGCAATTTCCAGATCGTTGACGTAAACACTTTTGCTGATTTCTGCTGGAGTGGCTAATATCACTTTGTTGATGCCGATTGTGAACAAAGTACCGCTCAACTGCGAGCTTTGTAGTATGCCATTTTCCAAATTTTTTTCTGATCAGTACTTATTATAAACGCGTACTTGAAAAGTACGGTCATTCATATAGTTTCCAAGTAATAATGGTAGATTGCCGCGAATGCCAATTTTCATGTAGTTGAAGAATTATTCCATGAAGTTAGATCATAACGAAAGCCTTCTGTAGATCAAAGAAGACTCCAACGCAGTGTTTCCTTGTGATGTAGCTGTTTAACTTAATCATCTGGTCAGTAGTTGAATGGTACTATCAAAACCTGCTTGATGCGAGGATGAAAGACGTTCTCTTTCTAAAATATAAACGAGTCGATTATTTATTTATTTTTTTTTTAATTTTCCCATAGCATACTCAAGAAATAGATCGGTAACTATTGGTATCAGTCAAATTTATATATATATATATATATATATATATATATATATATATATATATATATATATATATTTTAATTAGAACAATATGTGGTGTTTTCCACTGCCGCGAATACATTCCAATCTGCCATGTCTAATTACATATTTAAGTTTTGCAGTGGTGCTTAGCTGTCTGATCATGACGTAATGTATTTCATCTGGACCAGAAGCTGTGTTGCCGGTTAATGGGCAATTACTTATTTCACGAGCTATAAGAAAAAAACTTATCCTCGAAAAATTATCATCTTCTCATGCAAGTACTAGATACTTTGGTCTACGTAGACTGTTCTTGAAAGCAACTCTTTCCAAACTCTTCATCTGATTTCGTATTCTTCCTGGCTCATAAATATTTTTCAGTTTCGCTTCTGGCGACACGGCTAGTTCAAGAGGAGGAAGAACAACACGTTCACTTGTTCTTCAAATTGCATGACTTTTAATCGCTTCTGTAACAAGGCAAGCTGCCAGATTACACCCCCATTCAAGGCTACCAACCCTGGAGTCCGGCCCGGTATTCCGGTGGAAACTGAAAATGTCCTGGTAGAAAGCGGAAGCAACATTTGCGCTGACTCCAGGCTCCTACAAACCGAAACTTTCAGAGCTCCCATGCACCGGCATACATGGGCACCTTAGCTACATGCTTGCCATCATGAGGAGCATTTGGAAAGTGGAAGGGTCTCCGTTAGACATACAATCACTTCAACCCTGGCCGTCACATCGCCAGCTCTAAAGGTGGTGTGAATTCATATCCTGAATCGTTTTTAAATGTTTATATTACAGGTGGTCGAAAGGGCAGCTATCTGTAGATGAAATTAGGTCAAAAAAAACTAGCTTTTCCGAGAAAAATAACTCGGAGCCCCGTTAGCCAGATATTTGTATAGTATTTAGCTGTTCCCTCTTGGATGAGGGGATTATCTACCTCAGGAAATTTTTTTTCTGAGATGAAGAGCATCGACTGCTTTGGTCAAAATACCATGCCGGACCAGGATTCAAACCGGGACCTCCGGATGAAAGTCAGAGACGCTACCTCTCCACCACAGAGGTCGGAAATTATTACTGCCGATCTAATAATTTTTTTTTTATTATTATCATCTTCTTGTTTATTGTTGAAGAACTTGAAAAACTTAAAATTAATTACATTTTAATTACTGTTGTGTGTAAGAAAATAAAGCAAGTTATTAAAAGTGTTCAGACCGTAAATTTATAGTGTATAATAACAAGTTCGTGCTGCATCATCGGGTTACAATATCAAACAATAAACAAAATAAATTATGCTGATGAACGTGACATTTTCGTATCTTGCTTGAGGGGGTAGCGATGGATTGAACACAGTTTTCCTCCAAGAGTCATATTTCATTTTGAGGTTACGGCAGTACGTCTCCTTCAGGATGTGGTCGGCTTGACATCAGACGATGAATGGATGAGTGAATCATCTAAAGATTACGTATTGTGCTGTATCAGCTTGAAACTTCTTGGTTCTTTGTTTACGGTTGGTTATGTTTTTTTTTTACGAATAATACCATTTATTCCTTAAAAATTTTATACTATTATAAAATAAAACAAAAAAATATTGTGTTTGTATATTAGTTCAACGTGTTTAAATTATTGATAATTGATTACAGTGCAAGTGTTAGTAGTATTAGGTAAAGAAACATTTTTCTTTTGTGTTGAATTCAATAAAACATGAGACTATTTTTGTTATATTCTTTAAATTTATTGACCTATGTGATTAAGAAATTCTGTATTATTACTAAAGGTTTCAAAAGTTATGTAGCTAACTTTTACAAAAATTTACGCGAGTTTTTTTTTAAAGATATATTACATTGTTTCCTCTGAGTGTAAACAATATTTATTGAGTTGATTTAATTTATCAAGAATTAACAATATAAGCATAAACAATATACAACATAAAATAGCAATTAGATTTTTTAATTTAAAATTTAAATTACACAAAGCAATAGCAAATATAAAAATTTAATAAAAAAGTATAAATTTTATAATTACATGTAATTATACTAATATAACATTTAAAAATAAAGCAGCTAATATAGCTAAAAATAAATGTATAATAGAATGGTTAAAAATGAAATTAAAATATAACAAAAAACAAAACTAAAACTTGAATGTATAACTATACACATTACACACAGACCTAATATTCAAATTGGATAGTGTAATTTTTTGCGAACTTACTAAAATAATAAAATTTTAAATTAACAGATTGATGAATATTAAATATATTATTAATTTAGAATAATATTGAATATTATATATTAGAATAACATTATTATAATATTAATATTATAATATAATATTATATATATTAGATTAATGGATATTAAATACATTAATTATATTAAATAGAATAAATAATTTATGACATAAATACATCAAGAGATATAACTAATCATTAACACACATTTGGTGAAGGTATAATAAACACTACAGATATTGATTTCATTAATAAAGAGATTAATATTATTAAACACGAGTTTAAATTTAACCTACCAAACTTAAATAAAAATAAAATGATAAAAAACACGATTATCGAATTAGAAAATAATTTATTTAAAATTGATAATACAGATAATAAAAATAAATAAGAAATAATTTCGTTAGTGTAATTGATAGTATAAAAAAATAATAAAATCTTCGATATCAATAATAAAGATTCTAACAACTATAATATTTACAGAAGTATAAAAACAAATTAAAAAATAACGCATTTATACTCAAATCAGACAAGACAGTGTATGTATAGATAAAATAACCAAATTTATAAAATTTATTCACCAAACATCATAATTTACAAAAAAAAGGTTACAACCTTTTTCTTATCATTGTTTTTTGATTTTTTTTTAAAGTCTATAAATTTATTTTCCTTGCAATACCCTTAGAAGAAATTTTAATTTATTCTAACGAAAGTTTCAAAATTTAATATCGGAACATAACTGTATATACTGATGGAAAAACAACGAAAAGAAATTAGGTACTAATAACCAACAGACTTTCTTTTCTTGGCTATTGAATGTTACTGTAACAACTTTCATATAATAAATAAATTAAATAAATTCATGAACTATCTCACCAATAATATATCAAATTAACTACTTCCATTTCCAATTGTAAAGAAATACAGTACAACTAATAAAACATATTACACTGAAAATGAACAGGAAGTTAAATGGCTCTCGGGATCAAAAGTTGATAATTCGTTTATTAAATTTTATAAAAATATAAACTTTCCTAAAAAGGTTTATTTCCATTTTATATAGATACATTTATTTCTTTTGTTTTGAAATGACGGGTATCAACTGCTTCGATCATTTTCTCCTATGAAAATGGAAATTTGTAGCGTATGAAAAATGCCATGCCTAACCGGGATTCGAACAGGACCACCGAATGAAAGGCTGAGAAGTTACCACTGCCACGGAGATAGACGGATCGATCAGTTAAAACTGGTTTTAACCACTAATAATATATTTATATGAATAATAATAATAAATGTGGTTTTAAGAAATATGAACAATTAGAATAAAAACTTATTAATTCTTTGCAGTTTTTTATGATTGAATTTATAAGTTTATTCTTAATAGGATTATATTAAAACTATTTTATTCTTGTAACACTTTAAATTCTTTTCTAAAAGAGCCACCTACTGAAATCTGATGGTACAGGTTAATGATTTGTTATTGCAATATTTTTTATTGTTTTTATGTTTAATATTCTAAGAATAACGAAATGATATAAAAATGAATGAATGAAATGAAATAATAAATGAATGGAAATAATAACTTTTTGAATAAGATGGATCAGAGAGGCAGTTATTTACAAATGAAAAACTACGACTTCCCCCACTGCTACAAAGGAAAATCATGCACATAAAGTTTTACATGTTGATCTTACAGAAAATAATTCTAATTCTATTATGTGATTATATTGTTTTTAAATCAATTTATTACATGAAAAAATTTGAATGAAAAGTAGATTCATAGAAGTTACTTAGTTCCAATCTCTGAAACGTATATATATATATATATATATATATATATATATATACCTGAAATGGCGCAGCTTCTTTTTAGATAAGATATCTATTGCCTATTGAATAGTTAATGAATAAGAATTACCTATTGTAATGGGTACCATGATTCGACTTCCACAAAATTTCAACATACCTTCGCGTTTCACATCTTCCAGACCCCAAAACCACCGTCACTTCCAAAGTTTTTTATATACATTTATACATTATACATATATATATTCACTTTCTTGTGGACACGATAACTGGCGTAATTTTTTGTCAATCACTTTCAAATTGATACATAAAATATCGGCCAAAATCTCGGTCGAGTTTCTTAATGGGCAAAAAAAAAAAAAAAATATCGCTATAACTTTCTTATTAAGTAAAGAAAAATTAGTAAGAACTTTAAACGAATTTGATATTTACTTAATAAGTTCCTACTAATTTTTGGAGAAGGCCCTAAAACGTAAGTAAATTTTTTTGATATCATCAACCACTGGCTCAGGGAGTGGAAAAAATGGGATTTCGAAGACAAAAAGAATCATACCTCCCTTAATAGGCATAGTATCGAATCTGTTTAAAATACTTGTTAGTTTTCTACACATTACCTAAAACTTTTGTCTGAAACGAATTTTTGATACGACCATCCTTACGGTAAGGGATGACCGAAATGTTGCTGGTATTGTAAGAAGATGGGACTTGTATGCTAAACATGTGAAACTCTTTGTTACATGCAACCATAGACGTATTGAGTAAATTAGAAGTTTTTCTTAATTTTAAGGTGGAAATATTTTGTATCCCATACCTAGCACCTGTGAAATCTACCTCCGCCTTTCGGCAGCCTCTTTTTTAATTTTTGAATGCTTGTAACTAGATTGTAATTTCATTATTACATTTTGGTCGTGATAAATACTAGATAAATATTGTATTTGAATAAATTTTGGGATTTTTTAAGATACCGATAAAGACGCTAAAGCTTATAAAATATCAGACGATATGCTGAATTTTATGGTTCCAAGCGTTGTAGTCAGTAATTATACTGCTACTGTTTTGAGAGATTCAATTGCAATTTTAGTTTTAGATTTTGATTTTAGATAACAGTTGGAAATGTAACTGAAAACCAATGAAATGAGAAGACTTAGAAGCACTTGAAGAAAATGATATATCCATACACGTAGATATTGCGTTTGAAGGTAAACAGATAGGAGTTGCAAAAATTCGTATTGCATTGGGATTAAGTAGATCAGTGGTTCCCAAACTTTACCGAGTTACGGCGCCCTTTTTCAATTAAAATTTTTCCATGGCGCCCTACCCTAAGTAAAAGTATGACTACTCGTAAGTAAGAGACGAAAATAAAACTCGTGTATCTTCATTATATTTAACTTTATTTACATTAAATTAATAATTATAAATGTTTTGGTTAAATTAATTATGAAGCTTTTATAATATTTCGCGACGCACCTGTAAAGAGGCCGCGGCGCACACTTTAGGAATCACTCATGTAGATAATGGAGAGATATTAGACGTAAATATATTCAATAAATACTGCAGTAGATGTAAAAAAAGTGAATTATATGAAAAAAAGCTGCTACTCAGCCAAAGTTTCTTTACTCAGTGCGGCTGTCTCATGTATTCATTGTTTCACGATCAAGAAATGGTATAGAGACTGCAGTGTTATCGATGCAGTCAATGTGTATTAGCGGTATGTGACTACTTGAGATATATAGATGACATATTTTTGAAGGATGATAACTCATCATTCTATGGAGTTTTAGGAAGTAACCCCTAAGGGGAATCGGAAGTTGAAAAACTGAATTTCATAAACGACATACAGACGAGAGAGAGTAGGATGTTTGCCGTTTCCCGAGAAAAAAAACTTTTTAATGTTATTATGATATTATCTGGAGAATCGTTAAAAAAACACCGTTTGAAATGTTTATACAAATTCAATGTAACTGTCCTGAGAATACAACGTACAAATTATTTTAGCACAAATAATGCTAAATTAATTAAAATTAAAATTTGTTTAGAAAATAAGGTATCGGAAGAAATGAAATGTATCAATTTACTTTATTATATTTAGATAATTAATTTATCGTAGTTTATCAATACATATATGTATATATATATATATATATGTCAATACAATAATAATATATATACATATACATAAATTTATTGTAACTTTTATTGAGACATCAAGTTGAAAAAAGTGAATAAAATCTTTAAATTATTCTTTTTTTTTTAATTTATTGATATTTTTATATTCCTACAAAATAATCTCGTATATATTTATATATCATAAAACTTAGTACCAGAGTTTAACACTTTAACATGGATGATGTAGAACCGTTTCAACTCTCTTAAAGGAACTAAATGATGAATTTAAATATTATTTACACCACATTCTATAACCATTAATTGTTATCACCTTAACTCATTGTGTTATAATTTTATTTCAGTTCATCTTTTTCAAAATATATATTATTTAACATATTATCAATCTTTAATAAAATTTGTGACAAATACTGCATGAATATTTTTCTCATAATTATTTTATAGGAATATAAAAATATCAATAAATTTAAAAAGAGAATAATTTTAAAAGTTTTATTCATTTTTTTTTCAACTTGATTATACATTGTATTTTGTGAATCAGAAAATAAAATTACCGTATAATACACACACACACATATATATATAGTAGCCTACATTCCCAATTAGTTCATTTCATCCCATTTAACTTATTTTTGTATTTATGTTTGTCGTTTAATTGTATTTATTTAGAACAAAATTATATCTTTATCCGTTAATAAAACAAAAAAGAATATAAAGGAAAATATTAACGATGGAATTTAATTCAGGCCATTTGAACAGATTGATTATTTAATATATCTTTACAAATGAGTGATTTTTAATTTGTGTTGACTTTAATTAAAAGTAATTAATTGTGGTTGTTGGTTAGATTTGATTCAAAATAACAATTAGAAATTTGATGAAAACCTGAGCCAAACTTGATTATATGTATGTTAATTTAGTACCTACGTACCTACAATATTTAGTGTTTTAGTTTTTAGAATTTTTAATATAATGAATTAAATAAAAAAGTTCCCTATTTACCATATTTATAATTAAAGTAAATCGATTAAAAATTCGTCCATATATTTTATTTTTATTTTAAAAGATATTTTTTTAGTTACTGACCGGTGACGCTCGTCTAAAAATGCGGATAAAAGTTTTTTCGTATGACGTATCTTTTTTCTGTTTTATTCGCATTAAAAAAATAGCATAAACAACTCATACCGGTTAAATTATTTAAAATGTATTTTTTAATTAAATGAATTTTGACGTTAATTAGATCCGAAGTAAAATAAAATTGTAATTTGTTCTTTAGTTTTTCATTAAATATTAGATAATGTAATAAAATTTAAGTTTATTTTTAAAAGGTTAAGCGGGGAAAGATAAACATAAACTTTAGGTTTATAAACAACTGAAGAGAACCCAACCTGTAAAAACATTCTGGGGTAGAAATATTTTCTACCACATCTTTCATTTACGTAGGCTATATGTTTGCCTGCTAAACTTAAAGAACCTAACCACACGTGGCTTATTTAGAATTGCTTTTAACTACATTAAGTTCGATTCCTAGAGTAACACATTTAGACAAAATTTAACTTTGGACTCACTGTTTATCTAACTGATGCTTACCCACTTTGTGTATAATGTATTCTCGATTAGACCTTTTTACAAAAAATAGCCAATTGTGTGTATCCAAATGCTAAATAATTAAGAAGATGTACGACGTCTAAACGAGTAAATTGCGTTAAACGGTAATTAGTTTCCAAAACTAGTTTACAAGGATTCCATTAAACTTAACTCCAGCACCGCTTACATAGGCTACCTCCCGTTTCTGATAATTAAACATTGCTATTGAAACTATTACTATAGAATCATTTTGTATAAAGCCTATTAATGAAAATTTTTTCAAGTAAAATTTATCATTACAAAAATAAAAATAAGTAAGCAATTATTGCAGTCGTCTTAGGCTGAGTATTTTGCATTCTACTTGAGTACATTCTCTCAGGAAACATTTAATAAAATTTGTAACAAAACATATTTTTTTGAACGAGAACTAATGCACAAAAAGGTTAATTTATCAATTTTATTTATACATACAATTTTTTTTTTTTTGCCATGGTGTTTAATTTATAATCGGTTCCAATTTACCAGAATCTAGCTAGTAAAACTGAATACCAAAAAAGTCACGTAGAGAGGGGTTTAAATTGAAATCATTCATATTATATTATTATTTGTATGTATATATACTATTAAAAATAGAGGAAAAGGATTTTTGTTTGTAAGGGATAAACAAAAAAAACTACTCCATCAATCGCAACCAAATGTTTACCCGTGTTTCTTGATTTAATTTAGAAGGTTTTTAGTGGAGATTTGCGGGTTGAAGCACAAACTTTAATGAATTGAATCAATGAAGTGTGAGTCTCTATCACTGTGCGAGCTGGGTTTGAACTGAAAGATTTGAATCGATCGAATGAATAATATTACAAAAATAATAGAATTAAATTTACGTAAAATAAATTTAAAAATGTTCTATTTAACTAAAATGGACTTCCCGTGGTGAATGTGTATGAGGCACACACCTAGTTTGTCGTATCACGCAAGAAGCAACTGACCTATGCTTTCAAACTTTCATGATACATTCGTGTTATCCCAAGGAAGTTTTTAAGCCATAGACTGAGGTCCTAGCTCCCTTGAAGGTTAAGATATTAAAAATATTAATTACTTCTTTGCCCCAAGGAGGGTAAAGTTGTGAATTAAAAATATTCATTAAGGGAAAAAAGATTAATCATTTTACGTCATTTTTAAATTTCTGCCACCATGGAAAAAAATAAGCTGTGAAGTTTTTCTCGTCAAAGGTCTGCGTATGAGTTACCATAGTTACTATTATTCTGTTTTTTATAATTTTGTTTCTTTTTCAGGTTTCTATAAAACCTGAATACTTTAATTGTTAATTATCAGTATTATTCTCACACCTGTGACGATAATGCACAATGCGGGGGTTCAGAGGGCGGAGCCCACCAGGCAGGGAAGAATGGCGGCAGAAGCGAGCTCTGCGGCCCTACGGTAGGACCCATGGCTCTGAGGAGCCCCTGAGTTGACTTCGGGTTTCATCTAGACCCCTAGAGTCCAGGTTCTGACTAGACAGGATGGCTAGTATATATATATATATATATATATATATTTGTAAGGAAGTTTAGTTTATTTGTAAGGAAAATTTAGTGAATACCATTCACTAAATTTTTAGTGAATTTTCGGTAATCCACACACCTCAAAACTTAAAAAAAAAAATTGGTTTCACCCCCCAATACCAGCGTGCACCCGAAAGTATTGTATCCTCCTTCGAAAAGAAATGAATAGAAGTTAAGAAAATCTTTGTAAAAGAATACTTTGATTCAGAATTGTACAGCTCCGAATTATACACAGATCACTAAAAATAAGAATTACGATCATGAGAATTATGTAAACCGTAATTAGCGAAATAATTGTCCCAACATCTCAGAAAATTATCTCAATAATTTTCTTTTTCCTCCTTTATAATTATTGGAAAAGAGCTAAAGTAGTTTTTTGCTAAATCATTCATCAAAAGATATTATATAAAATCTTTAAAACAAACTTAAAAAACATTTTTCCTTTTACTGTGGAAAAGATCATTTAGAAAGTCTAATAGAGACAAATAACTATGCCTCTTTCATCTCTAACGGGTCTATCGTGTGGTTTTCTTGTGTAGAATTTTATTCCAAGGCCAATTTTATTATTTAATCTTAATTTTTCGGAATTTTATTGGTATATTTCTTGATTTTTCTCAGTAATGGTTCTACTTCTGATGTTCCTAAACAGATTTCCTGCTAGGACATATCTTTCAGTCAGGAGTTAAGTTGTAGTTTTAATAAATGTACAGTAACTTATGTGTAACTGATTTCTCAGTGATGACATATGGATCCTTTCATTCTTTAAATGTCATACGATCCACATTAATCCCGTAATTCATGTTTTTTTTTTGATATGAAAATAATAAGAAATAATATTTATGTATCCTAATTTCTTATAAAAATTAGCTCATAGTAAAATAAGTATTGAAGAAACTTTTATATTCGCTTAACCGGACCTCAACCAAATGAAACCTTGTGAACCGAAAAGTATTACATCTTTTAAATTCAGTTCTAATTTTTAATAAATTTACAAAGGGTTTATTTTAATAATAAACAATGAGCGAAATAAAATCGATTATATAAATACGACATTATTTTTCTCTTTACATTTCTAACTTGAATAAAGCCTTAATAAAACTTATGAATGAATCGTAATTATTTAATGTGAGACTGGATGGTATACAGGAATAAATGATAATATCAATATCTGTTACCGGCACTTTTGTTTTTCGTGTTGTTGGACTGTAAGTTTCTGTTCTGAAATAGGTCATAATTTATAGCCAAAAAGGAAAATATTACTTCAATTGAAGGAAACAATGAAGCTGTTTGATTAAAGGATAATGAAGAACTTTAAAAATTATCCTAACAATATAAAATATTGGGATTATCCGGTTTTAGACTGCATGGAATCAAAACATATTACAATTATTTGATAAAACATATCCATTTAAGTTTTTCAAATTTTTTATGGGAAACAACGACATTAGCTGAACGGAAAACAATTTATTCATCTTCCTTTATTATTTTCAAAAAAGAGGGAAAAACCTTAAGACTAAATTTAAAGGCAAAGCCAAGATTTTGATTTATCGGTAATTCACCTTACAGTTTGAAGTTGGTGTGCGATAAAAAAGAAGTATGGGGACTGTGTGTCAGTCTAGAGTAGTGTAGTATGCATGCACCTCTTGGGAGGCTTGACCAATCATCACCATCGACTGGTAACAAACTTTCGAGAGTTGCAATAGGGTGCTCTTATAATATCTCTGCAAACAATCGTCCGATTTTCAAAATTCAAACGGGGTATTTGTTAGTAGATTGAAGGCTAACTTTTGCATCCATCAGGTACACTGATTCCTTGAAGGTTAAGATATTAAATATATTCATAATTTCTTCGCCTTAAAAGAGGGTGAAGTTGTGAATTAAAGATTTTCATTAGGAAAAACTAGATTAATTCTTTTACTTGATTATATTTTTGTCATCGTGGCAAAGAAATTAGTTATGAATTTCTCGTCGTTAAAGATGTGTATACTTAGTTACCGTAGCTACTATTATTCTATCTTTTGTAATTTAGTTTTTCTGGTTTCTTTAAAGCCTAAGTACTATAATTATTATTTATCAGTATTATTCTCAAAGCCATGAGAATAACGTACAGTGCGGGGTTAGATGGGAATGATGACCGAGGCAAACTCTGCGAATGTCCGGGGCGCCAGACACCCTGGAAAATTGGGAATGGCGAGCAAAGCGAGCTCTGCGGCCATGGGGTAAGCCCTTAGGCCACGAAAGGCTCCCAGAAGACGTTGAGTAGGCTCCGGGATTAGCCTAGGGCTCACCTAAGCCCTGAGGGTATATATATATAAATATATATCTATACTAAGGATAAATAAGTACGTACAAAGATGAGTAGAAAAAATATTGATAGAGTTCAGAACATAAAAAGTAAAGAAAACACCAAAATATAGTATTATCAATCCCACAAAGTATAACTAATCAAAGAACCAACAAAAAAAAATCCCTTTTGGCACGCCGGAAGGCGGAGGTAGATTTCACCGGTGCTAAGTAGGGGATAAAAAAGATTTCCACCTTAAAATTAAGAAAAATTTCAAATTTACTCAATACGACAATGGTTGCATGTGAAAAAATTTTCACATATTTACCATAAGACAAGTCCCATCTTCTTACGCAGCAACATCTTAGTCATCCCTTGCGGTAAGGGTTGATAGTATCAAAAATTGTTACAGACATAAGTTTTAGGTAATGTTTAGAGGACTAACGACAACTTTAAACAGATTCGAAACTGTGTCTATTAAAGGTGGTAAGATGTGATTTGTCTTCGAAAACCCATTTTTTCCACCCCCTGGGCCAATGGTTGGCGATATCAAAAAACTTTACTTATGTAAGTTTTAGGCCCTTATCCAAAGAATAGTAGAAACTTTCATCGAATTCAATATTTTACTTAATAAGAAAGTTATAACGATATTTTGATTTTTCGAAATATTTCCTCATTTCCAGTAGTCCTATTTTGCCCATTAACGAACTCGACCAAGTTTTTGGGTCGTTATATTTTATGTATCATTTTGAAAATGATTGGCGCAAAATTACGACAGTTATCGTGTCCACAAGTGAAATACATATATATATATATAAATATATGATTTTTTTTCTTATGAAAGAGCGGGCATCAGCATCCATCGTCATTAGTCTGGTGAAAATTGATAGGGTATGAAAAGATTCCAAGCATAACCGGTATTCGTAACCGGGACCTCCACACGAAATTCCGAGACGCTATTACCTCAACTACGGTTTGCCGACCTCCGTGGCTTGGCATTTCATAATGAGGTGCTGGGTTCGGATCCCGATCAGGCACGACTTCTTTTCATACGTTACCAATTTCTACCAATTAATGATCATAATTGTTGATGCCGGCTCTTTATAATAAAACAAAAAATTGATGTGCTGAATACATCATAATTTTTATCTTTGAATTTTTCTATCTGAATTTTATCTTTTTTGTGATAATTTTTACAACATAATCATTATTTTTTTATTTCTTTTAAATCATGTTAAATCGTTTTCCCACTTTCTTTGCTTATTTTAATAATATACGGCAATTGATTTTATCAATTTCTTTCTTAAGAGTTTAATAATCTTCATTCATGAAATACATTCCAATAAATTTGTTTTGTTTTAAGGTAATGAATGATTAAGAATTATTAATTAACATTCTTTTACTTTCATAGTGAACCTGATTCGTAAAGTACCTCTTTTCTCTTAATTCGCTACTTATTTTAGCATAAATATGTATTAATTTTTAATATAATTTTTATAATTATTCTTTATACAGTAAATGGTTTTTCTTATCAATAATTTTATTTTATAAGGAATTATCAGAATCGTGTAACCGCTTAACGTATACAAAATTGATCCTTGATTTTTTCTGTTCATTTTTAACGGTTGTCTGATCATTTCATATACGGTCCGTTAGTATAATTCTATTTGATATTGTCCAATAACCTTCTTCAGAATCATTCAACCTTATTTATAAATTACAGACTTGCGGTTTCAGCTGAAAATTGAATAAGTGAATGAAAAATAATTCTAATGAAATGAACTTCATTACAATTACTGCAAGATAAATTACAAAGTAAGAATTCAACTTTATTTATTTATACAATCCGTATTTAAAAAGGAAAGTAACATTAATAAAAAAGAATATTCCTGATATTTTTTTCGCATTACGTGTTAACCATAAAGAAAGAGTTATATTGAACGGTTAACTGAAATAAGATAAATTGCTAAGACCTATTAAAAAGTGTTAAAAATACCTATAAAAAATTTAAAATAGATGGCCACTTCTATTGATAAACAATTATTAGTGGTAATGCTCTAGCTGAGGAAATAATATATAAAAATGTAAACAAAAAAAAAACATTAGATAAACCATAATAAACGTTATTAATAAATAAACTACACTTAGGAAAAATTTTGAAATTAATATTTTTCTAAAAGCGTCAATAAAAAACAAATTTTGTCTTTTATTTTCTTGTAAGAAGTAAAGGAAATATAGTGATCGCGAAAAATTTCGGTTTCCAGATTTCAACGGAAATATCCATTTTGACCATCCCTGAATCCATTTTAACTAGTTTTGGCGTGACGTCTCTACGTACGTGTGTAGGTATGTACGTAAGTATCTCGCATAACTCGAGAATTAAACGATTAGCGGAAGGATGTTGAAATTTTTGACTATGTGTATATTAATTAATGTACGTACAAGGAAGTTGTACGCACATTAATTAAGTGTTATCCATATCAGATTTTTTATAATCAGAAAGTGAAACTTTAATGTTAAGTTATAAACATATAAATTATTGAATCAATTCAGATTGTCCTGTCCCTCGTAATCTGTAAGGAATTTTTAACAACCTTGTAAAAGATACTTCCAACACAATTTTCAATTATTAGACCAACTCTTATCTCAAAAAAATTTATTAAAATAATTTTATATTACAATACTTTCTTCACGAAAGTCAAACCCAGTTAAAAGTGTTTAGTTAGGTGGTACTACAGCATTAAAAATCCATAAATAATATTGAATATAATAATATATTCGTTAAAATAAATAATTTCAAATAAAACCATAACTAGAGTTCGTCAAATTTATACACAGAAAGAATGATTACGAGAGGCTGTCACACAACCAATTATGGATCAATGAGATAAGCCGTGTTTCATGAATGAATTATTACTGATGACATCCGTTGCAGATAGTCATAATCCATCTTCCATAACATATTAATATCTATTTACGAGATAGAACGCGATGCGAACATGAACATACTCCACAAACCGCGAATATAGTTTGTATTTGCACATAAATGTATAAATAAAGAGATTATGTGTATATAATGTGACAACTACGCACATTCTGTACGTTAAAATAATAACTTCATGTAAAATTTAAATTGAAAGTAAACATCCATTTTTTAAGAGCTGCTTAATAATTTTTTTTTTGCCGCAGTGTTTAATTTACAATCGGTTCCAATTTATCAAAAAAGAAGGCGGAGGTGATTTCACCAGTGCTAAGTAGGGGATAAAAAATATTTCCACCTTAAAGTTAAGAAAAATTACAAATTTACTCAATACGACAATGGTTGCATGTAAAAAAGTTTCACAACTTCATCCCTTGCCATAATGGTTGGTCATATAAAAACTTGTTTCAGACAAAAGTTTTAGGTAATGTTTATTGGACTAACGAACAATTTAAACCGATTCGATATTGTGCCTATTAAGGGCGGCATGATATTTTTTGTCTTCAAAACCCCATTTTTTTCACCCCCTGGGCCAATGGTTGGTGATATCAAAAAACATTACTTATATAAATATTAGGCCCTTATTCAAATAGTGGTAGGAACTTTAAAAGAATTCGATATTTTACTTCATAAGAAAGTTACAGCAATATTTTATTTTTTCAAAAAAGCAAATTAAAATTAGGTAACGAATTTGGAAATCGATTTTTGATAAAAAAATTTGTAAAGATTTTAGAAATCGGTGTCTGTGGAATGTTTCTAGAAGTGCTGGCAATATTTCTGTAGCTGTTACCGAATGAATCAGTGTTATGTATCAATGTAATAATTATAAACCTGTTATATTCCTTTATAAGGAAATATTTTAATTTGTTCTAATATAAAATTTGTTTGATATTAGACGAAAACTTATAATTATGAAATCAGGTTCTACTTTAACAATTTCAATCATATCGTAACTGTTTATCCATCCATTTAAATAAATGAGTTATTATGATCACAATTTTGGTAACCATTTTGTATTTTTCTACGGCAATAATTACTTTGTTGATGTTGGATATCGTCCATCGTCCACATCCACGTCGATCAAATTTCATCTGAATATCTCAGACCGTTTTTAAGATAAAACGTTTTATTAAAAAAACACAAAATGGTGAACAGAGGGAAAATAGTGTGACATACAGCATTTATCTATGTTAAATTTTTGTTTATTTTGATGTTCTTTATCAATCCCTTAAGTTTGACTTAACACCAATCGGAAGAAAAAAATAAAACAGACTTTTTTTTTTAAATTTGGGTACTGTGATACCCCCGTGTCCGATTGAGTCGAAAATTAGGCCAAAGCTGAGACATATATGCTCGTATGTAAGCATATATTTGCAAATTTTTCTTCTTTCCCAAATTTCAACATTTTTAGTCAACTAGTTTTCAAAATATGAAAACTGTTTAGAAATAGTACTGAACATACTTCCACTCCTGCTTCCAATCGACTTAAAATTTTGGACTTTTAATTAACTTAATAAGTACTTTTATCGTACTAAAGCATAATTTTCTACAAATTCCAAACAAAAAGTAAAAAATTCAAAATTCGAATATTACCTTTTTTTATTTTTTTCAAAATTTAGTCCATTAAAATGCCCGTTATGTAGAAATAATTTGAGATGTTTTCAAACAAATTATGTTGAGCCAGTAGGAAATGTTAATCATAGTACATACCAACATACGTATGGGTACGTACATTTAATTTACATGTTTCATTTTACATTTATTAGTCTCTGACAGTAGTGAAATGTCGAAATTCGAAAAAACCTAATACCAAAGTTTAGATCGCTCTTTATACATAATACATTTCGGTTATACCTACAGCCCTCATACCAGCAATAGAGCGCTGTAGCTGAGAAAGTAATGATATACGAGAGGTTATCTCTAAAGTAAAAACCGTTTCACTGCAAAAAAAAATTATTTTGAAAACTTCATAAATATTCTTTATTTCTCTTAAATTACATACCCTATACTACTTCTCTATATAATAGTCACATGAATTAAGACGTTTATCGTAGCGATACACCAGCTTCAATATACCCTCGTCGTATTCATTTAGCCACTGATTAACAGCATTTTTAAGTTCATGGTCATTCGCGGATTGCTTACCACTCAAAATTTCTTTCAATTTCCCAAATAAATGGTAATCAGAAGGAGCTAAGTACGGACTACATGATGGCTGATCGTAAATTTCCCATCCATATGTTCTCAGTAAATCACGTGTCGGACCGCAACATGTGGACGTGCATTATCGTGCAGCAGGACGACGCCATCGGTATGCCGCCCACATCCCCGATTTTGAATGGCGCGCCGTAACTTACGTAGAGTTTCGCAGTAGGCTTCTGCATTTAAAGTCGTTTCACATGGCATAAAATCAATCAGCAGGATGCCAAACCGATCCCAAAGACTAATGTGGCCATTAGTTTGCGTCCAAATTGCTGTAGCTTGACCTTTGTCGGTCTGATTGGTGATTGAGGATGACGCCATTTTCTTGAACTTGACTACCGTTTTCTCTCTGTTATGTAATACATAATCCATATTTCATCGTCGATAACAATTGAATTAAGGAACTTCTGATCACCTTTTTCTGCTTATCACATCAGAAATAATAAAGCAGATCCCATTCGGATTTTTTTGGGACGTT
The DNA here is from genome assembly GCF_047948215.1 of Lycorma delicatula. Lineage (NCBI taxonomy): Eukaryota > Metazoa > Arthropoda > Insecta > Hemiptera > Fulgoridae > Lycorma > Lycorma delicatula. Next base: position 148,201,140 of record NC_134459.1, on the reverse strand, counting down.
CCGTTAAGACGTCCGGCACCCGACGTGCACAAACCTTTCTGAAGCCTAAATGGTCATGGACAATGCGAACGATAACAGTTCTGGAAACATCAAGAAAAAGAAGGATCAGGTCGGAAATCGTTGAGTGGCAATCTTTTCTGATTTCATCATCGACGCGTTTCAACAAGTCCTCGATGATCGAGTGCCTTCCCGAACGTTTTTCATCATGCACATTAATTCTGTACTTTCACACAATTTTCGGACGTTTCTTTCATTCATTACACTATCGCCGTACACAACAACCAACTGCCTATGAATTTCAGCCGGCTTAAGGTTTTGATAGTTTAAAAAACGGTATTTCACAGTCGGCGGCAACATCGATTTCCTATTCATTCTATAAAGTAATAACTCACACGTAATCAAAGATACTACAACGTGACAATTTATAGACAACAATGCAGTGTGTGCATTATTAGAGTAGCCATGAACGATGTAGGTTCGCGAACCTTAAGCAGAGTAATTTTCCAGCGGTCTTTACTTTAGAGATATCTCTCGTAAATAATAATTATGCGAATGGTTATAAATGAATATTTCAAATTGTATTAACTATTTAAAATGATAGATGTATTCATAAATTGTTTTTTAAATCGTTAAACGCACTGTATTTCAAATTTTTTTATGAAAAAGGAAAACCGAAATAATTTGAGAATAAAATGAGTGCTTAGAAGTACTTGGCGTCATTCGTTGTTCAACGTTTTGGTAAACTTCTCACTAGTTTTCATATTTTAATATTATTTTTCCGGTTGTAATTGTATATAACGAGGAACTGGTAAAAAATTTTAGGTTTTCTTTGAGGTTTCCATATCAATAAGGCTGGTTAATTGTTGGCAATGGGGGAACAATAAGCCTTATATACTCGGTAAAATATTTTTACGAGTATACTGTTAGTTGGATAAAGTAATATAAATCATAAAATTCCGATAGCCGCTTTACTAATGTTGTTCAACGAATAGAAAGTCCATGCCGTTCGAAAAATCGTTGTATCCACTTACAGCTGACATTGAAATCTGTATTTTATAAATCTGAAACTATTTTGCTATTTTATATGGTTTTATTTAACTTAATTTAATAGATAAACCATAACCGAATTACTGTTTTTGAAAATTACAATTTTATATTCCATATTTCCCAACTTTCATACGAACGATTCATGTAAATAGAATTTTTTTCTGTGATCGATAATCGTGCTATTTTCTAGATCGTAACAACTGTCGCTTCTTAGGAAAACATATATTTGAACAATATATTTTTTTTTACTATTAATATTAGTATAACTAACAACTCATTTACATCTATTAATACGGTAGGTATATTAGTTTCAATAAAAATAGGTTGTCTAAGCATCAGAATACGACTCAATAAGCGTTTACTTATTGTTTATAACATATTAATTTTTTTATTAGGATTAATAATAAAAAAACAACCAAGAATTGACAGAATTATTTTAGCTAGTCGTGTTCAAATTCCACGGATCGACTGTGTAGTACGATAAATCTATTACTCATTTATAATATTTAGTATTTATCTCTTCGCCGATCAGCCCGGTAATATGCGTGTTAAAATAATATTAATATAATAATCTTAAAAGAAAGCTAGCATCTACACCTAAGAATTATCACTCTTCAACGTCTGTGTATTAAGCTCATCCATTCATTACCAACTGGATTTCTAAAATATTTTAGCCCTGTCGCACATAACCCACCGGGTTCATTAGTGGTGAACGCGTCTTTCCAAATCAGCTGATTTGGAAGTCCAGAGTTCCAGCGTTCAAGTTCTAGAAATGTCAGTTATTTTTATTTTTAGTTATGATCCTCATTCATCCTCTGAAGTATTATCTGAAAGGTAATTACCGAAGACTAAACAGGAAAAAGAAACCCTGTCGCACATGCTGTTAGATCTAATACTTTTCAAAATTTGCATAAATATGTCATACTTTCAAATGACACATGTTTCGTTGTGTTGTGACTAATGAATTACTAAAGGTTGATTGTTAATTTTTTTGTTTAAAAGAGGTCCTCTTAAATATACCGTACTACTAACATAATGTTAACCATATTTTTATTTAACTAAATAACACATATATAATTAAATTTAAGAGATATTTTATTCAATTTCTCGATCGTATTATAAAACCTACAATTTTTTTCATCTATTAAGGCAGTAGTAATTCATATTTTACGTTATTTCAGTATGGGTAACATTACGTTAGTAAAATATGAAAATAACGTAAAATATGAATTACTGCCTTAATAGATGAAACAAAGATTGTATGTAGGTTAATGCAATCGAGAAATTGAATAAAAAATCTGTTAACTTTAATTCAGCTTAAAATTTCCCTAAAAAAATAGGTTTAAACTTATTTTCACAACAGATTTTCTTTTAAATCTTAAAAATATTTAATGAACTTACAAATTTAATATTAATTATATTTTCCTCTAATTTTCTTTTTAAAAAAGATGTATATCTGATACATTTTAATATCCGTTATCTTGATAATTTTTTATACATTATTTAAGAATTTCCTCTGCATATTTGACAACTGATTCACAGTATGAGATCAGAAAAGAAAATTCAGTATTTAAAAATGCATTTTACTCTTCTTAAATCGAAGTATAAACAAGAAATTATTAGCTCGTCATATTTATAATGACAAAATATAGTCAATTTTTATTTTGTAAAGTTTGATTAAAGGGTACAAATTAAGATTTTATTTTAAAAAATGTATCACTTCTGTTTTTTTTTATATGTGACTTTTTAATAAAGAAATAAAGGTAGTCAAATAAGAAAATGTGTTTACTGGGGAAAATCGTACGCATACAAGAAGTTATATAAATAGGTCTTTAGGTAAAATAACATAAAGTTTCGCACTAATATATATATATTTCATCTTTACACACTTCTCCACCAACAATTGACAACAAAAAGTGGTGCATAGTAGTTGACTTTAAAGACTAGTTTATAATACACCTGAAGAAAAAAAAATTAAACTGTTTATCTACATTCTTAAATTTTGGTCATAGGCAGAAATATTTCTTTGATTTACGATTGTTGTCTTTATTTTTCGTGAGATAAGTTTTATTATAATTTTTATGTTTCATTTCTTGGCCAAAACATGTATCATAATAAAGATCATTACGAACAGATTTTCATTATGATACAGGTGTTCAACTGATCAAATGCGCTTACTCCTTTCAACCACTGACCGATCAGAAGCGAGTGTTGTTTAATGTATCAGCTGTTTAGCAACCAGAGGTTAATTTGAAAGTACAGCAGTTGGTAACTAAGTTTTCTATATTAGCCGGTCCCCGTGGCGCGAGTGGTAGCGTCTCGGCCTTTCATCCGGAGGTCCCGGGTTCGAATCCCGGTCAGGCATGGCATTTTCACACACGCTACAAATCATTCAGCTTCATCCTTTGAAGAATGCCTAACGGTGGATCCGGAGGTTAAAATAAAAAAAAAAAAAAAAAAGGTTTCTATATTAACACAAAGGCCTGAATTTCTGACTTATAACCTATTAACAAATATATTGATTGTTTAAGGCATTTTTTGAAAAATTAAAAAAAAAATATTTCGTAAACAAAGTATTCTATTAAAAGTATTCATTTAAATCAATAATCCCAATATTTTCACAACCGTAGAAAAGATACCGTATACTACTCTGTATAATGGCCATTAATGCACTCTTGCAAAGTTTACGACACGTGCCAGTGTTGCAAGAGTTGTATCGTAACTTACTTCGCACTTGTGCATTAAAAGCTACCATTATAGGCTCTTTGTATAATTTATTATTATGATAGGATTTTTAATAAATTTCAAACAGATTATTATATACTGTTTCCTTATCATTATTTAACTATGAAATTTATGCTTCACTTTTATAAAATAATTCTCTCAACTATCAATTTCCTGTTTATTAATTATATTTTTTAAAAGTATCGATTCTAATAAACTAATTCTGTGATTATTTTTCGAGAAATGGTGAGCTACATCCGACTTTTCCAGCCTTCTATTTTTAAATTGAGTCAAATATTGCTTTATTCTTGTTCGATCTTTTACTTTGCTCTACGTATCCCAAATTGCAATCGCAGTATTATTTTTCAAATTAATAGATACTCTCTTTTACGATAAGTTCAGTTTTATCTTTAGGGGTTTCTGATGATAGAGGTCAATTTCCTAGGCATAATAACGGTAATGTTAAAATTCGGATTTTTAAAAGTATTCTTTTCACTATACGAAAATAATGTTCAATTTTCAACTACTCTTTATCTGATTTTTTTTTAAGAACCTTTTTCTTTATTTTTACAATTCTTTATTGTTCTTTCAGAACAATTTCTGAAAAAACAATAAACCATGGTTTTTTAATAAAATCCGCTCTATGTACTCGTATGCTGTCTGTTTTCATTATCTACTTGGCATTGTATGCCCTTAAGCAATATATTAAAATTAGATTAATTTTAATAATATAATGTTGTTTTTTATGTTATTATATGGTTTGTTACCAGTTTTCTTGTTACTTTTTTAAATTTGTACATTTATGTGAACATAAATGGTTACCGTAAAAAGTGCTTTCCGAAAATTCTCTTTTTTTTAGTTTTTTTTTTTTAAACAAGTATTTTAAGTCTAACGTTGATAGAACTACTAGTTTGTACTAGAAAGTAAAATAATACTGTCGGAAAAGATATATTTATTCTAGTTTGTGGACATTTATTTTGGTAAAACAATCAAACGGAATACGGTCACAAATGTAGAGAATTTTGGATATAAAAATAAAGAACAAGAGAACAAATAAATAAGAAAGGATGAGAAATTCCTAAACTGTATAGAGATGAAGATATTGATGGGATTTTGTGTAACAAGTGAATGTAAAATAGCCTAGCAAAACGGAAATGATGAAGAAAGGCAGTAATGAAATTTTTCCCACTAGAATCGAAAAAAGAATGTTTGGTTAAAGTGAATACATTCTTTTACCTTAACATTCACACTATTCGATTTGATTAATGGAAGTTTGGAAATAAGTTACGTTCAAGAACAATTTATATTTTGAATTCACTTTACTTTGTTTTACAATTTATACCTTTTGTTTATACATTAGGAAATTATTTTATAATAAAACGTCGTTTAATTTTAAAATAATTTTAAATACATACACACCCAATCTTACTAGGAAAGTTTATATAAATAAAAAAAAAAATTAACCAAGTTTACTTGATTAAATTTACCGTAATTCAATTACAGTCAATGAAGCATACAGTGTAATGTTTAAAGATTAGTTTTGACGCGCTACACTTAAGTAAACTAGTTTAAACAAACTATGTACCGATTAAAATATTTAAAATACCGTAAATATTTAAAACCAACACCCAGACTGTGAGTTTTAAACATATTTTTAGTATTTATCTTCTCTGCAAAAAAAAAAGAAGAAAATATTGGTCAGGTTAAAATTTATTGCCGGCCTCCGTGGCGCGAGTGGTAGCGTCTCGGCCTTTCACTCGGAGGTCCCGGGTTCGAATCCCGGTCAGGCATGGCATTTTTCACACACGCTACAAATCATTCATCTCATCCTCTGTACAGTAATGCTTAACTGCGGCCCCGGAGGTTAAAAAAAAAATAAAAAATAATATTTTATTATAAAATTTTTGCGTAATTATAACTTTATATGTTTACAACTTTATATTTTTGCATATAACTTTATCATGAGCCCATCCGGTTTGTCTAGCGGTTAACTTGTACAAATCAGTTGTTTAACAGCTTACTTTCGAAGTCAAAAGTTCTGATGTTCATATTCTAGTAAAAAGTTAGTTGATTTTATATGGATTTCAATAGTGGATACTGGTTAATTTTTCGGTTGGGTGTTCAATTAACCACACCTCTTAGGAATGGTCGGTCTGAGTCCGTGCAAGACTATACCTCATTTACATGCCATACATATCATCCTCATCTCATTGGTTAGACCATGGGAGGGTAGCGTATTGTTAATCACTTTAATAATATATTACAGTGTACACATCTTCAACAATAATATAAAACAAATTTTTTTTTAAAAATCATGTAAATTTTATTAAAGTATTGCTTGTTAAGAAATTCTTTCAAAATCACAAAAATAAAAAGTAAGATAGAAACATAGTTCATAGTATTTCAGCCATCATCTTAAAAAAGTGGTAAAAAAAAATCAGTTTAGCTGTAATAAATTAAAAGAATGAAACATTCTGATAAAAAAATAATGTACAGAATATAAAAGTTTAATGTGTAAAAAGTAAAATGTATTTTTACTTCCTAATATATTTTGTAGGATAAAATTCATAGTCACCACTGAATTTTGAGTTTAAATTATATGTCAACAAAAAGGTTCCTACGTTTTACCAAAAAAGAATTTAAACAGTAAAAATATATAAAAGTAGTAACGTTTGCTCACTATTCCTATTTTTTGTGTAAAAGCTTAGAAAACAATATTTCGTTACACTAAAATAAATTGTGAAGGTGATGACGTAAGTGTTAAACGTATAAATTCAACTCTACAAAACTATTTTTCAGAGGTATAGATATCGGTATCGATTGGAATTAGGTCACAAATTTCCTAGTTTAATAAAAGTTCAAAGTAGGCATTACACAAGGTTGAATCTTAAGTCTCACTACGTATTTTTTATTTATATCAATGAATTAAGGAAGAAATGAATACGGTATAGTGTTTTCATATATAATAAATAAAAATTAATTAATCTTAATAATAAAGAGTAAAAATACGAACATAACACATAAATCGACTTCGGTTTGAATCCGACTTCATATACAAATATACTTTTTAACTTTTTTTTAAATATATTGATTTAATAATAATTATTATCCTCTGTAAAAATTATTAAATTAAAATGTTAAAGTTTTTTTTTTACAATCGGAGATTAATAAATTATTAATTAGTCAATATATTTAAATTATAAAAAAATAAAAAAAGGAGATGAAGTCTGATTCAAACCGATGTGCCTTCCCCTTATTTAAGATCCAAATATTTTATTACTTAAAACTTTCATTTGGCTAAAATTCTAGGACCAATGAAAATAAGTATCACTTATGATATATCGTTGAAAACCTCTTAATTAGGGCTTATTTCTGCAGATACAAACAGTTCTAAATAAAAAATGTCAACATTCTACGGTTAATTGTTTTTGAGTTATGCAAAATACGTACGGTACGTACGTATGTACAGAGGTCACGCCGAAACTAATAAAAATGGATTCAGGGATGATCAAAATGGACTGTTGAAATCTGAAAACAAAATTTTTCGCGATCATAATACTTCCATACAAGGAAGTAAAAATCATGCTATCAATTTTGTGGGGTTATAAAGGTGTTGTTTCAGCTATTTCCGAGCAACTAAACGATCAGTTCAGAAGTTTACTTTCAACAACTTATGAAACTGAAGGAAGCAATTAATGAACATTACCACAATTGCCAAATCGCAAACGTGTTCTGTCAAGACAATGCAAGTTCCCACACATCTCTAGCAACTCGTGGAAAGTTAATTGGTATGGCCGGGAAGTGATGGCTAATCCTCCATATAGCTCCGATCTTGCACCATCAGACAACCATTTATTTCGAGGTTTGCAAGGTTCTTTGAATGGTATAACTTTCATTAATGATGATGTCCTGAAATCGCACTTGCTCAGACTTTTTGCTGATAAGGACCAGATGTTTTATGGGCGCGGAATCATTAAGTTGCCAGAAAGATGGCAAACGGTTATCAGACAAAATGGGAAATTTATAATTGATCAAAGTTAATTTTTTTTTAGAGGTTTATCACACAACAAAACCAAAATTATTTTCTTGCCAACCCTTAAAAACACTTATCTACAACGTATGGTAATATCTATTTTTAACAAAATGTGGAATTATGTGCTTACATTTTGATTTTTGTTGTCGTCATCTTTGCTTAAAGTTGAATTATTATTGAATGTATATCCTGATTTTTTTCCATTATTCAAAAAAAATTAGGAAAAAAATATTCTTCTTCATTCTAAAGATCCTTAACTGTCGCTAGGTAAGTCCAGTTACTTCATTTCTCTTCACTTTTTCTTACTTTTAATATGAACACAATAAAAAATAATATGTATTTCTTTATTCCAGAGAGTTTTAGCTTGCTTTTTTGAATTTTCACTTTTTTCTCGGATTTCATATATTAACAAAAACACATGTTTCTCATACGTTCGACTATTTGTTAAAATGTATGCTTCATTTTAGATTTACTACTAATCATGTTATACAAATTAACGTTTAAATCCTATGTAGAATTCTTTTATACTGCTGTGATATAGACAAAAAGCTATAGCGTGTTTTCTGTTTGACCGCTGGGGCTTCTCAATATTGCCTTCTCAATAAGGAATTATCATGGACTGCACATGACCTTGTAGTTTTTTTCGTCGAAAATGTATTAATTTACAAATTTATTAACACAAATTTATCGTATTGCGGCTAGGAACGGCTCCATATTGTGAAATATTAAATTTCCAACGGAAAAAAGCTGAGTAAGCACAACGAATAATTATTTTTAAAATACGTTTCCATTACAAACGCATGGTGTACAGCAGTCTGCCTGTTCACCGTGGGAAACAATGATGTCCAGACTCCATTGTTACTGAAATGAAATCGAGGAATTACTGAAACGGATATACAAGGTTATTGGTATTCCCATTCCCGACTACAACTTAAGGTTGCCATCTTATTTTGCTTTACAACTGTCAGGTTTTCGAAACTCACTCTGTACAAAAAGAAATCGTTACGCAATTAATTAATGTTTTACAGTCTAGCCCAAGTTTAAAAACTCTTACGGCTGAAAATCTAAAGATTACAATAATTCCATAGCATAGCGTCTCTGCCTATCAATCGAGGTTCCGGGTTCGAGTCCCGGTCAGGCGTGGCATTTTCCACATGGTACAAGATTCATTGTCATCTATCAGTAACAGTAATTTGACGTTAGCCTATTACTGCTATATAAATAAATAATTTAAAGTTTTTGAAATTTTTGTCATTGTTTAAATAACTGATAAATTCATGGTATTTAGTCAATATATCATTGCTGAAGAGGACCTTTTTTATTGAGCAATTATGCGTACGTTTTTTTATTTTGTTCGATTGTTTAGTAGACAAACGAACTCGATCGCTTTTCAATTATATTATATTAGCTAATATCTTATTTCAAGTGGAATTAAATTTCCCGGACAACGCTTTTCTATTTTAGTCAAGACTTTTTCTTTCTTCTTATTGTTGACAAAATACTGGTTTTTATCTTTTTCTTTTTTTAAGATAAAATAATGAATTAGCTTTTTTACTTTATTTCAATATGAATAATATTTTATACTTTTATAAAGGATATAATTTTAATAAAAATCTTTACTTTTATTATCAAATAATAATGTAATATTTAATTTAACACTATTTTTTATCAAAAGTTTATCATATTTATTTAAAAATAAATTACAATTTTAAAAGATGTAACTGATAAATGAAACAGTCTTTTTTATTTAATTTACGTTGTTTAACAAAAAGCTGAGCTCGTTATTAATTTTTTCTATACACAAAAGATAAATAGCCTACACGCATATTGTAATGAAAAACTCGCTAACATAGAAAGCGTTTCAATTATTTTTATTTTATAAATACAACAATAATAATAATTACAATATGAAAGAATTCATCAGTTTAGAAAAAAATGAAAAATTTTCTCGGGTGTAAATCGAATAACTTACTTAATGTAATTTTAAATATGTAGACAATATTTACACGCACGCGCTCACACACACACTATTTATTATTATTATTAATATTAATATTACACACACACACACACACACACACACACACACACACTTTTTATTTTTATTTTTTTAGCTTTTTTATTATTTTTTTGTGATGTGAATACAGTTTAAAATGTAATAAAAATTGTGCTTTTTATTTAATTTAGAAAAAATTTTTCATATGCTACAATTTCTACCAGTTTTACCTTAGGGCTGACCTTAGCTCTTGATGGCCGCTCTTTCATAAAATAGAAATAAAGCGATTATATAAAATTCGTTACATATAAAATATTTTTTTTATTATTTTATCTTTTTTTTGAGGTATTGAACCTCAGTTCGATGTCTGAAAAGGATCAAGAACTATAAATTGTGAAATATCTAATGAAAAGAATTTATGCATTCGAATTTTCATATTTATCTGTGTAGTTTGCTCTCCTTAGGAAAAACGCTTAATTCGATTAAGTCTAACTTTATTTTCACTTTGTTTTTAAATTTGTTGTTCTCTGTTTTGAAAGAGATTGGAACGGTTTGAATAGATACCTTTGATTTACTCTTAAGTAAACATCCATTCCTTTACATAGTTGTGCGTTTGAACGAAGTCAAATGCAATCAAATGACTTTGTTGACCATGAATGACGTTTTCCGGGAAAATAACACTTATCAAATAGAAAGTTGTATTGTATTTCTCTACAAAAATTCATGAAAAAATAATTAGTGTATTTTTTTTAATGATCAGTAAAACTAATTACTTATCATTCACCAGTATACCACCCGATTATTCTGTTTTTATTTTGTTTTTTCATGTTATATTTTTACTATTTACTATGTAATTAATACAATTGATTACAAAAATCTAATGAGGACACCAGATGACTTCCTTATACGTCTATTAAATTACATATACACATTTTTTTTAAATGAAAAGTACATAAAATTTTATTTGATTAATAACTTCTGATATTTTTTCATTTTTTTGATTGAATTATTATTTATCATAAAAGTTTTTTTTACAATCAGAAGTTAATAATTATAAATAAATCAATATATTTAAATTAAAAAAAGGTTAAAAAAAGAGATAAAATGGGATTCAAACCGATGTGCCTTCCCCTTGTAAGATCCAAATAATTCATTAATTAAAGTTTTATTTGGCTGTAACTCTGGAACCAATAAAAATACGTACCCACTTTTTATATCTATGAAAATCTCTCAATGAGAGCTTATTACTGCAGTTAAGAAGAAGTCCAAAATAAAAAAAAATTAGATTTTGGGTTTTTTGGACATCTTCGGTTCAATCGATTGCAATCCAAAGGGGAGATGTTACAGCAGTCCTAAATCCAAAATTTCAACATCCTACGGCTAATCGTTTTTGAGTTATGCTAGATAAATACGTACATACGTATGTACTGACGTCACCCCGAAATTAGTCAAAATGGATTCACTGATGGTCAAAATGGATATTTCCGTTGAAATCTGAAAACCTACATTTTTCGCGGTCACAATACTTACTTCGTCCAAGGAAGTAAAAATATATAAACTAGCATTTTATTGTAAATAATTTTATTACCAAAATGAGAAAATGTATGGAGAGGTATCCAAAATTGCAATGTATTTGAAAAAAAAACCGGTGGGGATTTTCAAATTTTATATTAATACACACTACATAAATTTATCAATATATATATATATACATTTTTTTTTTTTTTGAAAATTGAATTGATTGAAACCTGGTATCTATAATAAAATGAATGTTTGTCTGTCAGTATGTCTCTTATGCCTTCCTAAACCGTTCATCCGATAGCGATGAAACTTTGGTGAGTTGTTGTTCGCCCACCCGCGAAGGTTTTTGGATTAGTCTGGATCCGCTAGGTGACGCTGGATTCAAGATATTTCGGAAAATTGTATGTATGGTTTGATTTGGCTCATACTCAGAATATATATTAGTTACATGAAAAGAAATATTTTTTACGAAAAATGGAAAAGAGAAATAGGGAGAAAGGGAAGAAAAGAAGAAGGGAAGATGGGAAGAAGGGAAAAGGGAAAGGTTAAATTTTGCGAAGTTCCATAATGTTCAGTTTTTATAATGTTTTATCAAAATTTCATTTGTGCTAGTTTAATCTATATATACTCAAATCTAGGAATGGCGAAGCATTGCCGGGTCAACTAGTAACTAATAAGAGTAAGTAGATAAATTTATTCTACAATTTAACGTTCGGGGCAATTGAGACTAAAGAACCGGGTACGCCAACAACTCATTTCACATTTCGTCGAATTATTGTGACGAAATCTGTAGTAATGTCTAGCATTCTCTAATAGCTATCTCTCGCCCTGAATATAACTACAGGCTACCAGATTCGATAAATGTTGATTCTGTATATTGAAATAAGTCGGGGGGCGGACAATTAATCCATGAATTTAAAAAAAAAATTTCGTAAACTTTACGCGAGGTATACAAAATATACCTTAAAAAATTATACGTAGTTTTATATAGAAAGTATAGTAAGAAAGAAAGGTATAAATCTTATTCAATGAAACTGGTATAGGCAGAACAAATTACTATTTTTAATATTGTTTATTAAAAAAAATAATGATAAATGAATTCTTAGAAGCTTTTTACGTTCATCAATGTTCGGATTAGTTTAATTAGTTTTCATGCTGACAAAACTATAAAAAACTGTTATTTAGAACAGAATTTCTGTACGCTGAAAAGTAAAAGAAAAAGAGTAAATATAGCATTCGTTTAAAATTGACTTTTTTGTTTTGTTTATTTTTAAGTCAACAAGTTTAATGTAACATTTTAATAGGTAAAATCAAGTACTGAATTATTTTTAATTTATTTCATAAAATGTTTATTTCAATACCTGTGTAATAAATGAATAAAAAGAAAAAAGTCGTTGTTGGAATTAGGTGACTTTGGTCATGAAAAGAATAAAATTACTAAAGAAACTGCTCAGGATCTTCGTATGAATGAGACTAATGACCATGTGGTGTATGAATTACGATAAAAATAAGAAAGAGTCAACGTAATAAAGGATTTTGCCATTTAATTTAGTCCGCCTGCCACATTTCTAAGAGTGTATATAAAAATGAATGTTATTATATAAGCTCAGTATTTTCCATATCCAAAATATTTAGTTCTTATCGTAAAATAAAAAGGATAGGGCAACTGTATTTGTGCGCACACGCGGCCTTTGAAGTTATACATAAATTAATTAATTAGTTCATAAGTTCTTAAGAAGTTTTTTTTGAAATTTTGATACGAATTATAAAATAAAATCATGAGACACCGGTTTTTCAGTAATGAATGTGTTTGAAAGAAAAGCATCTGTCCACCAACTTGACTAAATTTAAAAAAATATTTATCTAGAAATAAAAAGGCTTTTTATATCATATAAAACATTGCTAACCGGTCAAATTTAATTTTATAGGCATTTTCTATAGTAAGAAAATTAATTAAGAAGTTCTGTTACACTGTAAAAATAATGGGAAAATTAGTTAGGTAGAACTGACTTTATTTCATACCTCTAAAGAAAATCTTTTTGCAAACAGCCTATCTGCTTATGCAAAGTTAGGTAACATTAAGGTGCCGTTTCGAAAGCAGTATTTTTAAGAGCTGACCGAAATGTAATACGAATAAACTTCAATTTAATTCTGTAGGCAAGTGTTACTTTTACCCCTTTAAACATAAGCAGCAAACCTACTGCCGTTTTCCACTGTAAAAATAAATTTTTGCATTTCACGTTTTTAATAATTTGTTTAATGATTTGATTCTTTAATTTCAATATGACAAATAAAATCATCCCCGTGTTCAAAATTCGTAGAATATTTTTTAACAAAAAGAAAGTTTAAAATTATAAAATTGTATTTTGTTAATTAGCTCACTGCTAAGTTTTATTAGAGAAGTTTCTTATCTAAAGATGAAAACTTATGAGATATAATTTTAAATATTATTGGTTTTTGAAATATTATTTTTTGTTATCGTTACGTGAAATGATTTGGTTTTTTTTTTAGAGCCATGGCAGTATTTTAACTAGTTTTATTTAAACATTTTTTGTCGAGTTACGTTTAAATAAACATTTTAAAGTCCTGATTTTTTTCTTGCGACGCAGGTATTCAAATATATACCTTATTGCTGTTTACTTCATATAATTTATCAAAGAAAAAAAACAGTCTAAAATATCAAAACAGTCTATTATAACAGTATATAATCTTAACCAAACATAATAAAATATTTGTATTTTCCAACTTCATTCATTCTCTTTTTTTTAGTATTCTCTTATCTATCTATATATTTATTTATTTATTGTTTTTTTTATTTTTCTTATGCTGGTAGGAAATTTTGTTTTAACTTCATTTATAGACATTAATATTGAAATTTGACTGAAAAATATTTTTTACTTAAAACAAACATTTTTTTTTTATTTTAGTATCTCTGTAGATTTCCTTTTATTTATCATCATCGTAATAAAAATAATAAACTAAGCACGTCATTACTTCTGTTAAGAACTTCCCATGAGGCAATATCTAAAAAAAATAATTTTATACAAAAAAAAAATTATGAAGAGACATTTATGAAAATGAAAAAAATTAGCTCGTTAATATTACAAAAAGCTTACGTTAATTATAAATTTCAGGTTATCTTATTACAGACAATTTTGATTAAAATAACCTTCTCTACTTAAACATTTTTTCTTCTTTACTACATATTAAATTGACTTCTCCCTAATTGGCTTAACTTTAAAATCATCCCTGACTTATCTTTTTTATTCTTTTTAATTCTGCTTAATTTCATAAACATAATTTTACGCTTTTATTACCGTTGCAATTATTTTTGCTTACTGAGCTAATTAATTTTTTTTTAACTTTTGAGTTTGACTCAATTTATTTTAGATTTTTTTTTAAGATAGTTATAAAAACAGGCGACAATAAAAATACTTCAGTATGTGAATATTATCTTTAAGAAACGATTTCTACCATCTTTGAATCTGTTTTACAGCATTAGGATAAAGGAACAGATAATATTCCTACAAAGGAGAAGGTTATATCAAAACGTTATAAAAAAAAAGCACTCTGAAAAACCTGGAAAAAATATACGTAGCACATAGTAACATAAAAACGAAGAATATAAAGTTACTCATAAAATCCCTTTTCTGTCTTTAGTTCCAATACCTACGGTCAATCATACGCCATTTAAATTTTTTTACAAAAAGCAAGTATTTTCTATAAATATAGTTTTTTAAATAAATATTATTTAGTAGTTTTGTGTGGATTCAACTATTGTTTTTTGGTAAGTTAAAATGGCGTATATACAACTAATAATACAAGAGAATATAAAAAAATAATCTACGTTGAAAATTACGGTAGACCAGTGATAGGTAATATCAATCAGCACAAATCAAATTAGCAAATTTATAACTGAAATAACAACTTTTAATTAATCCATAACCGACCAAAATTCTTTTTACCGTTCTTTCAAAATCATTTTTTGTCAGTAAATAAAAAACTCATGTTTTCAGGACGTACATTAAGCAATGAAAAATGTTTTGGATGTCATAGAAATTTATCCAGTTTGTTTTGTTTTTGCTGATAACTTCTAATAAGTGATACGTATTTTAACAGAGTTTAAAAATTATAACCGTTCAAAATTTTATATTTCGAGAGGAGGATAGATCATTAAATCTCAAACATTAATTAAAAGTAACCAAAACGTGTTTCTTATTTCACGTTAGTTTCTAATTCCCTGCTCAGCTTGAAATATTCATTGAACTAGCCGCGAAAATTATCTACCATAAATTCATGATAAGTTAATATTTGTAAGGAACTACATTAATTTTCTTTCACTTTTAAATTAATAATACGAATTGTTTTTTTTATTTTTATTAATTCATTAATGGATCAATTTTATTATTTTTTTATTCAAAGTAAATTACCTAACTAATCGATAAACAAATAGACTGAGCTTTAATTGTGCTTTTTCCCCAACTCTCATTTGTTTGTAGATATAAATAATGTAAAGTTACCCAAGTAAAACTATGCTTTAAACATACACATATGCTTTAAAATATGCCTTATTCATGAGGTTTCTCATGA
Source organism: Lycorma delicatula (assembly GCF_047948215.1). Lineage (NCBI taxonomy): Eukaryota > Metazoa > Arthropoda > Insecta > Hemiptera > Fulgoridae > Lycorma > Lycorma delicatula. The sequence goes on along the minus strand of NC_134459.1, from coordinate 148,185,229 downwards.
ATCAAAAAATTAGAAATTTCGCTTTAAGAAATAACTTCATTATTTTTACCTCTTCAGGAAAAAATAGAAGATAGTATGAAAATTAGAGCAGGGTGAATTAAGAAAGGTTTTAAAAAAATTTGGAAAATGAACATGAAAGGAAGGAAACCTAGGAAGAAAGGACCTAAATCATGGTGGGAGGAATATTAAAGATGAAGGGGGGGGGAGGCGAAAACAAATAGACATAGATTCTGGCTTAGTAGACCAAGAACAACAGTTCTCGAGAGCGAATTGTTCACAAAATCTCGAAGAGAGTTCTAACTAAATACCAACCTGTTTAATCCCTTGAATCTTTGATGAAGCTAAAGTAATGTTCAGTACTCTCTCACACAAGTATGTAGTGAGTATCTGGCTCATCTATAATCCAATTATCGTGATCACCTTTCACGTATATGTACTCAGTCTTGTTTTCCTTTCACGGGCAAAAAAAAATTAAGAACATGATGTGTTAGAAATATTTTAGACAGTCTCTTTCTAGTAAACCCAATTTTATATTGATAACAGTAAATAAATTTTTCAACGGTTTTCTTACGTTCGAAATACTGTATAGATCAATTTACTTCCCGTTATCCAACCAAGTTGAAATTTTGCACACAGCTTTGGTTCTGACGACAATGTAATATAGCATATTTAATATCGTTCTAAATCCAATATGGCGGAAAGTGTGAAAACAATTTCTCTGTTTACATACGGATAACAAATCTATTGTTCGGTAACTAAGGGTTTGTTGTGGCAGCGAAACGATTTTGTTATGATAACAAAATGGATTTGTTACTATAACCTATCGTTACTGATTTTTTACCGTAACTTAATTGATTTTGTTACAATTTTATCGTAAGTAAATGAATTTTGTTACTATAACAAAATCATTTGTCATTCCGTCGTTTATTTTTTTAACAAAATTATTTTTCCAATAACGCAGCGCAAGGAGAGTTGGATAGAATAAAAAATTATAAACCGGTGTGAATGAATTGATAGCATTTGAATGAAAGTGCGGGAGAGAGACTAAAGCCTAAAAAATAAATAAATTTAACAAATTTTAAACAATGGTTTTCTTTTAAAACGAAATTACTGTAAAAAGTAGAAAATAATTTTTCTGTGATTATAAGAAATCAAAATAATTTTCAACATTTGTAAAAATAAAACCATTGTGCGCTCATAATATATTACTGAAGAATTCTAATAGGTATTCTATGAGAATTAGTGAAGGTAAAAATTTTAATATTTTATGAGCACACAATGGTTTTCTTTACAAAAGAAAAAAAGGATTGTGCGCTCATAAAAAAAGGATGTTTTAAATTTTTTTTAAATATTTATATTAGAATTTTTACTTCCTTGTATGAAGTAAAGGAAGTATTGTGATCGGGAAAAATTTCGGTTTTCAGATTTCAACGGAAATATCCATTTTGATCATCCTTGAATCCATTTTGACTAGTTTCGGCGTGACATCTGTACGTACGTGCGTATGGATCTCGCATAACTCAAAAACGTTTAGCTGTAGTATGATGAAATTTTGGATTTAGAACTGTTGTAACATTTATTTGTGGTCCTTCCCTCTTTTGATTGCAATCGACCGAACCAAAAGTGTTTAAAAAAGCCTAAAACCTTAAAAAAAATCTGGATTTTGGACTTTTTCTTAACTGCAGTAATAAGCCCTCATTGAGAGAATTTCAGCGGTATATCAAAAGTTGGTACTTATTTTCATTGATTCCAGGGTTGTAGCCAGATAAAATTTTAATTAATGAAATATTTGGATCTTACAAGGGGAAGGCACATCGGTTCGAATCAGACTTCATTTCCTTTTTTTGACTTTTTTAAAATTTAAATATATAGTTTTATTTATATTATTAACTTCTGATTGTAAAAAAAATTTACGATAGATAATAATTCAATAATAACAATAAAAAAGAAAAAATATCAGCAGTTATTAATGAAATAAAATTTTATGTTAAATGTAAATAAATAAAAAAATTGTATATGTAATTTAATAGGCGTACAAGGATGGCGTGTGCTGTCCACATTAGATTTTTTTTCAATTTTGAGAAGAATGAAGATAAAATATGTTTTTTTTTTTTTGTAATTTCCTTATGTAATTCGCGAGAAGTGGTTTTAATAAATAATTATCTCAATAAATCCTCCTTTTCGATTTAATTACCGTAGTTGAGCTAAAATATGGGTATATAATTTTTATTAGATCAACTAAAGAGTGTAATTTTCCATTTTTTTATGGAGTACTATCATTCGCTTATCATTTCAATTTTCCTATCAGCTTTTGTATTTCTGAATTATTTAGCGATACAAAGATTAAACATAAAATTAGATACATGTAATCCGTTAATGGTAAGAGTTTCCTTAATCTCATGTATTTAATTTGTAATTAAGTTTGCTCTCAGAACGGATAGATTTGTTAGAGTTCCGTTTACAATAAATACTTTATGAAACCAGTAAGCCTATTTATAATTTTTAAAGGCAATCTCTAAATTCAGTTATTACCTCTTAGTTCAGCGTAAATAAAATATTTTTAAATTAAGAATTATATGTAATCACTAACTGAGAAAAACTGAAGAAAGTGAATTTTATGTATATATACAATTACATACATTAAAAATTACCGAGATCCGTTAACTCTGAAATCCCATCTAGTAAACTTATTTTCAACTCCTTAAATTTGTTTTTTGACTGTCACTATCCATAGTATAAGAACAAGTCGTGTTGTTTATGTTTTATATCTATATGTAGAATAAGAGATTTTTACCTGCAGTGTTTAATTTACAGTCGGTTGTAATTTACCGGTACCATATGTAAATTTGAATACCAAAAAAAGACATGCAGAGAAGGGTTTCCATTAAAATCATAACTTATATAATTGCGCAATACCCAGTATATCTTATTTCATTAAATAATAAATATTAAATTAATTATATTTTCATGAAATTAAAAACTTCAAAACCCTAATTTTAATAACGTTCTGTTGTAATTTTTCTGAAATAGATATCATTAATTTATTAAAATTAAATAGTTGACATTTTCTTTACAAATAAATTGCCAACACTTACTAAAAAATGTAACACAATTTTAAAGTGTTTTTTTTACCATGGAATTTACAATCGGTTCCAGTTTACTGGAACCATAAGTAAATTTGAATATATAAAAAAGAATGACGTCCAGAGAGAGGTTTCCATGAAATCTGTATATATATATATTAAAGTACAGAGTTACAAGGTAAATGAAATGACACTTGTTTTTCTTTTCTTTATTCCAATAGCACTTTCGCGGAATACCGCATCATCAATTGTTTATAAATTATATAAAATTACATATCGGAAATAACAATTTTTTTAAATCTATTTTTTATTTTTTAAATTAAAATATTAAAATTAAAATTACTATCATATATAGAAAACATGAAGTCAATTAAATAAGTAGTGAGTAATGTAACATTGGCTGGCCAGGTTACACGGTATAAATCTTCTAATTATTATTTTTAAAGTTAATTTTAATTTTTAATTCTTAATTGACGTCATATTTAAATATACGTAATTTATTTAAATGACTTCATGTTTTCTATATATGATAGTAATTTTAATTTTAATCTTTTTTTTCTAGAAAAAAAAATGCTTTGATATGTAATTTATATAATTTGTACACAACTGATGATGCGGGATACCGCGAAAGTGCTATTGGAATAAAGAAAAGAAAAAAATAAGATAACTGTAATTTTATTTACTTTTTAATTCTGTACTTAGGTTGTTAAAGTTGGTTTTTTATTACAAAAAATACAATATATGTCAATATATATATATATATATATATATTTTAAGTCAATAGTTAAGACTATTTTTTTAGTCTTTTCTTAACTTTATATATATATATATATATATATATAATCTTATCAACTACACAAAGAATAACTAATCAAACAAAGAAACAGTGAAATAAATCAATGAACAAACAAACTTAAGTGGCGAAACAAAATGAATTTTGATGATGCACAACACCCTAGGGTAGCTGATTTACCTCAAATCTCGGAGAACTTACAGATCTAAATATGCAGTTGCTTTAGATGACTAACGTCCTTGTTGTTTTCCAGGAGGTTAACCGCAAGCCAGCTAACATGTTTGTTCAGTCTCATTTTGTATCTTGTACCAAATCGCCGTATCTCCTTTCCAATGGTTGGCAGATACCAGATAATGGTGTATCTCAGTGTTTATTGCAAACCACGACGCTTCTGTTATGTTTCTCAATAATATGTTCTGGAATCACTCTACTTCGATATTACTCTCGCATGTACACTACACTTGGATTCTGTAGGTCAAAATCGGTATCAGGACCGCTGAGTAAAGCAATTTCTTGTTATATAATATTAATTGCGACTCCCTCCCTAGCAACCAGTTCAACTCCTTGAACTTAATATTAAGCTCCTCCGTCCTTTTCTCCCTGACATGACTCTTTACATCAGACTGCGACCCAGATGCAGTCCTAAATATTGCACGCTGTTAGCATGCGGGATGAAAACGCCATTAAGTTGAACTCGTGAGCAGTTACCCTCCTAAGAATAAGAGGAATGAATAAAATAACGAAAGAGTAGCATGTTTACTTCTACATTCCGTTTTCTGGAATATTTTGTCTTACATATATGATATAACTACAAAAATTTGTATAAAGTTAGTTTTTTTTTAGAATTAACTTCATTTTGTCAGTTTCTGAACATTATTTTTTACTAATTTCCTTACAACTTAACTGATATATTCAAAAAACCTCACATACATCCAGTCAATGCGACGTCATGTCTTTTATGGTAATTTACTTTAAATTATAATTAAAACTTTTTACCCATTTTTACTGCATTTCTTATATTTTAAAAACACATGTTTCAATTATTTTCCAGTAATCTGTGAAATGAGTGGAAAGAATTCAGGGAAGATCGTGCAGCCTATTAAACTTAACTTCCAACTGGTTGAAATCATTCCTTCCTTAATATTAAAAATATACAATAATTTTCCTCAAAATTACTTTATCAGTTCCATTTTTTTTATTTTTTTTTATACTTTGTAGCCGAATTTTATATAAATTAATTGCATAAACTGAGATTTGAATAGTTGCTAAGTTGATATTGGTCGACTGCAACATATTAAACCTGAGCAATAATATAATGTAATTTGGATGTTATTTAAGTATAGAAAAATTTTATTTTTTTTATTACTGTAAATAAGTTCCCTTAGCAGAATAATTATTTAAAATTTCAATTTATTCCTTGTAAGGAATAAGGGGAAGTCTGTAAAGGAAAAGATAACTAACAGATTCACCTAAAATGTACACAACAATGTAGCAACACTCCTGTGATATTCATAAACGCACAAACCTTACTAAAATTCCTTTAAATCTTATATCCTGTTTGTCAATATATATATAAAGTTGTTGCACATCAAACCATTTTTGAAACCCGTTTTGAAATATAATTGGTATTTTATATCAGTATGGGTAGATAATACATTTATTAATAATAATTTAATACAGTAGAGGCAAATCAAACTTTATTACAATGGGAGAATGATGAAAACTGAAAGACAATAGGCCACAGAAATATTTTACTAATAACACTAACCGTAATCATACCCTATCCTATCAACACACCACTACTTCCTACTTTTATATTTCACCCCTTGCTATGAAGTAAATACATTAGGATAATTTTAATAAACAATAGTCTACAATTTTTAGCAGTAATCTGTTTAGAAAATTTAAATACATATTTTTATTTTTATTAAATTCACATTAATATGTAATTTAAAATATTATTTTCATTTTTACCGTATTAAATATAATTGGGGATTTAAGAAATTCAGATCTAAAGGCTATTTCTCCCGATAAGATGATTTTAATTGAGTCGTTAAAATACTACAAATACTTCCACGAAAGAGCCTAATGTTTTTTTATAATATTTTTGCTTACCAAATTTTTCAATTTCTGAATTTTATATTTGCGTTATATTTTCTGGCTGTATACATCGGTAATCCAATGTAAATATATAATTACATAAGTATGTGTATACTTTTTTTTATTATTCTAGACTTATTATTATTATTATTGATTTCGTATCTCATGTGGTCATTATTTTAAATTATAATCAATGGCAAAGAATATAATAAAAAAATTAATATTATAAGAATATCTTTATAGAATTCCGTATGTTTCTCTTCAGCAACGATATATTTTGTATTTTTAAAATAATTTGTCCAGTAAGACAGAAACCGTAAAGTTAGGTAACTCTTCCAGTAATCCGACTGGCTGTTATCCTGTTAATACTTCTTGGTAAATTTAGAAAAAAAAGTCTTAAATAATGAACATATATAATAAATGATAAATTACACGATAACACCTAATCGGCTAATTCTTTCAGATTACCGGATTTATTACTTTTTTGAATAGGTAATTTCATTTCAGACTCTATTAATACTAAAAATATTAATGAAAAATACTGAATAGCCTGTAGAGATGGTATTTTTAGTAGTAAAATATCAGATTTTTTTTTTAGCTTAATATTAACGCTGAGCCTATTTTGGCTATGGTAAGAACTAGTAAAATTTATTCAATTTATTTTAGTAATTATATAATTTTGTTGCATTATATTTCACTTGCAATATTTCAGTAAAAAAAAATTTACTACGTCAATGTTTTATGTTCTTATATTTCAGTGTAAGTATACCATAAATTTTTATACAGTTAAGAAATGACATCCAAATGATTTTTTTTTTTTAAAGAAATAAGTACGATAAATATTATCTAGTGAGATGAACTGGAGAGTGTTTAAGTAACTAAAGAAATTAATTACCACTTCGCTTCAAATTTTTTTACTTCTCTAAATACTTACATTCTATTTCTGATTTATCTATTTAAGGACATAATTTAAGAGAGCTGGAACATATATATATATATATATATATATATATATATATATATATATAATATATAATATATATAATAATATATAATTCATTATATATATATATAATGAATCACTAAGTTAGTTAATCTTCTAAATTTGCTTTAAAATTATTATTTTAACCAAATTTTAGAAACCAGTTTTTTTTATAAATTTTAAATGGCATACATGATTATAACCTTTAACTAACAATAAATATCAGTAACGTACTGCATCCGACGTAGCCTTAATATCAGTAATTCTTGGAAAATATGTTATCAACAGTCGTTTGTGTGGTTGAAATTTTATATGTACAGTTTGAAATTTTTGTATGTACGTTCGTACGTAGATCGGTAAAAAAATCTAGAAAACTGGTAGTTTGTGCCTTAAAGAGACATTTTAAAAGTATGTGAACAAAAAAAAACTTAGTAAATTGTAAATAATTTGCAAAAATAAAATTATTCCAATTCTTCCAAGATCAAAAAATTTATTTTTGTCAGACGCACGTTTGTGCGTTTGTGCGTCTGTAAGTATGTATGTTGGTCTGTATTTGGGCTTATAACTCTTAACTTCGTTACCGATGTTCTTCAAATTCGGTAGACAGGTACTATCTTCCAAAAGAAAGAATATATTAAATTTTTGCAAAACTTAGAAAAAGGGTTGGGAAAGTTTTAGCCGAAATAAAATTCCAAATCTTAAGTGGGACTCTTTGCAAAACCTTTTTCTTATAAAATTTGAAGTTTTTATAAAGATCACAAAATACCAATTTTTTTAAAAAATATTTACCCCTCTACAAAAATTGGCTGATGTATGTATGTATATATATATATATATATATATATATATATATATATATATATATATATATATACACTGTATAAATTAGCTATATCTTGCTTCATAAAAAGACTTAATGATCTCCTATATTTATCTATATATTTTATATTTTTAATTATCCATATTTTCTACATTAATAGGTCTTCAAACCGTAATATTTTTTTGTCCATCCCACTCCAATGGTCTGTGGTAAAAAAAATATTTTTTTAATTTTTAAAATTTGTTTTAAATTTAGATTCATCTTGCAAGTAATCCATTGCATTTAAAATGTAAAAATCGTAATTTTTTGATAGTCCTTACTCTAGTATTTCATGGAAAAAAAATTAGCCAAAAACTTTCACCCCTTTAATAAAATTAGAAATAAATATATTTTACATAAAAATCTGGAAAAATAATTTTTATTTTAGTAACTGTTTTTATATAAAAATGAATTATTTCATCATAAAGATACAAAGAGATTAAAATGATTGAACTGAAAACATAAATTGTATAACTTTACCGGCGTAGCCGGTTCTCTTTTTTGCCGGATTTTTTTCTTGGGTGTATTCTTATCTCTGTGTAGAATCCTGTACGATGGTGCGTTCGCGCCAGAAATTTTGATCGAATGAAGTTTCCGTTTGACTCTTAATGTACTCCACAACTTAATTCCGTCCAACCAAACGTCTATTGAATTACCGACTTACCTAGGACAAATTTTTCTTTACGAAGAATATTTGGTTAATAAAAAATATTTTTGTAAGCTTAATAACATATAATTATATTTATTAGCAAATTATATTGTTCAAGAATTGTAGATAATTAACAGTAGCAAACCTCTTGCAGGTTTGAAATGGAATGTAGAAGATATTTTTAATCTGGGATTATAGATTTATTAAGCTGTAATCTAAAATATGATAAAATAGTCATATCAAAACGCCAGTGACCAGTTACACTTTGCTGTTGAAGTGGAAACAAAGTTTCGAGGGTTAACAACCTTTATTGGTTACCAAATTGACCTTCCAAAAGCTGATTTATTCTTAAACAGTTTAACTGATGAAAAGTTCATAAGTAGTTGTTATATTAAATTCGTACCTTTACGTAAAATAATTTTAAGATGTGATTTAATTAATTATATGATCATGTGATTTAATTCAGTATAATTATGCTAAAATAATACTGAATTTTACTTTTACTGAATTATACTGAATAATAATAATACTGAATTATACTAATACTGAATAATTATACTGAATTTTTTTCTTAACAGAAATAAGTCTTAAAAATAAATGTTCTTTTTCAAACCTAGTTTTGTGCTGTTTCCCAGTTTTACATATACAAGAGACGTGTAGTGACTAAACTATTGCTTCTCTTAAAGCTGGATTCAGTAATGCCTATTTATTAGAAATAAATAAATTTAATGAAGATTTTATTAAAGAAAATAAATAAAAAAGGAAAAATATCCGATGAAATACAAAACGTAGAGAAACATAGATCGAACGAGTATTGAAACGAAACTGAGAAAATAGAAGTACGATTGAAAGAAAGATTGTAGGGGATAAAGAGGAATAGGAAAGAGGAGAAATGACATGATGATTGATAAGAGTATTAGGCAAAGACATAGGACGACGATATGACAGATGAAGAAGGACATAGCGTAGAAAGGTAAAGCATATGGGGCACCTGTCTCAGAATTTCAGAATAGTTGTATCAAAAAAGAAAAAAAAGGAGGGGAAGAGAGAGAGAGAAGAAAGTACAATTTTATTCATTTTCCCTTTACCTATATTATGAGTAAAGTTTTTTTAATGTGCATGAACCCGGAAAATTAAAAATGTATAATCGACATTTCTTAATTAATAAATATTATTTTAAGAAGTTTTTTGTAAACCTACTTCAAATTTATTTATTATTTATATAAATTTCCCTTTATAAGGAGTGATAAAATAAAACTATTCTGCTTCTTTTTTTAAAATTATATTATTGTTATTTTTTGTAGATTTTCTTGTTTAGTACGTTTTTATGAAAGAACTGGCATCAACAGCTATGTTCATTAGGCTGGTGGAAATTGAAAGTACATGAATGACGCCATGCTTGACCGGGATTTCAACCCGCAACATCCACATAAAATATCGAAACACTAACTACTCAGCCACGGAGGTCGAGAGTAATTTATTTATTAATTTATGTATAATAATTTACTTATTTATTCTTTTCACGTAAAATTTTCTTAATTTAGAAAATGATAATTCATTGTTATGAATTCAGATAATACACCAAATGAAACATTAACAGTATATAAATCGTTATGTTTAAAAACTAAACGGTATTATTGTTTTTTTTTTTAATTTATGTTTGTGTGGTGTAATCTATTTATTTATTTTTTTTAACCGGGAGAAATAATAAATACTAATATAATAATTACACAGTTTTTCACTTGCATTCCCAATAGTGTAATTCAGAGGTTCCATATTTTTGTTAAAATATAAAAAAAATTAGTGTTAATATTTAAAATCATTTAAAATTTCTTTTGAATTTCTTACTGATAATCTGTTTCAGTAAGACGACTAAACCGATGTTATTTATATTAGGCTCTTTACTAAGAGCTGAAATGTTTCATTAATCTTCTTTAAGTGATTCCTAAATTTATCATTAGATAAATTAAAATTCTAAACAACAAATTAAACTTTTGTCTTTAAACTTAACATTAATTAATCTTTGTTTAATACTATTTTAATGGACACAAAATTGCTTAGGCTGAGAACAATAACTGTTGAATGATACAGGCTGTTTTTTTCTAATCCTTATAATTCCTAACATTAACACGTAAATGTTCCATTAAAATCCTTTGAGTACATTTCAGGAAAACTGTAAAGTATTATTCTATTTTTCATTTAAATTTATGTAATTTAAAACAATCATCGGGCAAAATAACTTACAATTATTTATTTTTTTTTTTAACTTACAATTATTAATTATCATGTAAATCCCATCTTAGCACCGAACATAAAGGAGATTAAGAACTGCTGGAGGTATTAACTGTAAGAGGGTTGATCAAGGTTCACTAAATACTAATTCATCATTAATAATAATACTTGCCGTGCTAAAACGATTTAAAGGCATTTTACTGTCCAAGTTATATTCGTATGAATCATTTACGACAATAATCTTTATTTTTCCTTAGGTGAATAAGTAAATATTATTTTATTCTGATCGGTATATAATAATGAGTATTAGATATTCTTCTCCACGGATAAACAATGAGCTGATCAGATATTTCTTTGAATGAAACAAGGCAAACTCTGGTAAAAACTTGGTCACAGCCGTATCAAAATATACCCAATTAATCTAAAATAAAAATACATGTTATAAAATTCATATTAATTGTTTAAAATATAAACTCATGAAATTGTATTAAGAAAAATAAGTTAAGATACTAGATTTAAGAAATAATTACAAATAATTTAAAAAAAATAACAATTCGAAAGACTCAATGAAAATTATTTGAGCTTAAATTTTTTGTACACGTTGAACGAATGTGTAAATTTCAGTTTTTCATTTTTAAATTAGAATTGTTTTACAATTTTATCAACCAAGAAATATTCTTTCTGTAACAAAAAATTGTTAATTATATTTTAAATAACTGGTTGAAAATTTTTAAATGTTAAGGTAATTTACTAAAAATGGCAATAAAAGGATAATCGGCCTTTATTCCTAAGCAAAAGTTGAGTTACTATAAAACAATTCTGCTGTCTGTACTTATGAGTCTGATTAATGAATTTGTAGCCATTTTTAAAATTAATTAATTTATTTATCCAGACGACACTCTGTAATTGTTTTGGATACAATTGTACTTTACCGTTGAGAAAAATGATTTTTTTATTGCTAAATTCTATTTAATTAATTACGATGGAATTCTTAAAGGTTTGTCAAAATTTAAATATATGTATATAATTAATGTTTTATTAATTAATGTACAAGTTCATGCCCTAGTCAGAAAATATGTATATAATTTGGGAAAACCAATTTATATGTAGTAAACGTTATTAATCATCCAACTTGTTTTATTTCTTATAAATATATGTCTGTTTATCTAGTCAAAAATTCGATAAAAACACCAAAAGAATATTATTAAAAACGTTTAATACAAAATAACTACAAAAATACAAAAAAGTAGGTAAAAATTAATTTTTTAAAAACTTTCTTTCTACACCATTAAGTATTTTCAATTCAATCATTTTAAGCTATTTTATAAATTTTAAACCGTACGGTAAGAGTCTCGCAGATATTATATTTCTTCCATTCAAAAAACAATTGTTCTACAATATAAATAAAACTGTAAAGATACTACATTTCTATTATCAAAATCTGTTATGACTTTAGAACTTTGTTTAAAAAAAAATACATGTTGAATACATGTAATGGACAATAGATATACAATAATAAATAATAAACGATGTTAAAGCGTTATATATAATAAGAAAAAAATTTAAAAAATTGTTACAAAACTCTTACCGGTCCGATTTCATTTATTAAACAGCGAATAATCTTAAGAGTTGTATTATTTCTGTAAGTGTGATAACGGGCAACAAGATCAAGCACATAGAGCTTTTTTTGGTCTCCTAACGTCCTCGTTATTGTCTAGCAGATTCAAAGCGAGATGCTTATCCAACCTGGACACACACCTCGAAATTAGACGTCAAACTTCCTCTCAAACGTATGAATTGCTATGCAATCGTGGATCTCAGCATTCCCCGCGAATCGCAGTGCGTGGGTTATGTTCCGTAGAAGTTTGTTCTGAAACCGTTGAATGTCCTTCACGTTGCTGTTACTGGCAAAGTTAAATCCCGTACGTCCATATCGGTTTCAAGAAAACCTTGCAGAACTTTGCTGAACAAAGAAAGTAGTGATCTCTTACCCGCCAGCCAGTACATCTTCTTAAGCTTGATTTCAAGCAACTTTCTCTTCTTCCTAACATGATCCCTCCACTTCAAACGGCGATCAAGGTAAAAGCCCAGGTACCGTACCGTATTGATTTGAGGTATCCTGTCACCATTTAACCGAACCGCATGGCAATCTTCCGTTCTCATCCTGAACGTCACGTGGCTGGACTTTGCTGGATTAACCTTAATCTCTAACATAAAGGAGATCATAATTCAAACATAAGACGTCAAAACATAATTTGTACGCGTAAGTTTCGAGACAGCCTATCACAACACCATGCGGTTTGTTTCAACAGGATATTCTTAGAGTGAATTACCTTAACCAAGCTAATTCCGTCGCTTAATTGTGCATTGGTTTTAGATAGATTTCATAAGAAAGCTACCTATTGTAATTGGTACCATGATTCGACTTCCGGAAAATTTCGACATATCTTTGTGTTTCACATCCCCCAGACCCCAAACCCATCAACAGTTCAAAGTTTATATATACATCTATACATATTTCACTTTCTTGTGGACACGATAACTGCCGTAAATTTGCGCCAATCACTTTGAAATGGTTCCTTAAAAATAACTCGTCCCAAAATCTCAGTCGAGTTCGTTAACGGCCAAAATCGGATCATGAAGATAGAAATGGAGTTTTTTCAAAAAAAAAATATATCGCTGTAATCTTCTTATTAAGAAAAATATCGAATTTGTTTAAAATTCCTACTATTCTTTGAATAAGGGCCTAAAACTTAGTTTTTTTAAAATCACCAACCAATGGCCCAGGGGGTAGAAAAAATGGGGTTTCGAAAACAGGGTTCAGAATCCTTCCTTAACAGGGACAGTATCAAATCGATTTTAAGTGGTCGTTAATCCTCTAAACATTACCTAAAACTTTTATCCGAAACAATTTTTGATATAATCAACCATTACGGCAAGGAATGACCAAAATGTTGCTGGAATTGTAAGGTGAGGCTTGTCGTATGCTAAACAGTGAAACTTTTTTCACATGCAACCATTGTCGTATTGAGTAAATTTGAAGTTTTTCTTAACTTTAAGGTGGAAATATATTTTATCCCCTACTTAGCACCGTTGAAATCTACCTCCGCCTTCCAACGTGCCGAAACGGATTTGTTTTTTTTGTCTTGTAAAATTAATTTATAAATTTCCTTGAACTAGCTTTTTGCTGAATTATTTTTATTTAATTTGTGTGTGTTTGTTTGCGCGCTTGCGTGGATGCGTGACTATACATATAAATATATATATATATATTTATTTATATTTATGCGTATAAAGTTTGTTCTTAAGTCAATAAAAAAGTATACTGCTTTCAGATTAGCTTTGAACTTAGTTGTAGTAAGTACTTAGCGAAATTTTTTTTCTCCGTGTTTGTTTTTAGTTCAATAGAGTACGAAACATATACAGAATTTGCCCTACATTTACACAATTGTTCACCTTTTTTTAATTTTTCTTTATTCCTCTTCCAGTTTGTAAGACTGCACATGACAAGGGATTTAAAATCACTGAGCGTTATACAAGGATAAAGAGGTTCTAAATAATGGCCATCCTCTCTTTTTTCAACATTACTGGTTATGTTAGTCGTCGTTATCGTTCGCAGTTTTTCTATTTGTTTTTGTTTTTTCCTTAAATGTTTTTTTTTTTTTTTTTACTTTACCTAATCTTTCACCAGATAAGTAATATTTTTATGCATAAAATTATTAAATAAATTTATTTTATATTCATATGCAGATGTGCATATTCACTTTTGTACTTTTTTTCTTGCAAAAGTTACCATTTTTATTTTTGAATCAGCGTTTTTTCAAATATAAGACTTTATTTCTTAGTAGTCGGATAGATTAAATCCCGTTAAAAAGTATGTAAACTTTAAACAGATCTTTATTAATCAGAAAGGCAAATCTTTGTAAAAATAGATTATTGTATTATGTAGAGTAGATTATACCACATTGTAATTCTAGATTGGTCCACAATTAAATTTTATATTATTGTATTGTATTTATAAAAACAGATTTTTGTAAATCTATTACCTTATTATAGATTTAAACTGTTGTAGTTATAATATACTATTATAGTACTACACAAATAATAAACTGGAGATGTGAATTATATAGCTATTCAGATTAAAAATACTATTTAAAATTAAAAAACAATGTTTTTTAAATCATTTATTATAATAGCAACAAATTAAAAAAGTCATAGATGAATTAATATTTTGATATCAAATATTAAGGTAATACTGTATTTAAAATAATATTAACTTGCAGTCATACAAGGTGTACGCATTAGGAATATCCCCTAACAAACTAATCTGAATTGAAAAGTTATCAACTTTCTGAATATTATTTTATAAATTTGTATATATATTATTACTCTGAATAATTTACAGAAAATTATTTGTGTAGTATTTTCGTGTAAATGTTTATGTATTGTTTATACACAAAGGAAAGGAGAAATTCAGTACGAAAAGGATGAAATGGACAAAATTCCGTAGACCACAAATAGAATATGTGAAATGTTGAAGTACATAAAAGCAAAGAACGGGTATATAAAATGAAAGATTAAAATACATTGAAACATCGTACTTGTTTATATCCCTGTTCATTGATTAACATATGATTGTAAATATATATATATATATATAATAAATAATTCTATATTTTAGAGAAATATACAAGAGATGAATACTATATATATTTTAAACGAAACGATGAATTTTAGTTTTTAGTTTTCAATAGGTAATTCATTAGCAGTTCGGTAGAATGAATAGTATAATTCTGTGTAACGAGGCGAATTTTTCATTTCTGAGATAGTCACATATTAGTGATTTAAATAACAAAATTAATTGCAATGGAAATAGAAATGTATTCTAAAAAAGCTCGTTGAAAATTTTCGTTTAACATTTAAAATGAAATAATTATCGTAAAGTGTATAATTCATATTTATATTTTTGAAGAGTTATAGGTTACGGGAAATAAATATCTAAAAGATATGAAAGGATGTTCTCAAATCGAATATATTACTGAGATGAAATATAGTTAGGGTATCCAACAAGGTTAAAATTATTTTCAAGTTACGTTAATATTTAGAACATTAAAACGAATAGCATTCGAAAATTTGGGTATACTATCCACCTTTCATAGAGACATACTAAAATCAGAAAACAGTTGCATATTTAATTTAGAAGACACTACGAAACTTGTTACTGTAATAAATAAATAAACTTTACGAATTTGGTTATCATTTATCATTCTCATTTTCCTGTCACACACTTTTTCTTATACATTTCATATAGTATTAAATTATAGAAAAAAATTATGCAATAATTTGTAATACATAACATTCCTGTTATGTTATGTATTTGTAATACATAACATAACATAATTCATGTTATGTTGTAATACATAACATTCTATATTCTATGGAAGGCATAGAGTATAGAATGAAAATAAGTATAGGAAAACTGAAGTAATTAACATCACAACAAAGAACTTAGTAATAAGAACAATTGAAGGAAGAATACAAAATGTTAAAAATTACAGGTATTTTGGTACTATGGTGATGGAGTACTGGAAAAAAGCAATGGAAATAAAAGGAAGGATAGCGATGTCAAAGAAAGCCTTCAGTAAGAAGAGGGAACTACTACATAGTAAAAATTGGGACTTAACAGTTAAGGAAGAGGTTAGCCGATGTTGCATGTGGAAAATGTCTTATTGCATTGAAATGAAGCAAGAACGACGAGAAAGAGGGAGAGGAACTGGATTAAGACTTCTGAGATATGGGGGTATGGAAAATTATGGAGAAACTAAGACGGACGGATAAAATGACAAACAAGAAAGTATTGAATAGGATTAACAAAGAAAGAGCACTTATGCAGGAAGCACGTAAAAGAAAAGAAAACTAATTAGGATATGCGGTTATCCTGACAACTGCATTTGAAGGGTCAGTAGAAGGAGAAAGGAAGCAAGGAAGATGAAGGATGAGATTAATTGATGAGGTGAGGAATAACAACGGAGGAGAAGTCTAGGGACCTACCTCCAGGCAGAACACCGGATGGTTATAGGAGTACGTAGGTGTAGACAAGATTTAAATATTGCAGAATGAGTTTCAAATAGACTAGAATAATGTGTTTATTCCGGTTTAACTTTTTAAATGTAACGTTTAACTGAAATAAAGTGAGCTGATTCATTTTCGGATATGCGGTAAATGTGGATAAGTTGTTAATTTCAAATTGTGTTTAGTAATAAATAAATGCTGACAACAAAGTTATCTTTTCCTGGCATTATTTATTCTTCTATAGTGAAAAAATAATGATATATGAAATAAGTTTAAATAAATCTAAAAATCAATATTTTTGTGTTTCCTTAACCCCAATGTTACCCCCAAAGTATTTTTTGCGGGTCGTTTGCTGTACTGTTATATATAGGAAGATATAAAAAGAATTCAGTTAAAAAATATGCCATAAACAGAAAAAAGTTTTTTCGACTCTTATGGAAGGGGGAGAATTTGGGATCAAACTTTATTTTAAAGTGGTAACATACGCATATATTTAGCTTAATATTAAGTGGGGTTATGTTTGAAAAATTTCGAGAAAATTCACCCCAAAGAAACTATCCCACCCCCTGGAGATATTGACCTCAAACTTTTACAAACAAATTGCCCTCTATGCATGAGTCTCTGTGCCAAATTTGATTACAATCGATTCATCCATTCAAAGTTATTAAGCTTCTAACACGCCAACACACGTACATACGCACGAACGAACCGAACATTACCCCCATTTTTTTATTTTTTATGGGGGCTCTGGTTTATGAAACATCTCGAAATGGGAAATGCAAAAAATCCCATTACCAAGTCTTTGAATGATTACCGTACTTCTTGCAGCATAGTTCTCAGGCTGTGATGCCAGGAAAGTAATATTTAGTCTACATCTAGTAATAAAAATCTCTAAGTTACATTACCATAAAGATAATTAAATAAGCTAAAAATAAGTACACCTGCAGTGCGGGAATGCTATAACTATAAATATAAATTTTATTTCTTTATTTTAATTTCTTTTTTATCCCATACCAACTGTAAACTGTAGGCTGAATTCCCGATAAAAAAACCAACTTTGCTTTCCCATCAAAATTAGTCTTAAGGTTTTCCTTTTTTGTTGAAGGAATAAAAGATTTAATTAATTAAATAAATGGTTTCCCATTCAACTAATTTCATCGTTTCCCATATAAAATTTAAAAACTTACATTTTTTATAGAATAATTTCAATATGTTTTGATTTCATGCAATTTAAAACTGGATAATCCCAATATTTTATAATGGTAGAATCATTTTTAAAGCACTTTTTTGTCCGTTCATCAGTTTTATTTTTCCTTCAACTGGAATAATATTTTTTTTACAGAAACAGAAACTTCTTACAGTCGAACAACATGAAAAACAATACGTAGTGCCAGTAATAAAAATTGGTATTATCATTTATTCTAGTAAACCATCGTGTATCACAATAAAAAATTACGATTCATTCATACGTTTATTAACACTAAATAAATTTATTTCAGTAAGAATATATAGAAAAAATAATGTTGTATTTATATAATCCATTTTATTTCACTCAGTGTTATTAAAATAGATTCTTTTTTAAATTTATTAAAACTAGAAACACAAACCGGGCCCTGAAGATGTTACATGGTTTTGCCAAATGTAACTAAACAACGTTCATGAATTTTGCGTACTAACAACAACAAAAACATTTGCAAAGAAAAGCTTCAAAATCCTGAACATTTTAAGCTTGATTTGTAATTTTTAACACATATCTAACCCCAGTGTTTTCCATTTTTATTCCCAAAACACAAATATAATTTTAGATTAATCGTTCGTATAAAGAACTGTAAATCGTTTGTGCGCTGCCCGCAGCCGCCCAGCGCACCAAACAAACCCACTCACAACAACAACAAACCCACGCACCATCCTTTCTTATGGGAAAGAAATAAAATTGAATTTAAAAGATGTAATACTTTTCGGTTTACAAGGTTTCATTTGACTGAGGTTTTTAATACATCAAAAAATACGTATTATGGGACAAATGTGGACCGTATGACAAATCATCAACATAATTTAAATCATTGAGAAATCAGCTACACATATGTTACTGTACATTTATCAACACTACAACTTAACCTGTTGTAATCTGTTTAGAAACTTCAGAGGCAGAACTACTCTGAGAAAAGTCAAAAAATATAACTACCAATTTCCGAAAAATTACGATTAGACAATAAAATTGGCCTTGGAATATAAAAAACTACCCAAAAGAAAAACATTACAGCCTCGTTAGAGATGAAAAACACATAGTTATTTGTCTCTGTTAGATTCATTAAATGATCTTTTCTGCAGAACAAGGAATAAATGTTCAAGTTTTATTTTAATGATCTCATGTAATATCGCTTGATGATTACATAAAACCTCTTTAGATCTTTTCCAGTAATTGTAAACTATAGAGAAAAGAAAATTATTGAAAAAAGTTAGAATCTTAAACAACTTTTTTTCTAATTACGGTTCACAATTACCATCAATTCTCATGATTCTTATTTTTAGGGCTTGTTTACAATTCTGAAATTTTTATTAATAATTAGAATTTTGATTTGAATTAGGTTAGACTATCTTCTAAAAATATTTATCAGTTTTAATATTTATATTAAGAAATAGATCATTAATGTTTTAATAATTATTAAATTAATTAATCAATTAAATTAAAATGAATAAAATTAATTATTAAACTTATATTTGAATAATAATTAATTATTAAAATTATGAAACTGAACAAATGCTATTAATAATTTGATATCCAAAAAAACGTAATTAATGTTGGTTAGAGATCTAATTTTAATTTATCTGAACACACTATAAACAGTTACTTAAATTGAATTTATTTAATAAAGCAGTTGATTTAATCAGAACATTTCTTTACAAAATTTTTTTTAACTTCTATTCATTTCTTACCGACTTTTATAATAGCGTAATATGCAGTAATACCGTAAGGTACGGTGTTACTTTTGTCGCACGGTGTGATTTGGGGGTGAAACCGGATTTTTTTATATTTTGAGGTATGAGGATTACGAAAATACCATTTTCTTAAATATACTTTCCTTATATATATATATATATATATATATATATATATATATACTAGCCAACCCGTCTAGCCAGAAGCTGGACCCTAGAGGCTCAGGTGAACTCCGAAGCCAAGTCAGGGGCTCCTCTCAGGGTCATGGGATCTACCCCAGGGCCACACAGTTTGCTTCCGCCGCCATTCCTGTCTGCCCAGAGGGCTCTGCCCTCTGTACCCCCGCTCTGTTCGTTATCGTCATAACTGTGTAAATAATACTGATAATTGACAAATTAAGTATTCAGGTTTTATAGAAACTAGATTATAAAAGACAGAATAATAGTAACTATGGTAACTAATGTACGCGCACCTTTGACGAGAAAAACTTAATAAGGAAGTAAAAGGATTATTTTTTTTTCCTTAATGAATATCTTTAATTCACAGCTTCGCCCTCCTTGGGGGCAGAGAAGTAATTAATATTTTTAATATCTTAACCTTCAAGGGAGCTAGGGCCTCAGTCTATGACTTAAAACCTTCTCTGGGATAACATGAATGTATCCTGCAAATTTGAAAGTATCGGTTGGTTGGTTCTTGCGTGATGCGAGAACCAGCAAACGTATATAAACATGTACAAGGTGCCCGCTTACCTCACCCATCTAGCCTACACTCAGTCCGCACAGGAAGCCAATTATTAACAGGAATTTTTAAACTTATTTGATTTTATTCTATTATTTTTGTGATTATTCATTCTATTGATTAGAATCATTCAGTTCAAACTCAGCTCAGGCAGTGACAGAGGCTTTAAGTTCACAGTTCATTAATTCAACTCATTAAAGTTTGTGCTTCAACCGGTACTACATATATATATATATATATATATATATATTGGAGATTTATCAAGATTAAATATATCTAAAATACTTTTCTGTTGTGCCAAGAAACATGGGTAAAAATTTGGCTGCTATTGATCTAGTAGTATTTTGTTTATCCCGGACAAAAAAAAAACCTTTTTACTTTATGTAATAGTATAGATAGAGAAGCCTGTATGTAAAATTTGTAACTCAAAAATCTTCATAACCACTAGATCAACTTCGTTGATATTTAGATGTGTTTTATTATGAGTGTCTGAAGTTATGCATGTGAAAATTTGATGAAAATTGACTGAGTTGTTCTTTAGTTACGCTCAATTTAACGTCAAAAACTTAATTTGAGGTTATGTTGATTTGGAATATTTTTCATACGCGCTTTTACAATGAGTCGCAGTGGTGAGTCAAAAAAATACTACACATAAAAGTCGGTCTTCTTCCGCTAAACTGCGTAAGAAAACTTTTATGTTTAATTCTATTTATTGCTTTTTTAGGGAAGAATTAATTGAATAAGCAGTCTGTTAATACCATATTTAAAAAAAAAAAAAATTATGGGTGTATTGATTTTAATCAAATTTTTAATTTCTAAGCTTTATTTGATTTCAAGTAAAATGAAATTATATATATTTTAACTTGACTTAGGTTTGTGTATGTATGTGAACGCGTGCTAGGTTTTATTTAATTACAGCTTACGTTCGTGATTTGTAATAATTAACTACAGTAATTGTTTAAATATTTTCTTGGAAGCTAAGCTCAAAGTTGTTAGATAAAAGTGCTTTAGTTTTCTGATGATTAATACCACCCTGACTGCAAAACTCTTGTCCGACTCAAGTACACACCAGGATGAATACCAATTCACAGTAGCCTACATTGTTTGTGTGTACGTGTTACTTGGCTGAAACATGTAAAGGCTACACGTTATGCATTAGATATCAATTGGTACACAGTAAGCTTTGTAAATCCTAGGATTTTAAACGTTTAGTTCTTACCGCAATTTGCTATTTCTCTTGTCCCTTTTATTGATGTAATATTCATAATGGATTTAATCTGCTACGAAATTATCCATATTATACCTACAAATTTTCTCAACTAAGTTAATTATTTCATTTCTCCATCCGTACAATAATGGCAATAATAATTTCATATTTAATTTAAAGATTATTTCCTTCGGTTTAATTTTTAAATGTTAGTGAAAACCTATAAGGATATAGTTAAGAAAAACAGTATTATTATTATTTTCCTATCTCCGTGGCGGAGTGATGGCGTCTCGGCCTTTCATTCGAAGTTCCCGGGTTCGAATCTCGGTCAGGCATGACATTTTTCTCAGGCTAAAAAAAAATCATTATCATCCCATCAGTAATCGTAAGTCAGCGTAAGGCTATTGTTGCTGTATAAATAAATGTATTACTCTTATTATTATTAAAAGAATGAAGGATAAAGATAAGAAAAAAGAGAAAAAGTAGTATATAAAATATTAAGGAAATACAGATAGTAAAATATAAATAGGGTAAAGAGTGAAAGTTTTAATATTTATAAAATAGATCGATATGACACAAAAAAAACCGATAATTTAACATTTTTAAAACTTATTGATTCCAGTTCAAATGATATGAATGAATATTTTTTAACGAGAGCAAAAATTCAAACAAAATTTTATCCCCAAATTCTAATTACAAAATGTCAGCTCTACTACAGAGTTAATTTATTTTGAAAAATAATATTACACATATTTACTTCAAGAAAATGAAGATAATGTTTTAAAAAACCAATATCAGCAACCAAAAAAGATAATACAATTTAAAGGATTAATTCAGAAATCAAAATAAACACTGATATAAAAATTCCTATTATTACTCAAACAAATTGTAAAAATAAAGAGTTCATGAACAAATATATAAATATTTATGTAATAAAATATGTGTGTAGTAGATAAGCAAAATTTACATGTACGTATGTATATTATAAAAACAAAACTAATTTGATCCAGAAGAGAGTAGTATAAATAATAGAAAATAAATTTAATCCTACAACAATGCATTATAATTCAGATTTGAAGTAATTTAAATCTACTTCAGTCACATTAATTAATATCGGTCCTAGTGTAAATCTGTGCATTAATGCTGCATAACCTACAAGATGTAACAAGCGTTAAACAATTTATTTGGTAAGCATATAGTATTATCAAAATAAGCATATATCATTATCATATGATGACTTTCAAAAGACTACTTCCATATAAATACAATAGTATCTTTTGTGTGTTGTAGTTTACTCTGCTATTAATACTTCATCAGACGTATCACAACGAGAATATAATAAATAGAACTTATCAATTTATCTGTCATGGTCTGGTGAATGAAAGTTAATTGGTACCAAAATTAATTTGTCGGTGGCCAGAAATTTGTTATCATAAAAAAAATAAAAAATAAAAATTAGCTGAAGGAAATGAAATTCTAAATATTACAGGTAAAAGAGAAAAAAATTTAAAAAGAAGGTGTGATAGAAATAATTGTATTTTGAGGTGCAAGAAAAAAAAACCGATGTGTAGTATATGACAAAAAAGATCATGAGGTAAGCAAAACACTCGAGGATAAGATGAGTGTTATGAAATATAGTAGTGAAAAAGGAACTATTTAGAGATACTGGATTCAAATCTAAGCTCAAGAAGTTGATTTACGATCGTGAAAATTATAAAATAAAAATCTAAATTTTATTTTTAGTTCGCTGCTTTTTTTAGTAATTAATAATTTAACCAAAATTCACACAACGGAAAAAAAAAGAATGTTCATAGTGGTTAGATAGGCCAAAAAAATATAATGGGACTCGTTGCTTAGTAATAACGCTTGCAGTAGCATTTTTTGTAACGTACAGTGAAACAGAGATTACAATATTAACGCAGAGGCTTTTATTCCACTATCTCCTTCTCTCTCATACGTTGGTCATTTATAACATAGCGTGTAATACTTTAAGCAATGCAGTTCTGTAATATTACTACTGAACGTATGTTAAACAACCATCACTCGTCGGTCTTTTAATAGGGATATTGACAATACGGAATTAAAATTATTAACACGTTTCGGAAGTTTTACGCCGTGTATGACTAATTTGAAAGAAATTAACTTCTTGTGTGGATTTACTTTATCGCTTTTATCAAACTGAAATTGTTAAAAATATAGAAAGATGGATTGTGTATTCATTAATTATTAATAAATATTGCTGCACAGATCGTTTAAAAACATAAATCTTATTTGGGTTCTTTCAGCTGGTAATATGGTTAAAATGACATTTTTTTTATTTTGCTAATTTTTCTTAGGTTTGTGACTTTTTAATACAATAAATTCTTTGTAAAACTAAATATTCAAGTATGAGGCTCGTTCATACGTCACAAAAATACAGTTTTCTGATTTTAAATTTTATAAATTATGTGGACAAAATAAATTTTTAACTTTTGTGAATTAAAAATTATGTAAGAACACTTAATGAGCTTGCTTTTTTGTGAGGTTTTATCTGCGCGACGGCGTCAATCGTAACCAAGGTAACGAGACAAGGGTACTTAATCCTGATACGGATTCAAAGTGAAAGCGATCCTAACTTGAATTTTAAAGCTTTTAAGAAATTCTTATTTTTTCATAAATAATTATTTTTCAAAAAAAATAATCATTTACATATTTTACTTATTTGAATATTTTATAATAAAATGGCTGAAATTCAGCAAATAACAAGATCTTAAAATAAATTCAATATGTAATATCCCTTGTAATTTTAACATCGTTTTTTTTTTTATATTACCAAATTTTGTTTGTCAAAATCTCCATCTAAAATTGTATTCTAAAATAAAGTTTTTATAGGTAACAATATATCTTATATTATTAAATGGATATCATATGCCGGCCTCCGTGACTCGAGTGTAGCGTCTCGGACTTTCATTCCGAGGTCCCGGGTTCGAATCTCGGTCAGGCATGGCATTTTCATACGCTATAAAACTTGTCATTCGTCTCATTCTCTGAAGTAATATCTAACAGTGGTCCCAAAGGTTAAAAAAAAAAATGATATATAAAACATTTACGAGCAACGCAAGAATCTCAAAAATGTTTTACGCATCGAGAATTATGAGATATACGAGTTATTTCGATCGATTTGATTTTGGTTTTATTCAATGTTAAGGTAGTTTGTTTATATTATCTAGTCCGCTCTTTATTATGGATCTGATTACACTGATAAACAAATTTTTTCCGAACGTGCGATACATGATTTTAATCTGATTTTTGGTGCTGAAAACAAATATAAACTCAGAATCTTTCTATCACCCACCATTTTTGAAAAAGTTTTAAATTTTAATTAAAGGATTTTTTTCATTTTTCAACGTATATCATTTTAAGCTCCTATATTGTATTTTGTTAGCTCATTTTTTATTGTTTAATTTTGTTAACGTAATTTGTAAGCTATAAATAAACAATACTAGACAAATAATTGTCTAGTATTGTCTATGACAAATATATGTCATAGTCTCATATTATGACATCATATCTAATACTGAAGAGTGATCCTTCATTGACAAGATTAATCATGTCTGTGCAGATCAAAACAGGTAGCTGAAAACACAGCTGTGTTGTTTGTATTAAGCACTGGATTTAGGAATGAATTAATTTTGTTCAGTCTTATTGCTGTCTTAGGTTTGTAATAGTACAATATCATTAATGCCCTGAAATTGTATAAATGATGTGGATGCCTTTTGTTACGTATGTGGTGAGTTTACCGTAAAATCAAATAGGAAAAACATTACACCTTTAATTAATAAAGCATACCATTTGTACTTTCAATGTAAAATTGGTGATCAGGGTAAGACATGGGCTCCTCATAAGTGTCTTATAGATTCTATTTTAGGTCAATACTATTTATAGAATAGTATATAGTATTATTTAGATATACTATATCTACTATAGACTATAGATCTTATAGATTGTTAACTAGTTTGTTATAAGAATACTAATACCAAAATTCTACTTTTTATAAATCATATTTAATGAATCATAACGGAAACCTCCTCAAAATGAACGGTTTCCCAAGTTCCGATGTACTTTAATAGAAATTACTCTTCAAGAGGGACAACTCCGTAATATGGAAATGGAAAAAAATATGGATTTTATTTTTAATTTCACGTTTAATTTATCCATTAAGACGGAAAGGAAGTAAAAAACGGAATAGCCTGTAATAAAATAAAATGATTAAAAAACAGATTGTATACAAATCACAATTTGTAAAATATTAAATGCAGTAGATGACTATTATTATAGTATGACTATTATTATAGATGTTGTTTAGGAGAAGATACACCGTCACTTTAATGGCTCTTTTACTTCCGGCCTATAAGCAAGTCTACGGTCAGTAAATTAGCGGCGTAGAGCTTCTTGATTTTTGGTAGTATAGATGCATGATGTCATCGAGTATAAATAACCTTCAGCGAGTGAAAAAGTTTGATTTGAGAAAACACGTTATATGTTTAGTTTTATTTTATAGTATGTATTTATACGATCCATTTTAAGTACGTGACAGATGCTTTTAACTAGTATATTAGATGTATATCTATACATCTATCATATAGTGTGTATAACTGCCGGTCTCTACCCCGCATACTTACACTGTCGACCAGACTGACGTAGCTGATCGTCAGCAATACAATAACGGGCGACAGCTTACGTTGCAAGTATGTGTGCTGCGTTCTGTCAACAAGTTGGTCGTTTCTTATAATTTCTATACATACCAAATAATAATAATTTTATTCAGTGCCGTGAACACAGCGATTGGAAGCGTTAATTTTGTCGTGAGCGTTTATTGTTGTTCTAAATTACTTCGCGTTTTCATTGTTTAATATCTACTTAAAGTTTAAATGATTATTTTAGAAAATTATTTTATTTTAAATCAGTGTTAGTTTATTTTGTGTTTTAGGTTAAGTGTATTTCTTATTCTTTAAAGGTAACTTTCAAGTGAAATATAACTTGAAGATAGAAATAAATGTTTAATGTTTGTGAAATATCTGTGAATGAAAACAGTTCTCTGTACCGGTCTGGTGAGTTAAAATTTATACAGTAAATAGTATAATACGTTCTCTAGATTTTTTAAAATAATTTAATTTAGAGAGAACGTATTATACTATTTACTGTATAAATTTTGACTAGTAATGTACTCTATATACAATGCATATGTTTCCGGAATATTAAAAACGTATATCATTGTTTAATTTCATTTTATATTCGTTAATTTATTCCACACCACAGGACAATTTTTAATAAAACTCTGCAAGGCGGAAATCTCTTCAAACAGATTTCTTAATCGGTACCGTCAGATTTCGTTTTGGAGAGGTTCTATTGTAATATAGAAATGTGCTGTAGTATACTAACGATAACGCAGTTCTTTATTTTTCTCATCACCGCCATTTTAGGACCATGTTTAATATTTAATCCCTGGTTGATTTATTTTTCTTCCGACTCTTCTTCATTTTCAAACTATGTTGTTATTTCCTTTCTGCGACAATTTTTTTACTGCTACACTCTGATTCTTTTCTGAAAACTTTCACAAACTTGGATCTTCTTTCAAAATGTATCTTTGTTCGGAATTGGTGTAACTAATTATAAGATGCAAAACAGATGTGATTAAGATGCATATATAAACTGCAAATATATATATATATATATATATATATATATATATATATATATATATATATAACACTGTACTTTATACATATAGAAATAAGATACATAATGCAGTCTACATAAATAAACAGTTTACTTAATTTTTTTGCTTGCGTTAATCATTATCAATAAAAGTTTTGTGTTTTGTTTTTTTTAGATATAATTAATCTGCAATTTTTAATTTAAAATAATAGTTATATAATAAATAATAGTTATTGTTAATGTAGGTTTACAGTAAATCCCATTAATTTTCCACGCGCTTAACTTTAATTAACAACTTTCTCATGCGTTTCATGAGCTGACAAAATTGAATACCTGAAGTGCACTGTATTAGCTTTTAGATTTATCCGTGAAACAGGTAGCTTGTTTTAAATTAGTTCACAAAGATTTGTTACAATTAAATTGATTACAACAGCTTCATTTTCGTACGATTAAGAATTTTCTCTACAAAAAAACAAATATAAAATTATATTTTTTTATATAATTTAATTAATGATTTTACGTACAGTTACTTAATTTATTATATATTTTTTTTATAGATTAAGAATTGTTAGAATAGTAAGTCATTCGTTAATGTAGCAACAACAGTGTTGTTTACTTCGATTGTGAGCTACTGAACTTGTAGTGTGACGTCATGTTTAATAATGTAGACGTTTGGTTAGTAACTGATGAGTCAACGTTTAACGAATTAGTACACCTGCACACAGAGAGTGCACCACTCGATTCAAAACGTAGTAGTGAGGTTAGGTACTTGCTGTCTCCTGTATATTTATTTGTGAGTTATAAAGAATCTTTCACGTTATGTTTTTGCTTTTTGTTTAAATATTAATACGTGTATTAAAAAATAATTTCTAGGTAAGTAAAATAAAATAACACAGAATAATATTAGTAACAATACCAAATATTAATTTTATAGAGATGATTAAAATGTATTTATTATTCATTGTTTTATATTTACGTAATGCTTGAATTAAAAAAAAAAAATTGTTATTAGCTCAGTGCTTTATTTATTCATTTATTATCTTGTTAGTAATTTATCTCTTCTGTCTGATGTTTTATGATTAATATTTATGATCACCGTTGATATCCAGAAATAAAAATGGTACACAGAAAAAATTATAAATCAGTGACAAAATTTAAGGAGAATTTATTAGGTATATAGGCTTATTGCTAATACAAAATACACATTGTATGCCTAAAATAAATGTAAAAATAAAACTTCTAAACATATGTTAAATTTTATAGCAAAAACAAAATATCTTAAATTAATAAAATTTCTCATTTAATTTTATTTATTTTATATACGTTGTTTTTTAAAAATATTACACTTCTATTGTTGCAAATTAAATCCTCCCTAACATTTCATATTAATTTTAAACGCTCAAAAGCAGAACATTGGTACCTTTGAATAAAAGTAATTATGTTGATATACAAATTCCCGCAATCAAAAAGATTTAAAAAACTACCATTAATTATAAAAATAAAAGTATGATTCGTTAAAATGCGTTAACAATAGATTTGACAGGGAATTAATAAAATTGTTAAAACGAAAATAGGATAATTTTCTCCATAAATCTGATACTTCCTTCTGAAACTCTAAATTCAATTATAATTAATTACAAAAACGAACTCTAACTTTACAACTAATAATTTGAAGTAATCCTTTTCGAATTTAATTTGAGCCATTATGTGCTGTTACTAAATTATTTATTTCTCCGTTTTACAACAGATCGGTAGATATGTAAAAGAAAACACTTTTTAAATGAAAATTTCCTTTGTATATAAATGAAAATATTGATTAGGCAAGATAAAAAATCTATAATAATAAATTTTTACTACCGTAATCAATGACAATAAATATATATATATATATCTAATTTTAACAGATTATTTCTTAAAATAACGTTATACTAAACATTTATCATAAATCATTACGCAATAAAGAGTACTTCTATCGAATACAGGTGCCACTGATTATTTATTTAAGTAACTAATTTTTTCTTTTTAACAATGTAGAATTACTGTTTTGATTAAATGTAAGTTTCCATATCACAATGACGTAAATTCAACGCGTCGGTATCCATATCTAATATATTAGCCCGTTTCCTAAAGTTGGTTCTGTGTGTTCATGAACAAAGTTAATTTCGCTACCAAATTTTTACTTGAATATTTGGAATTTGCTAACGAATACTATCCATTTTAGTTACTGAAACTATGTGACATTCTACCGGAAACCAGGACGTATCAGAATGGACACGCTAAGCGTCTTTACGAAATTGACGATTTTGTATGCTGTAGCAATAAACTCGAAAGTTATTATGCTTATCTATCCCTGGCAGAAAAATGCACACTTCAACTTCATGATCGTCATACATTGTCTATATTTTACCGTATCTATGTGGTGTCGCATGGTAGGGAACGATAACCCGTTCCAGATAATTCTCCATGCAATAAGAGACACCTGGTCGCTGGAGGCTGCCGGTTGTAGCCAGTAATGTAACCCGTAAATTAACAATGAATACAGAAATTTATTTGCCGGTATTCGATAGAAGTAGTCAATAACAAATAACGGTATACTAACGTATAAAAGTATAATGTGAGAATTAAATTAACAGTAAAGATTAAATTTTATTTTACTTTTTAATCCGGTAAATTCAAATTTTCTGTTCTTTAGACAGAAAATTCAGAAATGTTGTTTTTACTTTAAACATATTTTACGATAAGTAATTTAGAGAGCTCTG
Organism: Lycorma delicatula; assembly: GCF_047948215.1. Classification (NCBI taxonomy): domain Eukaryota; kingdom Metazoa; phylum Arthropoda; class Insecta; order Hemiptera; family Fulgoridae; genus Lycorma; species Lycorma delicatula. The sequence continues at coordinate 148,155,117 of NC_134459.1, read as the reverse complement.
GAACTTTATTTCTACTAAAATATTTATTAGCATTAATATACAGTCTCATTGTTCTACAGAGAAAATTAATTATTTTTTCTCTAACTTTTTTAAGAGTGAATTTAATTTTATTTTTAATATAATTTAAAAGTATTTTATCATATAAAAGTTGAAATGTATAATTTAAACAATGAATTAAAATGCTACAAAAGAATTTCACACTACTTTTATTGTAGTGTATACTTAATTAATCAACTGTAAAATAGTTCGAGGGTTTTGTCTATGAACTTTCTAACAGTTATGTATGTAAATTAATGTTATGTATGTGTTATGTATATCATAAAATGTGGCTAAGAGTTAACAAACTCAAACCGGTAATTGAATTTTCTTGGAACAGCAATTTTAGGTAAATTAAATAGATAACCAGTTAAAAAGTCAACTTTTGTTTTATATTATTAAACAATCCATAATAGATTATTTCGCCTGCTTAGCTGAAGCAGTGAATATAACGAATTGTACCAAAAAGAAAAGATAAATTAATTATTGATTTATGCTATCTTTTTGGATCTTTCTTACGATCGTGTCACATTTATATTCCTGAGGCACGATTCATAATTGATTTCTTTGAGATTAATGATGTTCATTATGTTTTCGGGTGAAAATAATAATATCATTTGTAGAGCTGATTATCACCTTTTGACGGGTTTTAAGTGCTGATTTGCAACCGTTTATTCTGAAGCTCAGTGAAGAAAGCAAGGGGAAGCCTTTTCATTTTTTTTGGTAACCTAAATGGGATGACAGCAATGATTGAAAATGTCAGTCATTTTCAGGAGACATATCAGGTCATCTACAATCATTATTACTTTACTTAATTTACATATAATATTTATTCTTCTCCAAAAAAGATTAAAAAAAATTTATTTTAGATCTTATATTTTACAAACTTACATTAATTTTATACTGTATGAAATCTGGTTATTTTCTGCGATACTGTTGTCTCAAGTTTATTTGAAAAAAATCTGAATGATTTCTGATAAATTTTGTGTTAACTATTTCCCGTTTATTTTTTGTTTTACCGGTTATGAAAATCCGCCGATTTCCTTGGCGGAGTGGTAGTAACGTCACGGTCTTTCATCCAGAGGTATTTGGTTCGAATTCCGTTCAGGCGTGGCATTTTTCATACGCTACAAAATTCTAATTCCATAACATATTCCACATACAAGCTTCAAATTTATGTGGCGATATCATCAATCACAAAAAAATTCTCTTTATTTACATCATTAAGGAAACATTAAGAGAAACGTTTTGTATCTCTGTCGCGGCCCGTGCTATATGGTTACTTTCTTTTATCGTCGTGGTCAGTTTTTTATTTTGTTTTTTAGTCAAGTAACCGGAGGCAGGTGCACCCAATCCCGTCGTACTTACATTAACAGTGACAGTAACTATGTTGGTTGAGCCGCCGCGCCGTGTACCGTCACGCCCCTTAAAAAATTAAATTTAAAAATGGTTTTTAGATATTTATCTGAAGAGCATTTGAAAGCCCAAATCTACTTACTGAATATCTCGTTTAGTACAGCTGAAATGGGTAAAATTTACAATCTCTCTTTAAAATTTTTTTTTTCTTTCTTCATCCTTTTCAAGGTCGAAATTAGAAAAATTTAGAATAAATAAACTGGTTTTAAAAGTTACATGACGATTAAGCACACCAAAAATCAAGTTTATGTTTTCATTTGTCACTCCAATTTATTCCTTTAAACTCTGAATTTAAAATATCCTATCTTAGTGCAGTTACACGGTTTTCTATAAATATATATTAAAACAATATACGATTTTATTTTCTTTACGTACTTAGAGTTTCATAATATCAGAAAGATGGAGAAAATGGTTATGAAGAAAAGAAAAATACTGTACACCGACAGTATTCTTCTCTAGTAGATGGTTGAGTGGCCAGTAGTTACAATGGAAATTTACCTTTCCTTCATTAAACGTTTAACACCTTATTGTTAATTAAACATTACTTAACTAATTTAGTACTTTAAGTAATAATTTCATTTAGTAATTTAAATAGTTAATTAAATTTTAATTATGTATTTAAGACGTTAAAACATGTTCAGTAGGAAAAAACGTTTTACCTTTATTGAGCCGAAATTGTAATTTCTTTAAAAATTGTCGCGTTTATAAATAGCCTTCCGGAAAAAATATTATAAAATAAATTTAAATAACAGATGAGACTATTTTAATAATACCTTGACGAACTTTTTATATACTCCTCAATATTACAGAACTTGGAAATTTCACTACCAGAAGAATTTTCTTGAAATAAGAATAATTGACGAACACAGTTTTTCGTATTTCTTACGGTTTTCTTCAAATGATTTAAAAATTCACAGTACGTGTAACGCATTATAAATAAATGCTTAATATGGTGTATTTTTTCCTACAAAATAGTTCAGCAGAAGTACTTCTTTTAAACAACTTTATTTCTTATATATTTCTACTGTAATAATAAAATTGCAGTATCCCTTATAGAGGAACGAGCTATATTTTTAAAACGAAAGTAGTAAGCAATTCTATTGACACATTTTTTTGGTAAAATTAAACCTTTATTAATTTCTTATCATATTATTTTCTCGTATACAAATTTATTTTTCATTCAGGCCGGGTTGAATACTTTTGGCTCCACGTTGATCGTCGTTTAATGTGGAAGTACCACGTGAAAAAGAAAAGAAAGCAACACCAAGTGTAAGAGGATTTATTGGTTGTTAGGTAGGAACTTTTATCTGTCATTGTCCGATAAAATTTGATAAAGGTGATTCTAAAACCGGTTTGGACATATGGTATACAGCTATGGAGCACGAAATGGAAAAGTAACGTTGAAATTATACAACGTTTTCAGAACAGGTTGGGGAGTTCGATTGCAGAGGCACCGTGATTCGCTTGGAATAAGGACTATTTTGGCTTCCCTTTCCTTTGTTACGAGAGCAAACGGTTAGATTTAAGTTACAGACAGCGATTCTAGCAGATAATATCCTACACAACAATGAAGATGTTCTGTGATTGAAATGCCAGTAGGTGCTGGACGTTTTTAATCGGTTGGAAACAGACACAAGATTGGCAAAACCATCACTCATTCACCTCAGGGTGTCGTGGCAGCAGCCTGCCCTCCCTGTGTAGCCCCTTGTAGGGGCATCCCACCGGGGTCTCCGTAGCGTTATCACGACACGCCGACTTCCTTTTCTGGATAGCCAGCCCATACCTCAGCTGGAGACGTGCTGGACTTGGGATATCCGAGTGACACTTAAACTGGTAATAATGTAATAAATTTAATCACGTTGTATATTTCATTTTTGGTTGTTTTCTCACCAGACTACTGTAATCTCTTGAATCTTTGTGATCCCAATTAATGCAAATGTGTTTATATAGACATTTTTGTATATGTGGTTTATATATATATATATATATATATATATATATATATATATTTATTTATTTATTTATTTATTTACGTATAAACCTTTATTGAGGATGTTCACTGGAAAAACCTCTTCATTTGGTTTTTTTTTAATGCAATATACTTGTGGTTCCTTAATCGGAATCGACTGTAAATACACGATTTATGAGACAAAAAGCTTTCTGAATAGAAAAATTTAGAACCTGATTAATTCCAAAGTTTAATAAATTCAGTTTATTTTAAAAAACGTATCGGTGGCAACTATTTATTTTAATACAAGAAAGTTATCTAAGAAATTATACCAAGCTTTTTTAAAAATGATTTCTGGTATTTTAATTTAGAATGTAAATACATTCTACCTCGGAAATTAAATATCATAAAAAATTAAAGTCATAAAAAACTTATTTAAATCTTTTTTATATTATTTCTGTTTTCTTTGTTTATTATTTTGTCCATTATTTTTTTTTTTTTTTTTTTTACAACATAGGCTAAAAATTACTAAAGTTTATAAGAAAGTTTACGTGAATATTGTCGAAGCAGATATTTTATATAAAACTTGACACTTTCAAGACATATCATTTTGTTTTTCTTTTTTAATTTGTTTGTGTATTCTTTATAAAGAAAGTATAAGTTCGCTCTTCTCATATAAGTTATATAAGCTTGAATATATTACTCGTGCAACATTATCTTCATTCTTCAACTGAAACCATTTGGATTATAATATTTTTTAATAATTAATATTCTTCTTTTCTTTCTTAATATTAATTTTTTTCCCTATATTAATAATATTAATATATTTTTATTGTAATTATCAAGCTTTAATAATTTTGATTTGTGTTTTATTATATACGGTAACATCGAGATTTAAAAAAAATTGTTTACCTAACTAGAAATTTTACTTCTATATCATTAATTTGGTAATTTCCATTTTGAGTGTTGGTTCTACTAAAAAATTTCAAATGATCTCTAAATAAAATAACTTAAATATATATAAAATACAGTTCGTAGAAAACGTGAAGTTTTATTTTATCTGAACCCAGAATAATTCAGTGAAATATTCTATTCAGACGCACTTTCGTTCCCACAAAATGCGAACGCTTTCGGACATATACAAATTAATTTTAAAAAATACTGTGTTTTGTGAGAACGCATAGAATACTTCTACTGTATGTTATAAATTATATTGTTTATTTTTAACTTGTCATTTTGAAATTATATAACAAAAAATTAACCTTTAGGCTGTTTAATTTTAAATTAACAAAAAATTTTTGAGGTATTTTCTGTACTTCTAAATAAAATATATATATATATATGGGACAAGTAAAAGGGAAACTATCTATGGCTCATTTATTATTGCATTATTTCTTTCAATTATATTAAAGTAGATATGTAATATTACAAATTGCTACTTACATAATAATGTAAAGTAGCTAGAAATTTTTATGTTTTAAAAAACATATAATTGCTTTTGTATTAATTAAAGTGCTAAATTAAAATTAGTTTAAAGAAAATTTTATCTACAAACATAATGATATCGTCAAAGTTATTAAAATATGGTGATGTTTTTAAGGAAAACATGCGGGCATTGTATGCATAAAATTAATTTTAGGTTTCATAAAAATTGTACTATAGATATTTGAATTTTGTCTTTTTAAGCTCTTGTTTTGTCGTTTTAATATTATTTAAATATTAATAAGACATTTTCGTCTAGCAGTAATAAGTTATTTCAAGAAGAGTCCTAAGTTTTATGCACAATTACTATTTAGGTTTTTTTTTATTTACAATAAAATAGAAGCAAGTATGATTAGCATTATAAACGTGTTGATTTCAGATGTTTACTTATTATTTGGCAATACAGGATCTAATCTATTTAAAAAAACTGACAACACAGTTGTAGGACTTTCCCGTCACGCGTCTAAAGCCTCGCCGGAAAAGTCCTACAAGTGTGGGTCGTTTCTGATGCACGGCTTACCACACACATGCGCACACAACTTAATTAAAAATTTTTAATGTAACATTTTATTTAAATATAATATTTTTTCTTTATTTAATTCAATGATTTTAACCATAGCGCGCGCATATCGTAATTAATTCGCGCTGGTGTGGCGGTACTAGCCGCGACGGACAGCACTAATTAAACTAATGTAATTTCACAATTTACGTAGAGTAAATTTCGCTTTTACGGTCGGTAGACTGGTGCAGTTGCGAACGTACCAGGTTCCGAGTCAACTGGGCGATCGCGTTCGAGATCCAGCTAGACCGAGTTGCTTTTTTACAGTTTAAATTTTACCGTTCACCTGTGACGTCACAACATAGTAGTAGTTTAGAGCATTTTTTTGGATTGGTGTGCGATTTTGAAAATTATTTTTGCAGATATTGTTATATTTAATTGTTAACAAATGTACCTAAGAAAATATGACCTTAATTAGGCGAAACCTCGAGATACTGAGGGTGACTTTGCTCTACTGCCTCACCCCCTTGACATTTAAGTTGAAAATTTAATGGCATGAATCACCATATATAAAAGTAATCTGAACAAATTTGGTCAAATTGCTCTATTAGTTCTGAAGATATAAGGTTATTTAAAGACCAACACCGATCTGTGTACTGATGAATATTATTATCCGGAAAATTTCCATTCGGATTTTCGGGTTCCTTAGGTGTCAAAACGTCAAGATCCCGTGAAAACCGCATATGCCCAAATTGGACCGATTACAATACTTTCTCTTCTAGAGCTGCAGCTCTGCTGTAGCAATATCTAGACGGGAAAGTAACTTTCACCTTTCAGTTGGTCGACTGTTTTTTTGTTATTTTCCATCCTTTATATTCTACCGTAATCTTTAACTTTTAAATAATTGCTACATCCTTCATCCTTACCTGTTCCATATATCCCAATTTTCTACTAATTTTTCTTCCTTTAAGTTTTTCCATTTCAAAATAACAACGTTGATATATTTCTTCTGGCTACCAATTTAGTTTGTCTCCACAAAATTCAGGCACAAATTTCTCAAAACTAATGTATTCATTAATAAAATTAAGTTTACAATTTCATATATTTTTTTTTAGGTGTGTATACATCAGAAAGAAAGTAAACCTATCGATTGAAAAATTATCCTTCTCTTAATTTTTATATAAGCACTCCCTCTAACAGCATAAATTTTATTATTTAGCACTTTGTATAACTTTTAATTGATTTAATCTACCGACTTGAATTTTTAAAATAATTTTTTTCTCTAAAAGGGAATTATCAGGCAAAAAAAGCTTTCATATTCTTATCGAATGGGTGGTGAAAAGCATCCCTTTAAAATGTAAATTTATAACTGTTTAAGCATATTACTCTTTTAAACTATCAAACTTTCTTTTTCTCCGTAAAAAAAAGGTGAAAATAATTTTAAACATTAATTACAAAGGTAAAACTTTTTCCAGGTGGCCTAAAATACGTATTATCGATTAAACCTTCTTTTTTTAAATATTTTTATGGTAATTTATACTTTGTATCGTTCATTTATTTTTAATAAATCATTTACGTAGTGTTTTTACAATATTATTTTTGTTTTATTTTGATAAGAAAGTAAATAAAGATAATAATTACAAAAATAATGATTTAAGAGTAAATAAATAACATGGAATAATTAAATGTAATCATATTTTTCATTTGCAACAGTACTATTTTATTAAATATATTATACACTGTTATTTTAATTAAATTGTGCTGCGTGCCTGCGTATGCGCGTGCGCGCGTTATAGAGATAAATGTAAACAGCCCTTTCTATTCAACGCTTTCATTTTACCGCACTATCTTATTTGTAAAAAGTCTTAACGAAAGCGGATTTGTGTTCATGTCGCGTAAATGCAATGCCCTTACAACTTCAAAGAAAAAAAAATTTAGTTCTACGATAAATATCTTTAAATAAATGTAGTTTATATAGGCAGATAATACTGCTAAATATTAGCAGTTAAAAATTACTTAAAAAATAGATTATATGTTATTTCTATTAATATAAAAAATTTATGACTGGTATTAAAAATTATGTTTCTGATAAAAACGTATTTCAGATTCATTATTGAAGGAAATTTAGTAACACAAATAATATTAGAAAATCCTGTGGGACATCTTTATCACATAGAATATGGTTATGCTATGAAAGGCCTCTTTAAGTCTCAAATGAATATATATCACTCGATGTACATCAATGATTTACTGTTTAATTCAAACTAATGCTTTCTCTGTATCTAGTCTGAATCACTAGATAATTTGTTAGCTTAATTTCGTTACTGAAATTGTAAATATATATAAATTAATTATTGTGTAAGAGAGAATAAAATTAATTACTGATTAAGAATGCGAGGTCGTTTGTGTGTAATTGAATAAGAAAAATAATTTGATAAAATTATTATTATATAATTTTCTCCAATATTATTTGGAATAAAGTTTTAAAAATTATTTATAATTATTATATTTTGTCTTTTTTCAATAAACAAGTATTCTAGGTAATAACCGAGATACGATGAATGTCGTAATTTTCCTTACTATTAAAGGAAAGTAAAATCCTTTTATCTGAGATTTTTTTAATATTAGTGAACATGCGCGAAGCAAAAATAATTTTTTTCTCATTTTGATGTACTTAATTATATACTATAGTGAATGATCTTTTACGAGTTTCTATAGTTGTTATGCCAACCTCCCGCACAATGGTTTCCAAGCAGTCTTGGTGTTGTGCTGTTTCGTCTTCTTAACTTCGTCCCTAAACGTCTTTTAGCACATTCAGTCTCTACGCTAATTCCAAATCTGATCGGGTAATATTGTTGAACGCATATGACTGTACCATAAAATTTGTTTCTCATTGATATTGTCCGTCAATGAACATTCAACTTAATAATATCCCTAACCTTCCATTTTTCATTTTATCTAGCAACCAGTTTAATAAAACTAATACAACATTTCTGCAGCGTTAATTCCCGTTTTAATCTTCCATTCGGAACGCAGATTATTCTATCCATTTGTAAAACTATTTTTTTATTAAAAATGTATAATATTTATTCCACTTGTAAATCCGTTTATTCCAAACTACTGATTGTAATTTTCTTATAGTGGTCCTCCAAACTGCTGCAATAAGCCTACTTACAGCCGACCAGAATTATATGAGAGGAAACTCAGAAATTGTGTGTGTGTGTGTGTGTGTGTGTGTGTAAAAGGTGAAAATATATTAATTCATAAAAATAATAAACAGGTAAAACGTAAAAAAATAATAACACTTGAAGGTATTAAATAAATATATCAGGAAAAGAATAATAACCTCTGTCCCACTAAGTGCGTCAGAAGGGTGAATTTCCGGTTTTAATTAAGAAAGAAAGCACTGTATTCATTTTTGAAAATAATATTGCTTTCGGTCTTTTAGATAACCTTCTGTGTTTTATTGTATTTCACCCTGTATTAGAACCATGTATTCTTTTAAACATCGTTTGTTTCAAAATGAATATCGGAGTTTTAAAGCTGTATAATATTTCTCAAGTTTAACGAACATTGATCATGAAATGAACAACAAGAGTTTTAGGTTCCATATCGTTTATAGCTATTACAAGCTTCAAAACTCACAGATGATGGTATGCGTGCTAGCTTTGCAAATGAAATGATGCACCGTGACGATGAATACTCTATCGTGTGGCATTTAGTGATAAATCATAATTTCATGTCAATGGAAAAGTAAACACTCATAATGAGCATATCTGAGAATCGGAAATCCTTACGAAATATTGCATTGTGAACGAGATTTCCCAAAAAATATTTTTTGTGCCGTATCCCGATGGCAATTTTACGGGACGTTCTTTTTCGCAGAAGCAAGTGGGTTCTGGAATGAACTGCCTGGATATACTACAACTAGGCTCTTTCCTTAATTGCAATATAAACCACAGAACTTTATTTTGCAGCAAGATGGTGCGCCTCCTTAGTGACATAACGCTGTACGTGATTGATTAAATGAAATTCTCTTGGACCTCTGGATTGGTCGCCGTGGACCAGATAACAGGGCTTGTTCGCCGTGGCCTACACATTCACCCGATCTGACCGCGTGCGATTATTTTCTTTAGGGTTTATAAAGGATCAAGGGTATTACCATCGTTATCAGCTGACCCTCCCGACATGAGACATAGCATTGTAGTAGCTGTCGCATCAATTATTCCAGACTTGCTGATTAATGTATGGGATGAACTTTACTATCGGCTGGATGTGTGCCATGTCACAAATGATAACATTAAACACACAGAAAAAACTGTTTTGAATTGTTCTTTCATTTCATATATAATTTACCAACGTAAGTAAAACTTAATAAATATTATATAAATTTAAAACCCCGATATTCATTTTAAAACTCATGGTACTTTGTGGTACAATGTATTGCACCAATAAATACTTGTATATTTATGTTTCTTCTTCCTCTTTTTCAAATAGTTGTTGCGCTGTAACTGCATTAGTTACTGCCTAATATTGCTAACTGCCAACAACTCACTTTAATACAGTTATCCATAATTTATGTGGTTTTGAACCGTATTGTGGTTTTATCACAAAATATAAAAAGTTCAAATTAACCCACTACGACTAAAACCTCAAAAATGACTTGTTTTGGACACCAACTCAACTCTTTCCCTTCATGTTAGATCACGTTTTTGATTATTAAACTAAAGTACTATAGTGAAATCAGCTCGCAAAAATCTGATTTTAGCTTCAAATGTTATATTTTGAATTTGAATTATTGTGAAACCAGTTCACACCTAGCGGTGCTCGCAAAAATCTTATTTGAGCTACAAACTTAATGTTATGGTACCAATGGGAAATCAGCTCGCACAAAAATTTAATTTTGACTTTCTAACATGTCACCATTCAAGTTACAACATGAAAACCTTGAAAACATAGCCAAAAACCCAGTTACTTTCCTCTAACTCTGGTTTGTGCGAGTCGATTCGTTTGGAAATCAATAGGGTTCTATTTCTACTAGGTTTACATCATTCTACCAAGCTTCATCAATATCTGTTAAAAACTGCGCTCAGTAAATCGAAAAAAAAAGCTGAAAATGTACCGAAAAACCCTTTTTAGCTTTAACTCCGGTTCGTGTGAACTGATTTTCTTGAAAATCAATAAGTTTCTATTCCGCAAAAGGTTTATATCACCCCACCAAATTTCGTCATCGGTTAGATTTTACGTCCGGTAGAGCGGGTAAAAATTTAAGGATACTCCATAACGTAAAGAAAAGTTGATCCCCCTCCCACAACACATCCGTAGAAAATCTGACCGAGCAAAGTAGTGACCTCTACAAATTTTCTTTGGAAATCCTCTAATGAAAATATTGAAGGTGATATTGAAAATTGAGTGTATATTCGATAAAGATTCAGAAATATTTTTGTAAATATATCAGTGGGAATATCTTTTAAATGGTTCTAAAAATAATTAAAATGGTAACGGAAGAATCAGAATTTTAAGTTTACAATTATTTATCAATATATTCATATTTATTGTGTCAGTCAGTGATCTGACAACCCCACTTTTTGTAATTTGAAAACTCATACCAATATTTTGAAATATATTGAATATATAAATTTTTGATGCAGTATGGTGTTATAAAATGCAATAAAATATTAGATTTATGTGGTTGAATGTGATATTTCAGTAGTAATGTTCGCGTATTTTAGTGATCAAGTTTGAAGGTTTGAACGAAATAAAATTTTAAATTCAACGGTAAATTATTGTGGAAAAAATGTACGTTGTAACATTAATTGTAAAGAATGAAAATGTTTAGTATGATATAATTATCTTCGTGGAACGATGCAAGCAATTTTTGTTTTATTTGACAATAATATTTTGTAATTCATCTTCTTGTGAGCAACAGAGCGTGTGTAGGTTATAATTTTGAACGTTTTTTCTCTATATCTTGTTAACTAAGTAAATATTTAGTTTACTTTAAAAATTCCTTTGTTCATTTCTTTTAGTATGAAGTAATTCATGTGAAGGGTATTATATTTATCGTTTAATATTTGATTTTAAATTATATATTAACTGATAACTGTAAAAAACATAAAATAACTATGTCTTAAAAAGCATCTAATAAATAAAGTGACCGAGTGGTATATTTAAAAAAAAAAAATGTAAACTATTACAAATATAGTTAAATTCCACTCTAACTTGAATCTTGAAAAAACTCAAAAGTACATTTTCATTCGTCCGTAATTTAAGTTGTAGTAGCATTATGCGATTATTCATCAGTTATCAGTTGAAGATTTTCAAAAACTATTGAAATTTAATCACAATCTTTGTACATTTTTTTAAAGCGAGTAAAGGTTTTGCAAGTTCGATGTGGCTGAAGTTGAAATTTTATTTTGAATAATTATTTTATCATACGTAATACACTGTGAATAATCCTTCTTGTTTAATATTATTAATATTATTAAAATAAAATTTAAAATTTATCAAATAGCAAACAAAACTTTATGTACAGTTTTAACTAACCTGAAGTTGAATGTATATAACCAGTTATTTTATAAGCAACTTTATAATTTCATGATTTATTCATTGGTTACGAACTCACTGATGTTCTGAATTTTTTGTCGTTTTGATTTTTACATGTCTTCTACTACCTTTTCCATATAGAAAGTATACAATCATGCAAATTTTCGAATTTGACTTCTGAATGATTTAGGCGTTTCTAACATCTCTCAATCAGTATCGAAATAATATTCGTACTTAATATATGTATGTGCGTGAATACGCGGATATATATGTACAGTAGCTAAATTTATATGCTCCACACGTGTAGATCCAACGAACTGATCCGAACGACATTTAGAATATAACTTGTAACAGAGATTACATTTTGATTACATTACTGATTCTGTCATCGTAAGAAAATAAAAGTTAGTTTTCAAGAAATAATTTTTTGTTAACAAAAACAAATTACAAATTAACAAAAAACTAATTACGAATTTAATATTATAAAATATGTTTATTCTTTTTAATGTCTAATATATACTTAGCATTTTATGCCATCGTTTGTATTTTTACTATAGAATGATATATTTGTTACTTGTATGATGGAAATATTAACGTGGATACATTATAATAGCGCAAAAATCAATTGGAATCGTTTAGATTATTTAAAATTGTCTAGATTTCCCCTTTTAACTCTTTTTATCTCGTATATTTTAAAAATAGTTGGAAGAATTCGATGTTGTAGGCTGCAAGTTATGTGTTCTATTAGTAAATTGTTTAGTTTGTCGTAGTTTTTTTTCAAGTTAAAAGGATTTCAATTCGTTGGCACTGTAGATAATCAACCTATATCAGAGTTTTTGCTATGTCCTCGTATGGATGTAATGGTTGCTGTGATTGTGATAGTTCTCTCCCGCAGAAGTTATGAATTCTGTATCTAGATAAAATTTTTCAAAGATCCCAAAATATATGAAAAAATATTAAGGGTCTAATATCTCAGCGTTTTTGTAGACAAGTGTTCAGCCCTATTCCAATCCTGTTTTAGAAATCTAATGTCTAACGCAGCATGGAAATGATAACTGTCGTGGAATAAAGTAACATTTTTCTAGATAAAAATTTATCTATCTTTTACTTCCTTGTACGAAATAAAGGAAGTATTGTGATTGCGAATAATTTCGGTTTTCAGTTTTCAACGGAAATATCCATTTTGACCATCCCACAATCCATTTTGACTAGTATCGGCGTGACATCTGTACGTATGTATGTACGTATCTCGCATAACTCAAAAATTATTAGCCATAGGATGTTGAAATTTTGGATTTATTACTGTTGTAACACATAGTTGTGCACCTTCCCCTTTGATTGTAATCGACTAAACCAAAAGTGTTCAAAAAAGTCCAAAATCCAAGAAGGTTTGGATTTTGGACGTTTTCATAATTGACGTAATAAGCCCTCATTGAGAGCTTTTCAATAAGTGGTACTTCTTTTCATTCGTTCCGAAGTCACGTCTAAATGAAATATTTGGTTCTTATAAGGGGAAGGCACATCAGTTCGAATCAGAATTCATCTCGTTTTTTTTGTTCAACTTCTCTTTTTTTAATTTAAATATATTGATTTATTAATAATTATTAATCTCTGATTTAAAAAAAATAATTATGATAAATTATTCAATAATAACAATAAAGAAAAAAAAATATCAGAAGTTTTTAATGAAATAAAATTTTATGTACATCTCATTTAAAAAAAAAAAAAAAATGTTTATATATAATTTAGAAGGCGTACAAAGGAATCTTGTGTCCACATCAGATTTTTTTCCATAAACGATGTAATTAAATTAATTGATATATGCATAAAATTTAATTCTTTTTTTAAATAAAATCTCGGTATTTCAAATTCGTAATTTTTCGGAACGTAATATATATATATATATATATATATATATATATATATATATATATATATTTTAGTTTTTTTTTATTCCAACGCGATTTATGTGTCAGAAATTGTTTTGTCAAAATTCATTCGCTTACATAAAAACTAATTTAGTAGATTGTTTATTTTTGTTTAAAATTCGCTATTTTCAATTTATTTAAAATTTAAGAAAATTTTACATTTATTTGGATCTGTACCTTATATTTGCGCATCAAGCAGAACTAGAACAGATTTTAATGATATTTACAAAGTGAACTAATATGAACTAGTAAAATCAATAATATATTAAATAATAATAAATTATTCACATCAATTAATATACATCATAGAAATCACTAAATTTTAACGTGAAATACGAGAAGCAGCTGAAATCTAATACAAAGTGGAACATAATAGAACAAAATATCTCTCAAAGCGTCAGTTACTTACACATTTTCCTACTACTGACATTCCAAAACTCGTTTACCCACTCTTTCTCATTTGCTTTTATTCGCCATTGTTATGGAGTCGATTAGGCCTGGTAGATCAACGTGTCTAAAATAGCTTGCAGTAATTGAATTTTTAACAGGGGAAAAGGTATATGCTAGTAACATTTATCGCCGTCCTAAAGCCATTTAAAATCAACGGCTTGACAGTTTCATCAAACTGTTGATCGAAGTACTACGAATAGGTGGGAAATAAAATTTTGATTATCGGAAAAGGGTAAAACGAATATTGAGGACGAAAATCGTAATCGTTAACCAGTTTCTGTCTGATGAGAAGTATAAAAAGGAGGTGGACGAATTGATTCAAAATGACTGTTGCACTACGCAAGTCCATCATCACTAGATAGGATATCAAAAGAAACAGTGAAAAACATTATTGCACAGCTACCATAAAATTTGTATGTGATAGGTTCCACGCAAACTCAAAGAGAAAAACAAACAAAAAAGGGCTGTAAAAAGCTTTTGAAGCGTTTTCGTGATGAACTTCCTTTTTAATATTGATGACGGGAGACAAAACTTGAGTACATCATTACAACCCAGAAGAAAAAGTGTAGAACATGGAATACCGGCAAAAACTGGTTTCTCACAAAAAAAAAAAACATCACTACTCTTCTACAAAAAATAGATTCTCTTAATGGTGTTCTGGGATTCCAAACATGTGTATGTTGTGACTGACCATCTGGAAACCGAATCGTTATAAATTCTGAGCGATACATAGAGATGTTAAAACACCTTAGGAGAAGTATGTATCAACAGTATGTCTAGAACAGTGTAGTTCTGTGTCAACAGTCTACAGAGCCGATAATTCTGAACAATTATGCCGATCACACACATCACATGGAACTGCCGAGGTTGTTGTGAAATTGAAATTTGAACCTATTCCACATCCCCCCCATATTCACTCATTTTGACGTCCTACAATTTTCATTTCTTTTCTCAATTAACGAAGGATAATAGGAATACTTATTTCACCGTGAATGATGAACTGAATGACACAGAAAGGAAAGTCTGCTAATATCTTTACCTGCCTTTTTGTATGAGACGGGTAAAATAATTGGAAGATGCGATGACGAGTTCACCTCTAGAATAACCCGGTGAGTTTTTTTAATATTATTATAATGCAAAAAACATACATGGATTTTTTCAAATATTAGAACACAAAATCATACACAGAAATCATAAGAAAATAAATACTAAGGATGAACAAGTATGTACAACTTTAGACAAAATAATTCAAAACAGATAAACAATATTCAATAAATATAATAAAACTTTGATGTAGTATAAATATTTTTAACCAATAAAATACAATCGGCCTCATCTTCTTAATAATAATGGAACATAATATAGTTGTCCTAATTGCAACATGAGTATTAAAGATCAACTTAAATTTTCATTTAATACTGCTTCACATGAATAGCTAGATCCTTTTCCTTTAGATTTTCTATCTCTGAAACAGCAAGCACGTCGTTTTATTTGAAATTCTATAATATCTTCATACAAAGTTCAACAGTTCAATTGCCGATTTTATTACTTTGATTATTTTTGTGTTTATACTAAGTTCTTTTTCTTTCTTCTTAATTTATTTATTTTTTCATTTTATTTATTACGTTTTTTTAAAATTGTTTTAATTGCAGTCCTTTTTTATTATAACGTTTCATTACTTTACTTAAATTATTAAATTCTTAGTTTAAAGTTATAATATATAACTAATCATTACTTGTTAAAGTTTAAATACATAGATGTGCAGTAGTTCTACCTGGGATATAAATTAGTGTTGGCCTTGATAATAGTATAAAGTTAGCGTGCTGTGACAGGACGTTGTAGGTACCAAGAAGTCAATCATCGGTTCCAGAATCCGCCGCTTCCTGCGCGTCACATGTGCTTTTTAAATTTTAACGAATTAACATATTATTTTGGTGCGCATAAATTTACTGAGAAATCGATTCTTCTTCAGTACCATAATTTTTTTTTTAATAAAAAGCTGAACATTAATGTGATGGTTATATCAGCTAGGCAGATTTATATAATTTTTTGGCGTTGGAAAAATTTGATTTAGTTTTTTAAAGGAAGGTTCGACTGAAATAGATTTTTTCGATTTTTGAATTTTAGCTCCAAATGATTGCGTAATATTATAGCTCTAGTTTAATACCTTATTTATGAAAATTTCAGAGCTGAAAAGTTTATATGATTTTTTTTTTGAAGAAATCTTGGTCACTGGGAGCATTTTGTAGATTTTTTGTAATTATTTTGTTTTTTCCATTTTTTTTTTTAGTTCAAAAATATGTATTTGTTGAATCGGGAAATTTCACCTTTATTGAGGAGAATTTTTCTCTGTTATTCCAAGTGTAATAAAGATTAATGTTGTAACCTTTGAACGTAAAAGTTTGGTTAGTTTGCATGCATTAGTTGAATTTAACTGCATATTTTTGCATTATTTATATTTTTTAATAGCAGATTTCTCAAAACCATATTTTTTACACATAACCTTTTTTCTCAGTAACCAATAAATTCATTAATATGAAATTCTTACCAGGTGTTTTTGTCTGTAAATTACAAATATAGACACAAGGGATTGTCGGTTTAATGTTAATGTTTTAAAAGAAGTTATAATTTTTTTTCGATGAGCGTACAACATTGTGAAATATAAAATTTTCTTTTAACTTAAAAATTTATGAATCAAAAAACGGCTGTGTCATAAGTTGTAAAAACATACAAATTAAGAAAATGGGTTAAATGTTAACACGGGGAAGGATAGGCATTTAGACTCCCCTTAAATTGTGTATAAGGAGTTGCAGGTCATGATGGCAATGCCGATTGAACAGGCAAGTCATACGTTTTATGAACTATTTTTATAAATCGTGACTTGTTAATAGTTACGATTTGAAAACTTAATATAATAATTATTATTATATTAATTATAATTAACTTTTTTTTGCTAAATCAGATATATAAAATTATAAAACGACTTTATGAAGGAAAAAAAATTGTTACATTTATGAAATAATTGTAGAATTACTGCGCAGTGCAGGTGAGGAAGCGATTGATAGATTATACAAACTGGTGTGTAATATTTATGAAAAAGGGAAATTTCCGTCAGACTTCAAAAAAAGTGTTATATGTTATAGTCATGATACCAAAGAAAGCAGGGGCAGATAAATGTGAAGAATACAGAACAATTAGTTTAACTAGTCATACATCAAAAATCTTAACTAGAATTCTAGTTAAGAATTGAGAGAATGCCGAATAGCACAAGCGAAACGAGCCTTCAGTAAGAAATATAATTTGTTTACATCAAAAATTAATTTAAATGTCAGGAAAATATTTTTGAAAGTATATGTTTGGAGTGTCGCTTTATATGGAAGTGAAACTTGGACAATCGGAGTATCTGAGAAGAAAAGATTAGAAGCTTTTGAAATGTGGTGCTATAGGGGAGTGTTAAAAATCAGATGGGTGGATAAAGTGACAAATGAAGAGGTATTGCGGCAAATAGATGAAGAAAGAAGCATTTGGAAAAATATATTTAAAAGAAGAGACAGACTTATAGGCCACATACTAAGGCATCCTGGAATAGTCGCTTTAATATTGGAAGGACAGGTAGAAGGAAAAAACTGTGTAGGCAGGCCACGTTTGGAATATGTAAAACAAATTTTTAGGGATGTAGGATGTAGAGGGTATACTGAAATGAAACGACTAGCACTAGATAGGGAATCTTGGAGAGCTGCATCAAATCAGTCAAATGACTGAAGACAAAAAAAAAGATGAAATAATTATATGCATCATTATTTCGGAAAGATAGATTAAATAAAGAGCAGAATATCAGTTAATGTTTTTACTTCCTTGTATAAAGTAAAAGAAGTATTGTGATGAATAAAAATTTCGGTTTCTTGATTTCAATGGAAATATTGGTCATCCCTCAATCCATTTTGTCTAGTTTCGGCGTGATGTCTCTACTATGTACGTACGTATCTCTTATAACTCAAAAACGATTAGCCGCAGTATGTTGAAAATTTGTATTTAGGACTGTTGGAACATCTAGTTGTGTACCTCCCCTTTTGATTGCAATCGACTGAACCAAAGGTGTCCAAAAAGCTCGAAATCCAAAACAATTTGGATTTTGCACTTTTTCTTAACTGCAGTAATAAACCCTCATTGAGAGCTTTTCAACGATACATCATAAGTGAGTTATAACCAAATGAGTCATAAGAGTTATAGCAAAATTAAATTTTAATTAATGATATCTTAGGGAAAGCTCATCGGTTCAATTCATTCTTAATCTCCTTTTTTTAACTTTTTTAATTTATATAATTATTTATTAATAATTATTAATCTCCCGCTGTAAAAAAAAAACATTACACTAGTAATAATACAATAATAATGAAAGTAAGTAATAAATAATAATAAGTTTTTAATGAAATAAAATTTGATATACTTTTCACTTAAAAAAAAAATGTATAAAGTAATTTAATAGGCGTACAAGGAAATCATTTGTTGTCCACATCAGATTTTTTTAAAATTAATTTCAAGATTGGTAATAGTTTTAAAATTTTGATTTTTTATAACTGAAATTTACGTCTTTGTTAAGACGTGTATAATTTAAACTACGTTTATTCAGTATATAACCTCTATCAAATTCAACATAAATTAATCAGCTCATTTTAGATATTAATTAGAAAATGATCAACGCAGTGAAGCACACGCTGATTCTTTCATACTTTTCTGTAGATAGTAGGGTTACATGGCCTTGAATGAACACACCGGCACGTTGTAACGAATGGGAGGGTTGTCAGTTGAGCAATGTGTATCGTGTAGGAGAAAGCAATGTGCGTAATATTGTTTCATGAAAGCGGATCTCTTATTACTGTCTTCGCAATAAAGACTCTATTAAACTTTTGTTATCAGCAGTTTAAAGATATAGGAAGTGTAGTACATAAAAAAAGGTGTTGCCAGACCTCCCGTCGTCTCTGAGGAAATTGTGAATACAGTATAAATCAAGTATAATCCCGGTATAAATCAAACCATCTTGCGAGTTTAGAACAGGAAATACCGCAATCCACAATCGTGAATACTCTACACAAGCGCCTAAAACTTCATGCATAAATGAAAACGACGATAAACCACACAGTTAGAATTTCACCGTTTACATTCTTGATAAAGAGAAAGATTATAGTGTGTTTTCCCTGAAAAACACAGTATCATGTTTCTGGTCACGATATCAATCATAATTGTCCTATTTGGGGTATTGAAAACCCTAATGTCGTTTGATAAACACGCCGTGATAGCCGGAAAATTAACGTTTGGTATGCGTTGATTTCTTATAATGTGATCCGACTATTCTTCGACGAGCCATTGGTTATCTAAACATGTTACAGGAGTATTCAGTACCACAAATTGAACATCGGTTTACTGATGGCGAACCCCCACACTGAGGTTTGTACGAAAGGGAATATCTCTGTCAGCAATTTTGTCGATGTTGGATTGAAGCAGTGATTGACCATTTTCCTGGTCACCTCGTTTCCCAGACATTATGCCACTCGATTTCTTTATTTAGTTGTTTGTCAAAGATAGGGGTGTTCACAACAAAAGTTGTCACATAAATGAACTAGAAAGAAGAATCGAAGGTGTAATCATGGAATAATTCCAGATATTCTTTGTAATGTGTAGTTTGAGATTAAATATATTCTAGATATTTTAAGCGCCACAAAAATTGCTCACGTAGAGCTTGTTTGAAATTAATAAGTGCCTGTTCAACAACAAAACAAGAAAACATGTGCGTAGCTTGTTTTTTTTTTATTGACCCCTAAAATACTCTAATACATACAAAAATATACAACATATATTTGAAATAATGGCTAAATTACTTATATTTAACAGTTATCACATAACATTAAAAAACAAATCTCCAGTTGTAGATTTCTGATTTAATTCTTTACATAATTTTTTCCCTATCATTTAACTTTTGATGAACATGATTTCCATAATCAGGTATACGATTGTATCAGAAGTAATCTATCATGAAGGTAGTGGTGGTAGATTAAAACTAAAACCTTTTTGCGTTTTTAATGTATTTTAATAGTAAAATATATGACAAAATTGACTATGTTAAGTATTATTGTATGTTTATTTATAATTGTCTTTTAGTATTTACGTATATTTAGTATTGATCTTTATGAATTTTAGTATTTTTATATTAATATATGATTGCCTAGATGATAATCATAATCAACTGAATTTAAATAATTCAGTTATATCTGATGATGTTCCGAAACTCATTACTGTATGCATTTCACAGCATCATTCCTTTTGTTAAAGTCAAACGATAGATAAAAAAATTATTCAAAAAGTATTTATTAAAAAACGTAATTTTCTCTCCATAAGGCTAAAATATTTATGCATTTTTTGGCATCTGGAGATTAATAAAAACTGGGTTTGATGAATCCAAAATCGTAATAAAATATGGTCTTTTATTTTCATTTCATACACTAAAAGGAAACTCGATATTACCTACAGAATACAGTTTACTAGTACAAGATATCTAAGGAAAAAAAATGTTATTTAATTTTTAATTATGATTTAATTTAAACTACGTGATTGCAGATTCTTTCTCTCTTTTTAATTTTCTCACATGTTTGCCATCTTTTTCTCTGTTAAACAAATATGCAATTCGATAAAAAACAAAATACCCTCTTGATTGTAGAACGGACTAATGGTTTACTAATTGGTATTTCATAAGAAATAATATAAAATTTTTCCCACCCCATTACACCAATGCTCGTTAAGTTTTATTGTAGCATAGATTGTTATAGAGAAAGTAAATAAGGGTAATTGGCAAACACGTGTTCCATATCTTGGGGAAATTGTGCTGGTTGATTAATTTAAACAAATTTAATTGATATTTTACGAAAGTTTTTTTTAATTTTTTTTTGTTTTCAAATAAATTATACAAAATCTAAAAAAAAAAATTTTTTTTTAAGTTGCAAATAAAAAAATCTTGATCTCAAATAACTTCATTACAATATATTATCAGTAGCAGAATATTCTTTAAATATATTTAATAATATAAGTTTTTATCTTTATTATTGATTAAGAAAAAACTATTAAAATGATGTAATATTCCACTTTCTATCTTACTCTGTATCTGTCCTTTTCATTCTTCTTCCGCCTGTGTGTTAGTAAGTGGTAAATTGAATATGTGAGTTGTGGTGAAATACTGTTGTGTGAGGTGTGAGATTTAAGGAGACATAAGTGGTTCCTGTGGTGAAAGGTTATCAGGCTGTTAAGTTGATAAGGCCTGCCCTATTCTCTAAGACCTGCTATAGCCATTAATAACATCTCCTTTCGCGTCCTGCCTGTCGGTGTCCCGTTGGTTCTTAATGTTTTACCGGAAGCAACTAACTATTTGTCTACTCGGTCACAACCGGAGAACATCATCGTTGTACATAGTTTGTAAGTACATTTTACGAGTAGATTACCTGAGATTACTAGAGAGGTGTTCCTTCCTTTATCTCAATACCCTTACACTTTGTGTTTAATAACAGACAGTTTCAGTTAATAGAGTTGTGTTTCATCAACTTAATTTTCAGGTAATAGCGTTAAACTACTCGGAGAGAGCATAAAGTAACCTTTTTACTACGTCTGGAACGTGTTTTCAAAATTCTTGTAATTCTATTATATTTGTTTATTAAATTATTAGTATAAACTCAAGCTGTAATTACTTCCGTTGTTAAAAGGAAAAAAATACGCTTAGGTCAAATGTTTTTTTTTTCCGATTAAAATTGAAAATGATGAAAACTAATTATCTTTCAGGTTTGTTAGATAATTTTTTTGTAAATCGAATAACTATCGAGTGAAAATTTTAATCAATTTCAACTTAGATTATTCGATTATTTTTTAAGTCACATATACTAAATTTCAATGACGGAATTGAAATGTATGAATTTGGATCGTTGGCGTTGACTCATTATAAATAATACATTTTTCAGATTGTAGATGAGAATCGAACCCGGAACATAATTACCCAACTATGCTAAACGGTGATTGAAGAATATTGGAATACAAATTAATTCTCAAAAAATTATTCAGTTACTTAAGATCAGTTACTTACGATTTATATCCCGAAACGGTAGCATCTCAACCTTTCATCACGGTCCCGGGTTTGAATTCCAGTCAGGCTTTTATTTGCTACATATATTCATTTTCATATTCCCACGTGTAAGCTTCTGTTATGTCCACTCGAAATATGTTATATTCCATTCGTAACTAATTTAATCAATATGGAAAATAGAATGAGTCATTTTTTTTCAAATTCTTTATGAAAAAAATGATTTTTTAATTTCATTAATTTGAATGTGCAAAAATAATGTTCCATTTTAGAGATTTTAACTTGAACGATTGGTAAATGTCTTTTTTTTTTTTTTTTTTTTTTTTGTAACCTTAATGTAATTTTATGTTTTTATAGAAAATAAAATTTCTTAGGGTTACCTTTTTTATTGTTTACTGTAAATGATGAACTGTCGTTCTTTAAAAAGTAGCATTATTTATTGTTAATTTTCTGTAATCGACCTCAAAAATGATGGCCTTTTTTTGGATAACGTGTCTACATTGATAACTGCTTTAATTTCATTAAATTAAATTTTATTAGGGAAAAATTATCTAGAACAAAAAACCAAATTGATTACATTATTCAACCAAGAGCTACGGCGGATTTAACTGGTATTTAATAGCATTTAATTTTGAGTCTATATTGGGGTATTTTTAAATATTAAAGCTTTTTGTTCTTTAAATATTAAGCTACGCAGTATTTTTAAATTTTCTCTATAACGGGTTTATTTTTTTTTATTAAATTCCAATTTATTTTTTCTCTTTTTACAAAATAATCATACTACTATAGGCGAGTAATTAAAACGAATAAAATTTAAAACCATCTTTTCTCATACTTTAAAAATCAAAATGGAAAATAGAAACTAGAAATGGAATGCATTTAAGATATTTTTATAATACAGAGTGATTCAGGAGGGAAGGGAAATAATTTGGGAATTGACTATAGACCGTGGTATAAAGAAAAAGGTTTATACAAACATATATCCGAAACCGCTTTGTTATCGAGTTATAGCGAAAAATTTCATCTGGATTTCAGGTCCGTTGGTGAAATGAGGTCTTACTTAAAATTCTAAGGCTTTATGTAAGAAAAATTACTTTTGACCTGAAAATCGAATAAAAAAGTCGTAGAACTGTATCTCTCGTAGTTTTTTTACGATATCCAACGTAAAACAGAAAACTTCGCTGAACGAAAAACACGTTTTCGTAGGTTTGAAGTACAATAACAAACTTAAATGATTAATAAAAGTGTTCATTTTATTATTAAAATTTGTAGAGAATCTTAATTCTGAGAAATTTGATGTTTAAGTCAAAGAAAATACAAAAAAAAAATCATCTGCTATTTTTAATAACAAAATTAATGAATTTGTAAAAATTAAAAACTGCACTTTTTAGTACAATAAATTTAGACCTATTAGTTTAAAAACTATTTAATTAAAAACTATCGTTTTTAATTTGAATAAATGTTCAAAAATTCTACCATTAACATCGATGCATTTTTCAGCTTCGTTCTGTGTTAGTGACCCATCAAATTGGTAGTACATATCAATTCGATTGGCCATTGAGAAATTTTCAAGCACCGTAACAAATTAATTGTTTAAAAATTCCAGATAATTTCTCTCCGTGACACGTTGTTCTAGTATGAAAGAGCCTATTAATTGATTGCCATACCAAACGTTCACCGAAAATCGTTGCTGGAAATTAGATACGATGGAAATTTCGTGTGTGCCATTTTTTTTAAAAGTAGCTTCGTCCGAAAACAGTATGGCTGGAGTTAAGTGGTAATTATTATACAGTCAAATCTACAGTCGTCTGGCATGGTCACCATGTTGGAGTCGTTAAACTTTCTGAACATAAGAACGCAGTCCTTGAGCATGTAATGTTGTCCTTCATACTGTACTTGATGGTGCATGTTGAGTCGCGTAGACTTCTTGTCGTGCTCGTTTTAGGACTTATGCTGTACAACCTGAAGAATGTTATCTTTCATCACCATGTACTAGTTGACGTGCCCTCATGTTTAACCTCCGGTTTCGATAGCCAAGCAGCTTCCTGTAAGGTTGAGCTCAATTATTACGTCGTATTATCGATATCATCAGAGGATCTCAATCGAACAGCAAAATTAACACTGGCAAAACGAATATTACAGGACAAAAAAATCGGGAGAGAGAGAGAGAGTGGTAAAGGAACTTGCACCCGCTTATCGAGGAAGTGGGAGAACCATCTACAAGGGCAATTTTTTCACAACTTTTTACCCCTTACAAAAGCACTTGCAATCATGGAATCTCACCATTGTTGTCACAATAAAAGAAATAAGCAGCATATATCTATTTCATGGCTCCAAATAAATCACGAGAGCAATTCTTCCGTTTTTGGTCTTCACGACCGAGTGACGATGTGTTCTTACGTCCCGAAGAAAAATAAAGCAGTAATTATGATATCAACCGTGCATTCGGATATGGCTGTGAGTACGACTTGAAAAAGAAACCTGATATCATTAGTTATTACAATAAATATAAAACTGGCGTTGTCACTATGGACCAAATGCTAAGAAAGTATAAAACTAAACGTCGATGTTGGGGGTGACCATTGGCTATGTTCTTCAACATGCAAGACATAAGTTGACTGGCGGCATATAGAATTTGTTATGAAAAGAATAAAATGTTACCGCATAAAACAACAGAACGACGTCGTTTTACGCGGAAATTGAGAGAAGAACTAGCCAAACCAATGATTGAAGGTCGCATGACGAATTTCTAAATGATGCGCGTCTATACTACAAAAATTGCAGTTGAAAGCATCATAGGTCGTCAAATAATATCTACAGAAGTCGCTGGTTCACGGTTGAGCGAAACAGAACAAAGTGGAAAAAGGTTTCTATCACAAGTGTAATAAATGAGCTATAAAGACCAAAAACGCTCAAAAGCTGCACCGAGTGTTAACTGCCTGTTTGTGATGAACACTCAGTAAATATTGTAAAATGTAATGATTGTCATAAATAATATTTTTTCAACATAATTGTTGTGTTTTTTATATTTGCAATAAAAGTTTATCTGTAGGCGTCACCAAAAATAATATTTAATATACAAAGTATATACATTAGTGGATACCCCGGGTGCGACCAGAGCGATGGCTTCCATTCAGTTTAATTTATTTTATTAAAAAAAATAATAAGTAAATCTAATTTATAATTTGCTTGTTTAGAGCTTAATAACGACGATCCAGAACCTCAAAGTAAAACTTTTTTTTTCATTTTAATTAGGCGAATGCGCGCGCCGTGGTGGATACCCGGGTACCCGGCTATGAACAAAAAGGCTAAAAAAGAAAAAAATTAGAAAGGAAATGGAAAAATTCTAAATCGGATAATTTACAAATGTTTTATAATTATATTGATATATATTTGACGCATAGTTTGAAGTATAAACGACCTTCATTTGCATCTTTCATATTAGGAAAATACTCGATCGTACATTCCTAGCGTTTTTTCTTCGCTAAATTGTAACATAAGAAAATTTTAGCCAGTTTCGTTTTTTTCCTTCCATCTGTTCGATGTTAAAAATTCGATTTTTTTTTTTTTTAATGTTTATTTCTCTTTTTTGTTGAGAAAATTATTTTCTTTAACTATTGCACGATTTCTTTCATTCGTAAGTAATTTTATAAAAAAATACATAAATCTTTTGGAGTACTACTTTTTTTTGTAGTTTTCATTTTATGTTTAATTATCATGAAATTCTAGTATTACCGTATAAGAATTAGGAAGTAATTATGGATTTTTTTATTATTGAAATTCTTGATGTTATATGATTTTTTATTGCAGAATTTTTTTCATAATAGTAGTTACACATGATAAATAATTTAAAATTAGTAAAAGAAGCTGGCTTTGTTTTCAATTATTACGTAAAAAGAGAGTAAATAAAATAGCAGTGATGCATGTTTTTCTTTGAAATTAAACTTTTATCCGTTCCTTACGTTTGCCCGTCTCTTTTTCTTATTAATTTTATTACTCTCACTGTTAATCAACGGCTGAAAATAAAACGGTAAATTTTTTAAAGGTATTTTTTCAGATAGGTTCAAAGAATGTATTTAATTAATTTATCAAGCAAATTAAAATTTAAAATAACCCACCGGGTTGGTCTACTGGTAAAATCGTCGTAAATCAGCTGATTTCGAAGAAAAGAGTTCTCAGGTTCAAATTCTAATAAAGGTAGTTATTTTTATTCGGATTTGAATACTACATCGTGGATACCGGTGGTTCTTTAGTGGTTGGGTTTCAATTAACCACACGTCTCAGGAATGGTCCGCCTGAATATGCTCAAGAGCTACTACACATTTACCAGTACAGTTAGTTACATTACACTGATAAGTCGCTAATGACTTCAACTGTTAATGCGAGTATAGATTAAAGAACTTATTGTTTGTTCATTTAATGATATTTACTTTTTTAATTGAGTTTGATTAATATTGCTTCCATTTTCTAAAGTTATTTTATTCATGAGCTTTTTTGACATTTATTGTGGTTATGAACACCTACCTCCAATAGTGTCTTAATATTTTTTTTGGAAAGGATCTTTATTCTATTTCGAATCAGGGTTAGACGTATCATTTATCACTAAGTAATATTTGTTCCATATTACCACGCACATTTCTTATGCTTGTTTGGTTACTATTTGAGATAGATCATTAAATTAATAAAAAAATAAATAACACCGTAAAAAAAGTAATAAATAATACTGTAAAATTCAATTAATTATTATTTTTTTTAACTTCCGGGACTACCTTAGGTATTACTTCAGAGGATGAAATGAATGAAATTTTTATAGTGTGTGAAAATGCCATGCCTAACCGGGATTCGAATCCGGGACCTCCGATTGAAAGGCCAAGACGCTACCACTCGCCCCACAGAGGCCGGCATTCATTTATTGTTAACTTAAATTAATTCGTTATAACCGAATTAATATGAATTACCATTTAGAAAGGGCAAAATTCAAACTTAAAACCAAATGAACCGTCATATGAATATCAAAGAATTTTTTTTTAAAACGAATCTTGTTTCGTACATTTAACTCTTTCGTATCGAATTCTGTATAATATAACGTCAAGCAACCCGTACTTTTGACTGGAGAATACTTTTCAGGATTTATGTAAAACTAAAGCTTTTTTCAGATTACTTATTTTTAGATTACGTATTGAAAACTTAGTGATCCAAATATATTAAACCCCAAATTAATAAGTTTTCTTTCTTAGAACTTCAGAACAACTATAAGTAAGCTCATTCTTTAGTTGAGCCGAACAATATATAAGCTATATTTGTACAATAACTTCAAGTTAACAAGTACTTCATTGCAACTGAAAGAAACATCTGGGTGGCAGGTTAAGGGAAATAGTTAAAAATTTAAACAGCTTATAATATATGAAATAAAAAAGAGCTTTATTAAAAATAAAAATATTTTTTATTCAAATATTTTTTATAACTGTAGCATTATAATGCGTTCTAGCAGTGAACAGTAATAATCATCATTAATGCAGCATTACCAATAAAACTAGTCACCAGTGACGTAAAATCAGTGAAAATAATAAAATTTAATTATTTTAAAACCAATTTATAACAGTTGCAATGAACTTTATAACGTGTGAAGAATGACATACTTGGCCATAGCTAAAATCAAATCCGAAACGAAACGCAAGGGTGGCGGAAGGTTATTTATTTCTTCCTACAGATCGCAGAACCTGGACAAAGTCCCTTGCTGCTTTGTCTTTCTTTTATCGTACGGGTTATAGGTTATTTATTGGCGGTTATCAATTTTTCATGTTATACTTATGGACGGATTTGGTGATTTGCGTTCCTATTCTATGGACCAGCGTGAAAATTATTTACCGGAGCTGATCGTGAGAGACTAAGCTTTTTGAGCCTCGTACTCCAGACGTGACACCCCTTCAGTCAGTCCGCTAAAGTCCTTTAAGTGCTAGCGCCTGTCGGGCTACCAGGAATACGCCTACTGGGGCCCTAGTTGTTTTGGAGGAAGCTATGCGCTCTCTTCTCCGGAGGGAGTCGCATTTGCTGACTTGTAAGTTTTTAAGGAAGTGGGTAGTTGGTTAGCAGAGTTTTGGACTTCTTCTATCGACGGAGTACCAATCTCCTTATCGGAGATATAATAATAATAATAATAATAATAATAATAATAATAATAATAATAATAATATATCTCTAAAATTATAATAGTAATAGTAATCGAGATTTAATCTAACAACTATACATTTTTTTCAAATTTACAATGATTTAGATCACGTTTTCAAAATAAAAGAAATGATATTGTAGTGTTAATGATTAAACGTGTAATTGTGATTCCTTTATTAACTATTTATAAATTACAATCAGTTCATAAATTAACCTAAATTATATCCATGAAATCTAGAAGTTAATTTAAAAATCTAGCATATCGTTGACCTTAAAAAATTACGAAAATGATTGTCGAGAAGGTAAATTTTACCCGTCTAAAAACACAATTTTTTTTAATATAAATAAAGACCTTTAAGTATCATCCTGTGTAATTAAAAATATTGATAGTGACCATTCATTTATATGTTCTGCTGTCATCGTGTAGTATGAAGCATCAGAAAGGATCGTAAAAATATTTTCTAATTCCATCATATTTTAGATTTTAGTAATCATAACTATTTTAAGTAGAAGTAATCTTCTTATTTTTCTATAAATGGGATGTTTTTAATTTAAAACGTATGTACTGAACTCATTATGAGTATTGCGTTAATTGCTTACTTGTAGTAGCAACCGCAGGAAAACTAATGAATCAGTTTAAAGCTTAAAACGTATAACTTACAGCTTATGGCACAAAACAAAAACTTAAACAAAATGTTTGTTCTCAATTTAATCATATTACGTATTATTTTCTAGTGTTAAATTTCTAATATTCAAACGGCAAGATTTCTCTCTTGTGATTGTTTCTTAATTTAAGATAATACCTCCCTTAATTTCTCCTAATACCGTCATGTCACTGCTACACCTCTATGAATACTTGCTGCCACCCATCGCGCAGTAACCCATACCTTTGTTTTTGTTAGCGGCTATGATATTATTTATGGAAGTGGCTTAATTTATATGACGTATTACTTCCCCTTCTGTCTTAAGCAATTCGGGGATTGGTAAATCATACCTCCTCAAATTTTACAGTTTTATTTACAAAAATAATAATAATTTACAAAAATCATTTATTTGATGGTAATTTATTATTCCTTTCTGTTAGTTTCGCTTTCGTCCGATCCTCCTTTCTTTGTTTTTCCATTATCTCTTACTCTTCAAGAAATATTACTCATAAAATCGTGGTAATAGAATTTTTTTATTGAAGTATAACTCTTATTTGTTCTCCACTACTTTATTGTCATGCAAGTAAATTTAAAAATTTTCGTACACATATATATTTCGTACACATATATTATTGGACTACGCATTAATCATAATTATATATGCTTCTAAAAGCAAAGCCGTCGTATCCAACCACATTTAAACATCATCCTTCATCCACTTCTACCTACGTTAATGGTAATATTAATGAAAATTTAACTATCTCTCAAGCTGATTATTATATACGTACATATTCATAAAAATCATATTATTATCTAACTGATATTCTTTGTTACAGTTGTTTTACTAAAGTTTTAGAAAAAAAAATTTGATTTCTAAACGACTCAAGGAGTAGGAAGTAAGAAATCTTTGTGGAATGTAATTTTCAAACAATAGCAATGATTTTCAAGAAATAGATAACAAACGATTTATCTCAATCCCTCTTGAGACTAATATATAATTTGAGTTTTGAAAACTCAAATTACTCGTAATGCATGTTAGTCGCCTATTTTTTGCTTTTCAGACAGAAATATTTGTTAAAATTTTTAATTTCTTTTCCTCCTAGCGCTATAGGAAAGCTATAGCTATAGAAGGGAAAGTATGGTAATCGGTCCAATTTGGGCATATGCGGGATTTTCACCGGATCTTTACGTTTTGACATCCCAACCCCGTAGGGGGAAGACCTTGTGACGTTACCGGTTGTCACACCACCCCCTCCGACACAAGTTCTGAGGGGCTTAACCGGAGGTCGTCTTTAGACCCTCTAACTGATTACATCTCACAGTCATCAGTAAGGGCTCGGTCGGGATGCCACCGATATAAATGCCTCGGCAGGCATTTGTATCAGTAAAATACATATCACATTTCGCCTTCGCGCAGGCCTCAAACAGACGTTTTCACATCCAACCTAACATGATTCCCTAAAACTAACTGACCAAATCCGCAGAAGCGCGAACCCCGCGACCCTAGTCCAGATTTGACAGCACCGTTCGTAACTGTGAATGCCACAGAAAACGGATGAGCTTAAAGTTAAATCAGTGCTACACTCATACCAATCAAAATTCTCTTACGAAACATAGAAATTCAGACCTACAACCAAATAAGTCGACCAATTTAGATCACCTCACAAGGGGAACGTAACCTCATTCCGGTCCGCGCAGGAACCGGGGACAGACGCCTCATCCCCACTCGGTCCCATCATGGTGTCTCGCGTGGCTTTACCAAGTCAAGATCAACATCGAACCGCCACCGGTGGAGGGAAGCCACACCCCCGGTTGCACGGGTTAACATACTACGGTGGCGCGGCCACCCCCGCAAGTGGAAGCCTCAAATCGAATCACAAACAATACCAATATGTATGGCATAGATAGGCGCATCGGCATCGTGCCACGATGCCGATGCGCCTATCTCCAACCAATCCAATGCCTAAGCTGGAACCCTAGCCACCCGGGATCCTACCACGGTCGAGTACCTCGATTAAACTGCAGACCTACATACCGCAAGGGCGCAGAGAAAACCAGCCACTATAGACCATTCCTCTCAGATGATACAGTTAACACGGAGATTCAGAAAAGAATGTATTCTCTCAAGTTCCCTAATAGGTCGTGAACGTTCGACCTTGTATCGGGGACAGACGTAGAGAACGTGCTCCACTCTATCATTAGTCCCGCAATCCAGGCACTGACTCGAATCCACCAAACGAATCTAGCTAAACTCGCCCGAAAGGCACCATGCTCGAAGAAAAACTGTGTGATATACAGATTGGGGGAGACCCATCCAATCGCACCTAAATCAGACACTATTGGAAATATACCATGCGTGTAGCGACTTATGGGGATTCGTTCCACCTGACCTGCCAAGTCGAAAGGCCTCGGTCTTCAATCTCCTGCTTTCGTTTTGACATCAATAGATTATTTACCTTGGAAATGTAGCGTTCCTTGCGCTCATTAGCCAAGATATCTGTTGTTTTGACTCCGGCTATAATACTGACTGCCTCCCGTGAGCCTGTTCTGTTACGGCTTATAACAGCCAGCAAGAGGAGTCGCTGGGCCCGCAGCAATATGTCCGGACAATACCTGAAAGTCATGCGGTGAGTCCAGACAGGCGCATCATACAGCATAATAGCTTCGCTGACACCTTTGTAAAGGATACGCATGGTACGGTAATTCAATCCCTAATCGGGATGAATGACTCTACGGATTCAATAAAAAGCATCAGCGGCCTGAAAATTCTCATCAATGATAAAACCCAGGTATTTTTGAGTCTTTTACGTTTTGAAACCTAAGAAACTCCAAAAACCGGATGAAAATTTTTCCGGATGTTCGTATGTATGAGTTCATACACATCGCTTCAGTGTTAGGTATCGCACCCTAAAATTCCTTATCTCCGAAACTACTCGACCAATTTTGACCAAACCTAGGCAGATTACTTCTACATGTGGGCATTAATGCCATTAGATTTTCAACTTAAAAAGGACAAGGTGGTGAGGCTGTAGAGCAAGGTCACCCTCAGTATCTCGAGATTTCAGTTAATTAAGGTCTTATTTTTCTTAGGCACATTTGTTAGCAATTAAAAAATAATATTTCCAAAAAAACTTTTTTTTTCAATATTGCGCCTCCAACCCCAAAAAATTCCCTAAATAAAGTAGCGGCTAAGTGGGTATAGGGTCTCATTATTACCCCGTCTCACCACGAGGAGCGCTAGTGCAACACTGACGTACAGCTGCTGTATTCGTCTTCATGTTGTAATGTCACAGGTGAGCGGTAGAATTAAATACTTAACATTTAAAAAGTGTAAAAAAGTATTTAAAGTGGCCGCTAGTACCGCCACTCCCGCGCGAATGAAATGCAATATTTGCACGCGCTTTAGTTAAAGTCATCGAATTATTTAGCAAAAAATATTACATTTAAATATGACAAATATTTTTAATTAAATTATGTGTGTATGCATGTGTATTCCGTGCATCAGAAAAAAGCTGCATGGCGGGAAAATCCTACAACTGTTTTGTCAGCTTTCATTTTTAATATTTTTATATATAGTCCTATCAACAATTAAAGGCATTAGGACTTAACAGTGTAATGTAACTGTACCGGTAAATGTATAGTCTTGTACAAACTCAGGCCGACCATTCCTGAGATGTATGGTTAATTGAAACTCAACCACCAAAGAACACCGGTATCCATGATCTAGCATTCAGATCCGTATAATTTTTAATTTTATTTTTAAAATATTGATATATGTTCAAAGTAGCTAAAAGTTAAAAAAAAGCAAAATAATTTTAAGAAATCAATGAAAATATTTAAAATAAATTTCCAAATTATTTATTAAATTAATAAAAATTAAGAAATATTCTAAAATTTTATACATATATAACATAGATTTCAAGTTATAAAATACATTCTTAAAAAACTATGTTTGTAATTGATAATGAAATATGGTCGAAATAAATAAATAAATAAATTATTCCAAAGAACATATTGATTTTCAAAAATATCTTGAATATTTTGGATACTTATGAATAAAATATCATATTGTCTTCGTTTCATACTAAGTGAATCATCTACGTATCTGTGATGTGATCCTAGATAAGGCTGATTTTATAATAAAAAGCACATTTGAAAACTTCAGGAACATTATTAAGCTTTTGGAAGTCATCTTTAGAAATCATGTTTTTTTCTGTAGTCATAAATAATTTTTTTATCAATTGAGAGAGTTGGTTGCTAAAATATTTATTTAGTATCGACTACAATTTGATTTATAAAAAGTGGGCTGTTTTGTGAATCTCATTATATAATCTTAATTTACTACAATTTTTTCTGTGATAAAAATAAATGCCATGGAAAATTTCATTTATTGTTTTTATATATCCAGATTATTCATTTTTATATTTCTTTCAAAATATGTATAGTACTTATTCAAAATAAAAAAATATAATAATTTTTATCTATAAGAAGCAAAATTTCAGTACGTAAAGTAAACGGAATCTTTAATTTCATTAAATATAATATAATTTAAGAATTTTTTCTTGTTTTAAACAAATTTTACCGGTTTTGATGAGAAATTTTTATGTTATTGTGAGATTAAAATTTTTTATGTTATTTTAATGAAAAAAAGGGTTAAAATGTTTTAACTGTATTTGCTTTAGTAGTTAGAATTTTTTTTTAACTAACCATTTAATCGATTTTCGAGTTCCCCTATCAATTTCCAAAAAAACGTATGACCTACACATAGATTTCTTTGATGAAAACTTTAAAATAACTTTGTTGAAGTAACAAAATCATAAACACCAAAATATCATTCTAATTGACAGTCAAAGGTGAAATTCATAGGGTAATTATCAGTGCTTTTTATTATTAAAACCAGAGTCAGGCATGACTTGCACAACAAGCAGAAAAATCTCTGTTGAAGCTGTGCGTTTTAGATTGTTAGAGAATAGAACAAAAACAGAAATTACCGGAATTAATTTTTTTTTTCATATATAATATACATAAATATATACTAAACAAAAGTAAATATAAAGGTGAGTTCAAAGAACATTGATAATGTTCACAACATAAAAAGTAGAGAAAGCACCAAAAAATAGTATAAATTACGGAAAGAATAACTAACTAATCAAAGAAACAGTAAAACAAATAAAAAATCAACAAATTTGTGGTGAAACGAAATGAAGAATTTTGACGATGCACAAAACTTTTGAGTAGCTGATTCACTTCAAATCTCCGAGAACGGCGAGTACTGAATCGCCGTAGCTCCTCTTGAACGGTTCATAATCCCAAGTAATCGTGTATTTCACCGTTTTTCTCGAATCCCGGCACTTCTGTTATATTTTTCAATAATTTTTTACTCGCTGTACGACTTCGATATTACTCTCGCTTGTCGTAACCCACAGTCTGATTCCTTTGGTCCAAATCGGTTTAAAGACCGCTAAATACAGCAATTGCTTGTTAGATAATGATAGTTATATAGGTGCAAAAAACTCCCATTAACTACTTTTCTGAATTAAGATATAACTAAAAGAAGAAATATATATATAGCCATTTTTTGAGAAGGGGATGAATTTTAAATAAAAAAATTTGGTAATTTGTGATCTTAATAAAAAAATATTCAACTTATGCAAGATAATTTTTTCCATAAGGGTCCTAGTAAATATTTTACATTTTATTTTCCCCCCAGAATAACCCTTCCCTTTTTTCTAATTTTTGCAAAAATTTAATGCATTTTTCCCCCACGAAGGTAGTACAAGTCTACCAACTTTGAAGAAAATCAGTCAACGTTGTCCGAAATTATATGACCAAATATTGGCCAATATACATATGTAAGTACGTACGCACAAACATCCTTCTGAAGTAGAGTTTTTAAATTTGTGAGCACTGGATTAAAAAATTTTTTCGCAAATTATTTACAGTTAAAGTATATTTTTTTTGGTTAAAAGAATTTTTTTAAATGTCTCCTTAAGGCACAGAATTTAATAAAAGACCAATTGTTTATACTTCCTTGTACGAAGTAAAGGAAGTATTGTGATCGCGAAAAAGTTTGGTTTTCAGATTTCAACGGAAATATCTATTTTGACCATCCCTGAATACATTTTGACTAGTTTCGGCATGACGTCTGTATGTATGAATTTACGTACGTACGTATTTATCCCACATAACTCAAAAACAATTAGCCGCAATACGTTGAAATTTTGAATTTAGGACTGTTGTAACATCTAGTTGTGCACCTCTTCTTTTGATTGCAATCGATTGAACGAAAAGTGTCCAAAATCCAAAAAAAATTGGACTTTGGACTTTTTGGTAATTGCTGTAATAAGCCTCATTGAGAGATTTTCAACGATATATCATAAGTGGTACTTACTTTCATTGGTTCCAGACTTATAGCCAAATGTAATTTTAATTATAGAAATATCTGGATCTTACAAGGTCCGGCACATCGATTCGAATCGACTTTTTTTAAATTTATTTTTTTAACTTTTTTTTTAAATTTAAACATACTGCTTTATTAATAATTATTAACCCTTGATTGTTAAAGATTTTTACAATAAATAATTATTCAATAATAACAATGAAAAAAATTGATATGAAAAAAAATCAGAAGTTTTTAGTGAAGTAAAATTTTATGTACTTTTAAAAATGTGTGTATGTATTTTATTAGGCATTACTTCATAAATGTATACGTAATAGATTTGGTGAGACATCTGATTATTTAATATTAATTGAAAATTATAATTTAGAATTGTATTATTTTTGGATTTTCTAGTTTAATTTCTGTTTAATTTTATTTAATTATTCTGGAATCTCTGTTTAATTTTATCTACTCGTACATTAAAGTTAACTACAGAGTGACTAAAAAAATAGACCCTCACAAGAACAACATATACACTGAGGCATACATGCCCGATATTTAATAATTTAAATTAAAAAAATTTATCTTTTTGTTCATTACTCCTCTGATATTGTCGAACAATATTCTTCCTAAGTCGGAGTTTCTCGAAATTTCGTTTATTTGTTTTTTGTTGCCAGTCATTTTTTAATCGCGCTTTGGATTGATTAATTCTTCTGATCTTAATTTCTGTACGCGTTCTGTAGTTTTGTAATTTTGTCTCTAAATTAATCATCTTCTATTAATATTTTTTATTCTTTCCTTGATCTTAACCAAGAAAAGAATAATACTTCCTCTTTATATTTATCATCTTCAACCAAGGAAAGAGTAATTATTCCTCTTTATATATCATCTCCTCTTAATCCTTTTATTCTTTCTTTGGTTTTAAAAATTGTCTTCTTTTCTATATTTATCATGATCTCTTAATGTTTTTATTCTTTCTTTGTTTATCCCACTTTTATGTTTACTTTTTTTTAGTTTGCAACATTTTCTTCCTTTTTAGTCTTTCTTTGTGCTTAACATTCTCTTCCTCTTCATATTCTTCTTCTTCTTGTTTTTTGAGCTTTTTTCTTCTTGTCTTTCTTTTTCCTTTATGGTTGTTTCTTTTTCATTTTTGATTATTCACGAAATAGTCCAGTAATAAAAACTGAATATTTTACACCGAAGGTCGAAATTAACATTCGTAACTAGTATACAGGGTTTTCACTAACGGAATAGTTTAATAATTATTAACATATGACACACCAGAAATCTGAAACTTTTGTTAATCAGCAACTCACGAAGATACGAATAATACTAATTCGAATAATACTCTAGTAATTCGAATAATAAAGAGACTTTTACTCTATCCTAATATTTCATGTAAGAAAAATGTTGAAATAATCTAACTTGAATAATCTTGAAAAATGATATAATAAAATAAGCAGCTTATTTTTAAAATTTAACTTATTAGAAATTTATTAAAATTACCAAATTTAACATTTATATTACTTGTAAACCACGTTTGTTGAAGTAATGTGAATTAATGTTTTTAGTCTGTCGGTTAAATGAAAAATATTGTTGTATTAGTAGTAACAGGGTCATTTGAAAACATAAAGTGAGGAATGTTTTCAGTCAAAAATAAGTCTGTTTATATCGGTTGATGTTTCTCTGTATTCTAAACACGTCACTTTAATGGTTGTTGAGCTTCGTAATAGTTTCAGTTGATGATTACCTATATTAAAAGTTGTACGTTATTCATTCTATAATATCTTCTTTTAAAGAAATAATAATTTTGAATATAGTAATTTAACTTTTTGATTTTAGGAAATTAAATATTTCTCCCTCTGCATAAATTATTTATTTAAGTTTGATTTTTTACGTTACATTTGATATTTATGAAATTTATATCACGTAACGTAAAGGTTTTAAGCAGGTTATCTTCCTTCCTAGGTTTTTTCTTCCTGCCCTTTTCATTGTTTCCGTCTATTATATATTTTAAGCTCACAATTATCTAAACAGTATATCTTATTTTCTTATTACTAGTTATTAATCTTAGACATTTAGCAATACTTATATTCCTGTCTCCTAATCTTGCGTGATTAAATATCCAACCGGTACTTCTCGAACAACCTTTCCCATTTAACAGATGGGTGTCTATGGAGATACACCCATAGGACAGTTACCTTTAAATATTTCTTATTGAGGGACCAACTAATTTTTGTGGATAGATTTTTAACAACTAGCTAATTTATTTTAGGCGTAGAATACTGCGTAATTTTCCACTAGAGAAAGATCACAGCTGTATGTTTTCTTTTATAATTCAATATCGTGGACCCTTACTATACTAAAAAATTCCGGAGGTAAAGTGTCCTCCCAATCGGATGAGGAATAGTATTACCTCAAGAGGTATAAGAAAATATACAAAAATGGCATTCTTCGAGTAGGTACGTGAAGTGTAAAAATTAAAAAGACAGATTGGAACATAAAAAACAATAACTATATGGATATAGAATGTAATAAAATTCTTGAGGGTAAAAAGATTAGGAGACAACAGGAAGAAATAGAAAATAAAATCACTACTCAAATGATTGATCACCCAGGTAAAAAAAGTACCTTTCCTTCTCTTTACAGTTTTTATTCTGTACGCTTTCTTTCCATCACCTCGTTAAGTTACCCTAGATTGCTTAATACGAGTACATGACCTACCTAAATATTTTTATTCTTACAAAATATCATCATAGATTCTAGTTTCCTTTCAATTTATCATTATATTCTTTATAATTTTTGAATTTTATCTCTGTTAAAACAAAATCTTTCAAACAAACAATTGAAATTCTACAAATAAAATTCGGTTTTCATATACATATAGTGTTTTATTTTATTTTTCTTGATGCTCACTTTATTCCGCTATAAATCTTTCTGAGAATTTAAAAAAAAAAATATTAATAAGATTTAAGATTTACCTATCGTTGATAGGTAAAAAATCTTATCTACTATGAATCAATATAAATATAAAAGTTAAAAGCTATATCTATCAATTATCTTGTCATCTCCGAAAGTTACACCGACATACCACCTAAAAATATAAAATTTTGTCGAAAGTCTGTTTTATAATGACCCTCATTGTGATAAAGATTTTATTCGCGTAGTTCAAGCGTTGTACTACACCCGTAGCAAAAAATTATTTTCAATTTATTTTTAAGTATTGTAATCGCGAAAAATTTTGGTTTTCAGTTTTCAACGGAAATATCCATTTTGACCAACCTTAATTTTACTAGTTTCGACGTAACGTCCGTCCGTACGTTAGTATCTCGCATAACTCAAATTAGCCGTAAAATGTTGTAATTTTCGATTTAGTACTGTTGCAACATCTAGTTGTACACCTCCCCTTTTGATTACAATCGACTGGACCAAAATTGTCCAAAAAGCCCGAAATACAAAAATATTTGGAGTTTGATATTTTTCTTAACTGAAGTAATAAGCCCTCATTGAGAGCTTTACAAATATATATATATATATATATGTGTGTGTGGTACTTATTTTCATTGCTTCCTAAGTTATAGCAAAATGAAATCTTAATTAATGAAATATTTGTAACTTAAAAGGGGAAGGCACAGTTCGAATCAGATTTCATCATTTAAAATTTTAAATTCCACCCAAAGAATTTTTCGAAATCTATAATGAAAATGCTGTAATTTTATACCAAACTAGATTTCTTTACGGGTTAAATAAAACAATATTTTTTAGCATTAAAATGTACATACAAAGGAAAAAGTTTGTATTTTAATAAAACTTTTTAAGAGAAAAATTTTTAAATGACCCCTAATCTATATATTCATAACATTACTAAATTTTGAATATCTAGTTTCATGATTAAAATCCTTAGAGAGAATTACAAATAAATATATTAATTAATCATAAATACAAGATTAAATTAATATATATCAACGGTTTCTACTGTTTTGTAAACGTGGTTAACCTGGTTAATTAATTACATATAAAAGAGTACAGTAAAGTGCGTGTTTCCATATGTAATTAGTATGGCGGTGGAAAGTAACTGACAGGAATGTAAGTGAAGTGAGGTTCAATTATCATTTCAGCCTATTTCTGGCCATTAATCACAAACACAATGCATTCTAAATGAATCCTTTCACTATGGTACTTTAAACAACCACATCATCCCTTAAAGTAGATCATTCATGAGTTAAAATACATTCGTTCGTATCATTCATCTGTTCATTTATTATTACAATAGTACGGCAATAAGAAGAAAAAATAATACAGACTTTATCTTGTGTTATATAGTAGGTATAAAACTTCAGTGACGTAATAATGCGTCTTAAATACGTAGAATTATTTATTATTAATAATTCTTTATATCAAAAAGTATAGAAATTTTATCTGAAAACCTCATCTGTGTAGGTTTAAGCTGAAGAGTGTTTACTCGTATAATTAATTTTTTGTTCAGTTTACTACCACTTATCATAAACCCCTCTTTGCTATGTACTTGGAATGTCGAAAACTGTCAGAAGCGATGGAAAATCTGAATTTTGCTTCTGATGATTTTAAATAATTGTTTATTATCAACATTAAATTGATTTCTTTTGCTAATGATTTCATAGTTTCTTATTTTGTTTTAATTTTAAAATAACGATTTATCATGAAAAGAAAAGAACAAGTAGTGGGTCGTTTTTAAAAAAGAAAAAATCGTGTGATATTAATTGAAAAATATTACACATTACTACTAAAAAAATTGTATTTTTTTATGTCTTTGCGATGACTTTAACACGTCATAACTCACTTCTTGTTAATAGTAAATAACTGATCGAAAATGCACTTATTTTATTCAGTTTTCATTTTTTTTGTTCATTTTTAAAAATAATCTCCACTATTTTCTTGTTGTATAATAAAAAATCTGATGTGGACATCATATGGCTTCCTTGCACGCCTATTAAATTACATATACACATTTTTAAAAAAAAATGAAAAGTACACAAAATTTTATTTCATTAATAACTTTTGATATTTTTTCATATTTTTTTTTTTATTATTGAACTATTATTCACCGTAAAAATCGTTTTACAATCAGAGGTTAATAACTATTAATAAATCAATACATTTAAATTTAAAAGAAAAGTTAAAAAAAATTACATCAAGTCTGATTCGAACCGATGTGCCTTCCCCTTGTAAGATCCAGATATTTAATTAATTAAATTTTTATTTGGCTGTAACTCTGGAAACAATGAAAATAAGTACCACTTATGATATCTTGTTGAAAAGCTCTCAATGAGGGCTTATTACTGTAGTTAAGAAAAAGTCCAAAATCCGATTTTGTTTTTGATTTCGGGCTTTTTTTGGACACTTTCGGTTCATTAGATTCCAATCAGAAGGAGAGGTGGCACAACTGGTTGTTACAACAGTCCTAAATCGAAAATTTCAACGTCCTATGGCTAATCGTTTTTGATTTATGCGAGATATATTCGCACATACAGACGGCGTAACGTCAAATAGTCAAAATTGATTCAGGGATGGTCAAAATGGATATTTCCGTCAAATTTTTCGCGATCACAATACTTCCTGTACTTCGTTCAAGGAAGTAATACATCGTAAAAAACTGATGTTCGTTTTGTGTAATAATTAAGAAAATAAGAACGAAAATGTGTATAATTTAAAAGCATTTATTATTTCGTTAGATAATAATAATATTTGTAATTAAATTATCAGATAAATCCACAATATCAGATATATAGTCTAAGTGATGTTGTATACAGTAACATCCTGTGTTAGAGAAATTTTCTCTCGACACATATTAAAAGACAAGTTTTGCATAAACACTTAACGCATAGTTTTTCCAAATATAATTTCGACCCTATTGTAATAATTGTTATTTTCTTAAAATCATTTTTTTTTTAATTTAAAAAATACTTATTATTCATTGAAATTGTTCTTTGTTGACCGTTTGAAAAATGACCGCTGCCTGGAAAATTCTTAGTCCAGAAAGTTAAAATTGGACTATAATGAGAAATGACTTTTTATTACATAGTTAATTAGGCGTATTTTCGTAGAATTATTTTCCTTTTTCATTCGATTAAAATCGAGTTAGGTTCATCATAATCTTTATGTATGGTGATGTATCTTTTCTGTTGTTGTTTTACTGTGACTGATGTGTTTCAGTGATATGATTATTATGATGTGATTGCACTATGACGTGTGAGTGTGCGTGTAACCCCCCTTTCAGAAGGAATGCTTCACTAGCGGTTCCAGGAAGGGTAGTAGCCAGGGGTGGCGGTTTAGTCGGTAGTGCGCAGGTTTACATACGCATATTAATAACATCTTGCGGCACCCGTCAGCTTGCCCAACACTGCTTAGACGTCCATAAGTGGGATTCCCCACCTTTTCCATCATAATCTGGTAATTCTGCCTGGTGGACGTCCCTTACCCCATCTCTCTCACTGTCTCCATCCACTCTTGTACCAAGCCTTCCCCTTGTAGTTTTCAATATCCACCTTATCTATTAACTTCATCTTCTGCTTCCCCTCTCCCTTCCTCTTTCTACTGATCTTTCCATTGCAGTTATCAAGATTCCACTTGTTTACTTTTGTCATTCCTCTACTGAAACTGAAAGGGATCATTGCTTCTGTGGTACACTGAAATATAAGAAAAAAGAGACAGAGAAATTTTCAGCTTTAAATCTTCTATCATTGCTTAAATCTGAGTATCTGGACCAAGTTATTTTGAGAATTATTTATTATTATCATAGTTACAAAAATAACTAACATATTCAGTTTCGAATTAAAGTAATAAATGAAATTTGTTATTAAACCATTTTCTATGACGTTGGTTCATAAAAACAAGCGTTCCATTAATATGAGCACCATTCAGAATTTAAAAACGCTTGTAACCAAATTTTCTAATTAAAATATCACAATTTTCATTTTATTTGACACTTAAAAATTATATTATACTTGTGTTATCCTGTTGTAAACAAATCGCGTGATGTAGTAGATTATCTTAAAAGTTACGGGTACAAAGTTTGTTATGATTTTTTATATTTGATGTTTTCATTTGGTGCCGACCGAATAGAAT
Organism: Lycorma delicatula; assembly: GCF_047948215.1. Lineage (NCBI taxonomy): Eukaryota > Metazoa > Arthropoda > Insecta > Hemiptera > Fulgoridae > Lycorma > Lycorma delicatula. Next base: position 148,112,401 of record NC_134459.1, on the reverse strand, counting down.
TATTTACGAATTAATTTCATGGCATTTAAATTTATGTTACTATTGAGAAAAACACGATAGATAATAAAGTACGCGTATTATATAAATACTGCTGAGGATTGAGAACTGAGTCGCCCGGAACATTACTGCACTAACACAATCGCACACGCTGCAGTAAAATCTCACTACTACAAATAACAACTAGAATATACTGTTACGCTGAACACAGTATAAATGTTTTTTTTTCCATTCATCATCATTTGGTGTTCTAACTAGTGGTAGGCCCCTTACGCTACTGCTGTCTTCATCCATCCTTGTTCCAAGCCTTTTGCTTCGTCCCCTTGAAGGTGACAATTTTTTACCTCATCTATTAAATTATTCTTCTTTATCCTCTTTGCTTCCCTTCATCTTCTAATAACCCTTCCGAGGCAGCTGTCAAGATTCCACTTCCTCCACGTGTCCTAACCAGTTTACTTTTCTTTTGTGTACTTTCTCAGTAAGTGATCTTTCTTGTTTAATCCTGTTCAATACATCCTCATTCCTCACTTTATCTGTCCATCTTTTTTTTTTCTACTTTCCATTCCCACATCTCAAAAGGTTCAATCCAGTCCCTTTCCTTCTTCTTCATAAGACACTCCATACATAATATTTGGCTAATCCCTCCTTGAATCTAAGTTCAGACCTTTACTACATACCATTCTCCTCTTGCTGAAGACTTCATTTGACATTGCTATCCGTGATCTTATTTTCAGTGTGATTTTTCAATACGGTAGTCCCCAAATATTTGTAAATCTTTATCATTTTTATTCTTCCTTTACCTGTCCTTACCACTTCCTCTTTATTATTTACTTCTTATTACTTTCCTCGTATTTATTATTATTTTTTAATCAATACTGTTTCATTTCTTCCTCTAGGGCTGTTAACAATAATTGATGCGCATGTGTACCATCAGCTAGAATTACCATATCATATCTTACGTATCTTATTTTTCGTCCTCCTCTACTTATTCTTTCTTTTTTTTCTTCTAATTTATTCTTTACCAGTCTTCAATCTAAATGTTGAACAGTGTTTGTGAGATGCAGCATCGTTGCCTAACATCTCAAGCTAGGTGTAAAAAAGGTGTTCAAAAAACCATGTTAAAAAGGTAACCTAGATGTTCACCTCGAGTAAGGTTTTAAAAAGTGATAAAAGGATTTTCTTCGAAATTTTGAATTTACATAATAAAAATAAATTCATCGATTTATAAAAAAAAATTATGTACAAATAAAATAAAAAAGAACCCATCATTTTTTTCCAAGTAATTATGAAACAAGTTATTAAATATAATATACACTAATAAAGATATACATCTTGATAATTAGTAATTATTAAATATTTCCTCCAAGGTTAAAATAATTAATAAATTTTAGATGTCAGGTTTCGGGATTTTTGTTTAGTTTTTATCATTTGATGTTAATATATATTTTTCATAAAAAACAGTTTAAAGCCATTATTTTTCAGAACCGATCGCAACTGTATCCTTTTTCAGGGATGTCAGTAGAATATTATTATTATTAATGTAAATTATGTATAATCTATTTAACGAAATAAAACAAGAATAATATTATACCCAAAAAAAGACATAAAAATATGGTAAGTTCTTATACTGTTATAATAGAGTAATAAATAACAATTTAGTTTTAAAATTGTGTTTTGTTTTTGTTTTTTTTTTCTTAATAAGCATCCTCTAAAATCCTTGTAAATAGCTACAAAGAAATTTTTCGATTACATTAAATACACAGTATTCTTTAATAAGATTGTCAAGAAATGTATTTAAGCAGTATAACGACGATATGAAGAACTTGCTTTTAGAGATTTAAACCATAAAAAAGAAAAAAATTGAATTAGTGTTATTTCTCTTTTAATCTAGAAAACTAATTAAAAATAAACATAAAATTATCCTTTAGTATATCGTTATTAATTTATAATTTTGTTTTAATATAATAAAAACTTTAACCCATTTTTTTCACTTTATTTTTTATTTTGGATTTCATTACACGTTTACTAAAAGTTACTAAGTTTTCTTTGATGTCTAATCTTTGCTATAATTATAAATGCGTTTGAGTTTCGTATGCAGATAACACATATTATGTATATTTCATTCTTGCGTGGGTTTGTGTGTGTGTGTGTGTGTGTGTGTGTGTATGTATGTTTCAATTTTAATATTAAATAAAACTTAATTCACTTTTTGTTTTTTCAGTTTTAAATAAAGTTTTTTCTCTAAGGTGGTCGGTACATTTTTCTCCTTTAATTCTGTAAACCGTAGTAATAAGTTAAACGTGTACACATTTGGTGTATTCGGAAACATTTTTTCCCCAGTAATTCTTTTAATTAAGCTTTTCACTTTAATTTTTGTTTAGTAACCGTCGATCTTTTGGTTTTTCTAATTGATTTAGGCTTTTTTTTATTCATTTTATTGTCTTCTCTTTTGTAAGTTTCTATATTTTTTTATCATTGTAAAGGAATAATTTATATACTTTAAAAGATGTATTTTAATTAAATTATATAAATTAATCACCTTATTGGTTTTATTTAACAAATTATTAAAATAATAATAAATTGGAATGTATCGTTTAATGATATATTTTTTTTCATTTCTTTTACAAGTACTGTCGTTAGGGTTTCCTTTGAGAATAAAACAAAAAATAATGTAAATAATAATACCCTGATAAAATATTTTTTTCTTCCTGGAAGGAAAAAGAAAGGTATGTTATTTTTAACTTTAATTTCATGCCAGAAGAAAAACAGAAGCATTTTTGAAGATACTGAATAAAGTGTGTGTCTTCTTTATTGTGCAATGTTTTAAATTCCTAAGGGAAAAAATAATTTACAAAAACATCCTTTGTCAGGTTTTTTAATAACTTAACCATAGTGACTTTTAAAATATTTTCCATGATAATATAAACCAAAAATAGTTAAAAGCTATCAAAATTATTTTGCTCTAAGGGAGTTCTTGATACCTGTGACGTTTACAACTTATTTTTCTTTTATAATTATCTCCTAAATGGAACAAATTTGAAATGTTTAACTGTAGTTACGAGCATGATGTAATATTATTTTATTTATAATTTATGAAGCTAACCCGCTTTGTTTTTTTCCACTATATTAATTGTAATTTTTTAGGTAGATTTCATAAGAAAGCTACCTATCGTAATGAGTACCATAATTCACTTCGGAAAATTTCAACATATCTTTGCGATTCACACACACACATATATATATATATATATATATATATATATATATATATATATATTTCTTGTGGACACGATAACTGCCGTAATTTTGCGCCAATCATTTTTTAAATTGTTCCTTAAAAATAAGCCGTCAGAAAATCTTGGGCCAAATCGGACCATGAGAATGGAACTGGGGAGGGGAATTTTTCGAAAAACAAAATGTTATAACTTTCTTAGTAAAATATCGAATTCGTTTAAAGTTCCTACTATTTTTTTTCTTTTTTTTGGATAGGAGCCTAGAACTTATGTAAGTAAAGTTTTTTGATATCATCAACCATTGACCCAGGGGGTGTAAAAAATGGGGTTTTGAAGACAATAAACATCATACTTCTCTTAATAGGCACAGTATCGAATCGGTTTAAAACGATCGTTAGTCCTCTAAAGATTACCTGAAACCTTTGTGTGAAACAATTTTTCATATGACCAACTTTTACGGAAAGGGATATCCAAAATGTTGCTGGAATTGTAAGAAGATGGGAGTTTCGTATGCTAAACAAGTGAAACGTTTTTCACATGCAACCATTATCGTATTGAGTAAATTTTAAGTTTTTCTTAATTTTAAGGTGAAAATCTTTTTTATCCCTTATTTAACACCGGTGAAATCTACCTCTCATGAATTGAAAATAAATTTTTAATTCATTGTTTAATAGAGAAATGTGGAGGTATTGGTCTGTTTGCAATCAGAGACATAGCTGATGTTAGGATAAACTTTTCATACTCAACCAACAAATAATTACAAAAACTTGCGCAAGAAAAAAAAATGTCTCTGTATAGTGCCTTTAAAGCTTCCCGGTACTTAACCTAAATCCGTACCGAATTCACGTACCACATGAGCTATACCCGGCTGACTATGGTGCTAGGTTCCACTACTGTCAATGGTTTAATCAGTTTATTCGAAAGAGCATTAAAGTGTTGGATAATGTATTTTTTTTTTACATATGAAGCTTGGTTTTTATTGAGTAATTATGTTAATTATCGGAATGATCACTACCGGAGCTCAACAATCCTTCTATAGTCTTTTCCCGACCTTTACACCCACAAAAAATTGGTGTGTAATGTGGAGTTTCCAGGCGAAGAATAATTGACCCCATATTCTTTGAAGACACCCTTAATACAGGCCTCTACCAAGAATTAATGAGGCAATTTATTGAAAATCTAGAATTAAATGAGAGAGAATCATGGTTTCAACAAAATGCGACCACATATTACACGGCAAGAGCCAACAATGGACTTTTCGAGAAATGTTTTGGTGAAAGAGTAATATCGATTATTTTATGGCCAGCTAGATCATCTGTTCTTTCTCCTTCAGCTTTTTTCATTGAGTTTTTTTATGGTGTATTGATTATTCACAAATAATCCATACACCATAGAAAAAAACTTAACTCGACTGAAAGCCAACTTAACTCGGGAATTATGAGAAATTAGAAGAGGTACACTGAGAAAGGTTGCACAGAATATGAAAAAGTGGGTAATGGGTTGGATTGATGAAAACGATGTATACTTTCAACCCCTATATAAATCAAAATATAAATGTTTGTTTGGTCAAAATCTTAAATTTCCGAAAGTTCTTCACCGTTTGCTTTGAAATTTAGACACAACGTTGCATTCGAATACGCGTGTGTTTTTATATACCTACTATTTACATACCTAACATATCATCCCTGTAACACAGGTAAAAACATGATTTTTTTTTAAAAACAGCGGCGCTACCTGTTCAAATTTTTTACGATCCCATTTCAGTATTTCCAATACGTGTGTTTGCTATACACTAAAAAACTATTGTACCGATTTATGGGCGGGGAGAAAGGGAAAAACGAAAAAGGTAAAACGGAAAGAAGGGGAAAACGGAAAAAATAAGGGAAAAGAAAATGAATAGGGGAAAGGAGAATAAAGAAATAAGGGAAAAGAAAATGAATAGGGGAAAGGAGAATAAAGTAATAAGGGAAAAGAAAATGGATAGGGGAAAGGAGAAAACAGAAAAGGGAAAGGGAAATATGGAAAAGAGCGTGGGAAAGGGAAGGAAAAGGGAAGATATTAGGGAGAGGGAAAAGGGAAAACGGAGGAAAGAGAAAGGGAGTACGGTAAAAGTGAAAACGGGAAAAGGAAAAGGGGAAATGGAAATTGGGAAGGGGAAAAGGGAAAGGTTAAATTTTGTGAAGTTCTGTAATTTTTCTCTTTGTTAATGTTTTATCAAACTTTCAATTGTGTTCGTGTAACCTATATATAGACTCAAATATAGCAATAACGAAGCATTGCCGGGTCTGCTAATTTGTTATAAAAATATTTGATCACAATATAGTTTTGCAAAAATAATTGTAATGTTTATAACCAATGGCATTAAATGTATCACATTACTTTTCTTTAAACTGACTTGTTTTTTTGGGTGTTTTTTAAAACAAACACCTGGTAGTTTAAGTAATTAAAAATAAAATATATTACTACAGAAAAAAATTGATACTAAATCAATCCTAATTAAAAAAATTATATTAACTAATAATAAAAAGTATTCATAGATTATTTCTATTATGAATTGACAAAGATGGTTTATAAATTCAAAATTACATTTTAAAATTTTTTTTATTGCCATATACTAAAATAGTCACCTAAAATACGTTTTAACTTGTTTTATTAATTTATAAAATTACGAAATTAATTTACAAATTTTTTACTAATTTTATGATTGTAGTAAAATAAATATTCAGATTATTAATTCAAATTATATATGTTCTTTTCTGTTATTATTTACTTTTTAAATAATACTATTGTATTTATACAATATTATATATTTTTATTTACAGTAATATTGGCATATGTTTATTATAATATAAATACGTTATTATAACGAAAATAAATTTCTTAAAAAAATCGGATTCAAATAATAAAGCAAATATTTGCAATAACAACATTGGATCTTCTTATGGAACATTTTTAACCATTAGAACAATAAACTGTTATCCTCTCCCTTAGATTTTCGTCCGGTGGGTCGGATGTCTCTTTGATCGGATTTTTCCGAGAGATTTTACTTTCTCTGAAAGAAAAAAATATTTTTTATTGGAATTTGTTCTCTCTCGCAACGCAATTTATGGAATTTAATTATTGATAAATTAAAATTAAACAAATTAAAACGCCTCTTATTAATTTACAATGTAACATTTAATAATTTTTCTATGAAACTCATTTCATTAAAAAAATTTATGAAATAGGTTTTTTTTAGTTTTGAAAGAAGGTTGGATTCGGTGTACGATTGTACTGATTTGTCTGAACGATTTATTTTTGCGAATCGTCGGAAGAGATACTCGTACTTTCTATCTTTCTTCATATAAGTTTTATTTGTTTATTCTAAATAAAAAGCGTGCAGTGCACTAAGTTTTGGTAGGCAATCTAAATAGAACGCGTAGATGATTTAAATAATAGGTCTAGCAACATTTACAATTTTTTTCTGTGATTACCTTTTTTTCTTTTTAACCTCCGGAACCACCGTTAGGTATTACTTTAAAGGATAAGGTGAATAGATGAATGATTTGTAGCGTTTTTGTGATTACCTTTTTTTTTCCTAGGTCGGTCATGTTGTACCTGAAGCGGTAAAACATAATGGCCTGAGGCGGTTTTATAACTATTCACAACTATTTTTTTTCTTTTTTTTTTTGACGTTATACTTCTTTTGGTGCGTTAAGAGAAACTGATCAGTGTATTTTCAGCAAGTTACTGAAGTTGCGCGCGCCAATTGAACACACCATGAAGTTAGTTTTTATTGAGACGCGAAACAACTCTACCTTCGATATCATATTTTTCATATCATAAACCGCTGATATCCCTCGTGCCTATTCAATCGTTACCCGAAGAATTAATGGAACTAAACTAATCGAAATATATTCGATTAATATAAAACTTTGTTTTATATGACGAGTACTTCAATACTTTTTAAACTGTATAAAATAAATATGATTTAATTTAATTTAAGTGTTATTTATTCAAACTTTTATTCATTTAATGTCGTCTAGCGATCGTTTGATTCAGTTCAAATTTATTCTCTAAAGAAGTATAACTTCTTACGTGCGTACATAAGTACACTCACGCTTTTTTTTTTTTTAATTAAACTTTTTATTGTTATTTCTTCTTTTCCATTTACGTTAATTATTTATTCATTGCTATCCTTAATTTATTTATTCATCTAAGTTTAGATTTAGTTAAAGTAAACAACTTTTAGAGATTAATTTTGTTTTCCAGTTCATTTCTATTAACAGTTGACAACATTTCTGCTCATCTACCACATGCCAATAACATTTGAATTATTTTTATTTTATAATAGTTAACGTGTTTTTATCATTAACATACAATTTTCTAAGGAAATTTGAATATTGTAAAAACAATGTTCTGGATACCTTTTTATAATAATATTTTTTGTTTGCCTTAAATATGTTTTTTGTTCCGACTGAAATAAGTTTTAAACCGATATCGAAGGCTTTAACTACAGACTAACAAGAGCAACTTTATAGTAATAGGTTACTAGAAACTTTCAAGTTTTGACAGAAATAACTCATGTATAGTCTAGTTCCGATAGAATTTCCTTTAAGGAAGTTCCGATACATATTACTACTATTAAGTTTAGTTAGTACCTCTAAATGTATATACATTGCTATAATACAAAGTTCTAAAACAAACATATCAATAATATAAATCTTATTATCGATATTTCAAATAACTTTGTGTGTTTAATAATTTAATCTTCTTGAAAACTAGAATCTCAAAGTTAACTTTTTCTTAATCGAATACATATTGACTTTACGTTAATTCCGGTTTTAATAATAATAATAATAATATTTAGGCCTATATCAGAGTTCATTTCTATTACTTGTTTTTATCATATTATTTAAAAACTACTTATAATAATCTTAGATTACTTGTTAGTGTAGATGATCTATTTTACTTTACAGTTTTTCAATCTTAAATATTATTATTTTTATCATTTCTTAAGAACGTAAACTTAGTGTAATACAAGTTTAAGCCTGAAAAATCCTTAGTATTCATAATTATCCGATTAACTTTATAAGTTCAAAGATTTACTGATTTGATTGTTGTAATTTTAATTATGCAAAGTGCAATTATTATTAAAAGAATATTTAAACCGTTTTGATCTGCAAGTTAATTGGAAAGCCAAAATGAATTTAACATATTGCTGGCTTCCTGAATTTCTTAATACCGTGGAGGATAGCTGACGAGGTCTGATACTGTTGTAGGTAACACACCGGTTGGTCTAGTGATGAACGCGTCTTCCCAAATCAGCTAATTTGGATATCGAGAATTCCAGCGTTCAAGTCCTAGTGAAGGCAGTTATTTTTATACAGATTTGAATACTAGAACGTGTATATGGGGTATTCTTTGGTGATTGGGATTCAATTAACCACACATCTCAGGAATGGTCGAACTGAGACTGTACAAGATACTTCATTTCCAATCATACATATCATCCTCATTCATCCTCTGAAGTAATACCTGAACGGTATAGTTCCCGGAGGCTAAACAGGAAAAAGAAAAAAAATACTGTTATAGATGTATAGCTAGAATAGTAACCCAGGTGGCTAGAGGTTCGCCCGAGTGTTTATTTTGCCAAGGTAGACGTTATGGCATTAAGCCCAGGTTAGCTGAGATATTCGCTGTTAGGATTACAATGGATGTGATGAAGCTGCGGTTTGGGAGGGTGTAGTCATTGACCTCAGTCCCGAAAGCGGACCAGAACAGAGAGGGATAAGTTTTCATTGAAATTTATGTATTTTTCTTGATTTTCGAGTAAATCAAGAAGAATTAGAGTAGTTTGAATTATAAGATAAAATTTTCGTTGTTGCGATCAACACTTGTTTTGCTTGTATGAGGATAGTATTTTTGATGTTTAAAGACTCAATCAAGTAATGAAATGAGTCCGTAGTCTAATTGAATTTAGACATTGGAAGAGTTTTTGTGTGAAACTTTCGGTGTTAGAGGAAGGCGCGGGGATCGCACTTCATCGAATCGGTTAATTTGATAGTTGAATGTTGCAAGTTTATAGTAAGTAGTCGTGGTTGGAAAAGGCCATACTATAGCGATAATAAATAACAGTTCCTTGAAAGCCTTATTAAACAATATACCGTTTTTTGTAAGCAATATTACGAAAAGTGCCTTCTAATCCTTGAATAACCAAAAATAAAACTTTCTTGAAAAATGTTCGGTCGAAAAGAAATATAAAAAAGATTGATGTGAACACCACATGACTTCCTTGTACGCCTATTAAATTACATATACACATTATTAAAAAGTACATCAAATTCCATTTATTAATAACTTCTGATATTTTTTCATATTTTTTTCTTTATTGTTATTGAATTTTTATTTATTGTAATTTTTTTTTACAATCGGAGGTTAATAATTAGTAATAAATCATTATATTTAAGAATATTAGAAAAAAGTTAAAAAAAGGAGATGAATTCGGTTTTGCACCGATGTGCCTTCCTCTTGTAAGATCCAAATATTTCATTAATTAGAATTTTATTTGGCTATAACTCTGGAACCAACGAAAATAAGTACCACTTATGATTTATCGTTGAAAAGCTGTCAATGAGGACTTTGCACTGCAGTTAAGACACTTTTGGACACTTTTTTCCAGTCTATTGTAATCAGAAGGGGAGGTGCACAACAAGATGTTAACAACAGTCCTAAATCCAAAATTTCAACATCCTACAACTAATCGTTTCTGAGTTATACGAAATACATACGTACGTACGTACGTAAGTACAGACGACTCGCCGAAACTAGTCAAAATGAATTCAGGGTTGATGAAAATGGATATTTCCGTTAAAATCTCGAAAAATCTCGGTGTTCAGATCACAATACTTTCTTTACTTCGTACATGGAAGTAAAAATGTAAAAATTTAAAGGATGGGAACTGGAAACTTTGCTTAGATGTTCTACCGAGAAAATGAAAGTGTATATGCGCGCGCGCGTGTGTTTTGTTTACATGTACTAGTTACACCCAAGAAAGTTTTACAAACCTGGTTAGTGAATTGTGAAATAAACTATTGCATCTGTTTTCGGATCTTATAGTGATTTGAATGATTCCGTAAACTAAAGAACTAGATGATTTCAGATCGATCAAAAGCTATGCGATCCGACAATCTGGGATTATAAACTTTATCCTAATTCAAAGTGTGTATCGCGGTTTTCTTTTCATACCGCAATTTTATTTCCAACTGACTTGTGATCTAAAGAAGCTATGAGATCATCCCAAAGGTCGTTTGATTTCAGTAACATAGTGGATGAATCACTAGCTAGGGGTTGTCAGTAATATTTAGTTATCTCTTTCATTCTACTTAAACTTAAGTGTGCTTTTTATCCTAAAAGTTGAGCAAGTTTAGTGATCCCATTAATTATTTTATAGTTGTTTCGCGGATATCTCGTGAATGGCTTAACCATTTTTAACAAAACTTGCAGGATGAAGTTATTACATGGCTGAAAATTATCTTTGCCTTAGTATTCAATTTTTTCTGAAGGTTTTCCCCACCTCTGAAAGAATAATTCATTTTTTATTTGTATTTGTTCTCTGGCGATACAATTTATGGAGTTTAATTATTGTCAAATTGATATTAAAACACTCTTTATTAAATTTATAATGTATCGTTTAATACGTAATTATTTTATGAAACTCAAACATTTCATTGTTTGCTGTTAATATTATCATTCATTTTGTTTTTTTTTTAAAAATGTGATTGTTTGGATCGGTGTATCTGATCTGTCAGAGTGATCCATTATTGCGGATGATCGGAGGAGATCCGTATTAAGACTGGTGAATGTACGGTGGTATCTGCGATTCGTTAAATATATGTGATTACGGTCGGATAAAAAAAAAACCGGTTTTGCTTAATGAAGATAAGAATTATACATCATTATCGGACAATATTTCATTCTGTTGACACTTCGCTGTTATAAGTAAATAAAATTATAATATTTTCAAACTACATCTGCATGGTATTAAAAATAGCCATTGTTTATATTTTATTTTAATAAATTATTCATAGATATTTCTTAAATATGCCCAATAAATAAATATCTTTTTTTTTTATTTTTATACATAATTACTAACAATAACTTAATTACATATTTTATTTTTAATAATAATAATAAAATTCCATCAATTTCAGCGATGTAACATATTTATGTATAACTTAAATGAAAATTTAGCTACCCTCTGTAGATAAATCCATGATTGAGGGTTTACCATCACAATAACATTTTATAAAGTGAAACATAAATTCTGAGATACACGACCAGCAGCGTAAAATAAACAATTTATAAATATTTTAATTTTAAAATTGTAATTTCTTTTAATAATTTTTTAGTAATTAAGTTTCTAGTAACCAAAAATAACAAGAGCATTGAGTTCTCTAAAGTTCTTGATTCCTTTATATAATTAATTTTCAAATTGTACAACGTCGGAGCCAGAAATTAATAAAAATGTCTATACATTTTCAATTTTGGCTAAAGTAACATAAGATTGCCATTCCTGTGTAAATTACTCTTAACATATGTGCGTTATACATGTAACACCTTTTATAAATTTTTTAGGAACTTTTTATGGAAAAAATTCGTTAAATTTTAAATTAAGCTACTCCAACCCATTAACTTAAATTATATTTTACGCTTGAATGTTTATATAAATCAGAATATGTTATATTCTGATAAATTAATTTTATATCGCATGTGTTTTTCCCATATAAGTCTAAATTGTTCATGTAATATATATATTTCGCTTTACTTTTTTGTTCGTGGCTGGTATTTAATTTTTTTACTATTTATAAATTTCAAAACAAACCCTCCCATCATGATTTAAATTAATATTTATACTAAATATAAAATTAAATAAAAAATAAGTAAATGATTTTTCTTTTGTAAGTATACACATATATATTTTCGGGAGTAAGTATAATTTATAGTTTTCGGGAGTTACTCTAGCACTTATTTAGATGATCAGAAGGATGAAGGATGATCAGATTTGGATGATCAGAATGATCATCCAAATCTTGTTACTTTTTAAATTGTTTGTATTCTCTTTTATGATCGATAATAAACGTAACTTTGTGATTGATTGGGATATGGTGGTAGCACAAATTATTTACTGCAATTGGTCAAAGAAGGTTAGATGGTTTCAATTTGATACATTCCGATTGATAAGCGGTATTATTATTATGTAGTTTAAAAAAAAATTTGGATATTAACATATGACTGAATTTGGTATATTGTAATTGGTCTAAACCATTCAGCGTTGTTATTGATATGATTAAGGTAATAATAAATGATTAGTCAAATATTTTTTATTCTTGTGATCGATTAAAAAAAATTCGATATTGTGATTCATTTGAAAATGTATCCTGATTTGGTTGATCGATTTAGTATTGCAATTCTTCGGAATACTAGAGTACTATAATAGAAATACTATTTCTTTAAAAAAACGGTAAATTTCAAACCTATTATACGTCCCCCTCAGGTTCACATATTTGATTCTTTAAAATGGAATTTCTCTGGAATGGATATGACCAATTCTTAAAGCATGAGTGTACTATAGATATACTCTAAAGTGACATCCTCTATGTAGATTATGTCATTAATTTCAAGAGACAGCTTGACACATCATTCAATTTTATGATTGAGTTATTTTAATGTATTTAGAGTCTTTTTGAAGATTTAGGAATTTTGTATCTGACACTCATTACAATCGCAGTACAGAAAATGCTACATTCCTAGACCTTACGACGAAGTGGTCTTACAATATTTGTTGTAAATAGTCTTGTGGTCAGTCTAACTGTATTTTTTCCTTATAACCACGATGATAAAGTACTGAGTTTTTATTGTACCTCTACAAATATCAACTTAATTTAGAATATTTTTTCTAAATATAGCTATTTTTATATATATGGAAAGAATTTTTTTCTAGATTTTAACAACCTGTCTTACTTTTTAAAAATTTGATCATATCTTCCATAAAAACATTGTCAAAATATGTACTTCACTCTTTTTCTAAATGGTATAAAAAAGTTTTCTTAAACATGGTTTTTGATTTTTTTTTTGATTGGAATTTCAGTACATAATAAAATAGTCTGTGAACACAAATAGTCATCTGTTTTAAGCTTTTTATTAGAATTGTAACCAGTAAATAATTCTAATAACATCCCATATTATTTTGCAAACGATGTAATATTTTTTTTTATTTTAACAAAATAAATAACTTTATACAGCATTAAGAAATAAAATTATATAAACTATTATGATCTTATCACCAGGCTATAAACTGTTGACAGCTAAAAAATTGTAAGCTATTTGAAACTCAGGTAATAGCTGTGATTTCTTAAGAAGTTTTCCTCCTTACATTCTGAAATATTTTTATCTCTTCTTTCTATATTAATTTTACCAAAAAAAAAAATCAGTGTTAACTTTTTATCCTTTCATATAACAAATCATATTTCAAACATAAAAATAATTCTACTTTCTTAAGTATATTTGTAACCGCTAAAGTTTTTATTTTTTTAACTTTTTTTTGTTTTTTGTTTTTTTTTCTTTAGAATTATCACTTTTTATCAATAAATTAATGGATGTTGTAGGTTATGAGATTTGAATCACTACTGAAACTGGGGTAGCATTCTTATAACATCAACCATTCCATGCAAGGCTTTCTAAGAAAATGAAGAATAAAGTGGTTTCCGTTTGACTTCTGCAATGAACCAAATATATTTTTGTATATTGGTATTTCAAGCCAACCAGAATACATTAGACATCTCATCTCTAAACGGGACAACTTAATTTTTTTCATCATAGGACTGTGTAGTGAACTTCATTACTTTCAGAGATTGTAACCTAAAAAAATTGTTATACATACCCCTTAAAAAGTGCTTATTTTAGACAAAATAAGTGTTTTTAAAGTGCACAGTACCCTTCATTTAAAAAAAACATTCCTTGTTAGTTCGGCTTTTGTTGTTGTTCTATCTACCCCTTTTGCTCTATCTACCCCCTTCGTAAAAAAGAACGCTTATCTTTGTTACAGTGAGTATAGACTTGGTTTATATACCTTCTTCACTTAAATGGATGCAAAAAAAAATATACTCTTAAGATCTTTTTAATAAGTAGTTCAAAATTATTAAGTTTTCCAAATATTAATCTTTTAAAACTGTTATTTTGTGTTCTAGAAAGTTTATTTTCTACTTACATACATATTTTTAACTTACAAAATCACAAAAAGGTATATCTGATAATAGTATGTAAGAGAATTTTATGAGTAGAAGTATAAAAATTATGTATTTTTTTTTAATCGGCTTTTTACGTAAACAAAACTTTTTTCTTTTTTTTTTAATAGTGCATCTTAAAGTTGTAAGATTTTACTATCCTTTTGATAATTTGTTTTAACATTTCATTATTATTTTTTTAATTGAAAAATTGATTACAGTAGTTTTTATTTGCATTTAATTTATTTCTTTAAAAATCGAAATAAAACCAAAAAAGGACAACTTTAAAACAATTGAGTTTATCATCTTTTAAAAGTTGGTTTCCCTTCCTTGTTTTAAATATTCATTTATTTATTATAGTATTTATTACTTGATATATCTTTGTATTTTAGAAAGGATTAGGAAGTAACTCGTCAGTTTTTTGTGCAGCTACAAAATAGGAAGCAAGAGTTCCTGAGTTGATTCATAAATATTCTCTCCTACCGAATACCGGGATTCTCTGCCGAGTCATCAGTTCCCAATGGCATCTTCAGGATGGAGAAAATAGCACGATTAGACCTATGTACACAGAACCGACCTTTGGGAAGAAAAGAGTAAAGAAAGAGGTGGGTGTTAATAAAGTAATAAATATTGAAATTTAAAATAATTAGTTCTTAAGTTTCTTTTAAATACTCTTTTAAAACATAAAACAGTTAAAGCAAAGAATCTATTTTCATTTACATAAAAAAGTTTAATTTTTAGTTTAGGATATAACGAGAAAGATCATACCTTTTCAAAATATGGTACAAAAGAAATATTTTAAATAAAATATCAGATACAATTAAACTGAAAAACGTGTGTAAGAAGAACATACATACCAATCGTAGAAGGAGAATGAAAGAAAAGTGAGCAGTCAAAGAAAGGGAAGTATTCGGTGGCAAAAAAGAGAAAAGATGGAGTTGAAAATTGTAAAGAAAGGAGATTAAAAAGGAATACAACCAATGTTAGAAAAACTTGAAGCTGTTAGAATAAGAGAAAAAAATAAGTAAACGGCAGAAGAGAAAAATGAAGGAACGGGAGAGAATGAAAAGAAATAAGATAGTTTGACGTGTCAAGCATACTCAAAACTTACGGAAACTTGAAACGGAAATCGATACATAAGCTAACAGCTAAATAAGTTAAAACAATTATCGGAACTGATACTCTGTGTAAACTGGATAACCTAGAAAGCGAGTATCAATAACGCCAAATTGAAATAAGAAATGACTTCAAGTCAATAAGATATTAATGTTCTCTTTGCCGTTCGATTGTCAAGTTTTGTTTACTATTAAAAAGTCGGGATATTTAAATTCTCTTCAGACTATTTGTTTTACTTATTCGGATTTAAAATAAACAAAATTCACGTATATACATTATATATATATATATATATATATATATATATATATGTAGTGCGCGAAACACCGTTAAATATATAAAGAATACATAAAATGTAGGTTAATGTAGATTTTTTATAAATTCTAATTAAAAAATAGTAAACCTTAGTCATATCAGTTCCATTACGATGAATAAAATGACACGAAGTAAAATTTAAGATCATTTCTTTTAACTTAAAATCTATCTCTTAAATTTAATTCATATTTCTTTATTATTATAGCGTGCGTTCCTAGCTGGAACCATGGAAACTGGATTAACCACCTCGTTGGCTGTATGTTCAAAGCGGAGTTGTTTATTCAGTGTGAATGTGAGTGCAGGGTTATATACGAGGGTTATTTTTTTCCAAGGTCCGATCGGTCACGAAATTAAAACCACAGTGAAAATAAAAATTTTTATTTTTATTTACCGTACTTACATAGTTACGCTCTTTCTCTACATAGTCACCACTCTGATTTAGACATTTGGCGTAGTGTGGTACGAACTTTCCAATACCCTCGTAATAGAACGGAGCCGCCTGTGTTTTCAGCTGTTTCTACGCTGGTCTGCAGCTCGATGTCTGTGCCAAAATGTTGTCCTCCTAGCCAGCGTTTCATCCTCCGCTTATTCTTACTCAAATAAGAATAAGAATAAGCGGAGAGAAATGTTGTTGTCATCAGGCATTGTCTTTCTCCATGGCAATCCTCGGCCGCACACTGCAGCTGTAACAAAGAAGCTCCTGCGTTGTTTTCGGTGGGAAGTGTTTGATCACCCAACATACAGCACGGACTTGGCTCCATCCAATTTTCACCTCTTTGCTCACATGAAACATTGGCTAGGGGGACAACTTTTTGGCACAGTCACCGAGTTGCAGACCTGCGTAGAAACATGCTATTGGAAAGTTGGTACCACCCTACGACAAAAGTCTAAATCGGAGTGGCGACTATTTAGAGAAATAGCGTAACTATGTAAGTACTTGTTACAAATTAAAAAAAAATTATTTTCACTGGTTTTAATTTCGTGACCGATCGGACCTTGAAAAAATAACCCTAGTACTCGCACCTTATCATTGGTTAAAAAACAACGAATTTGATTGGTAGAAATTTCGGGCCTGATAATGATAAGAATTACACTCACCTTATGATTGGTTGGAATTTCCGGCTTGATAATGATAAGAATTACACTCACCTTATGATTGGTTAAAAAACAAAGAATATGATTTATTGGAATTTTGTGCCCGATAATGATAAGAATTACACTCACCTTATGATTGGTTAAAAAACAAAGAATATGATTTATTGGAATTTTGTACCCGATAATGATAAGAATTACTCTCACCTTATGATTGGTTAATAAACAAAGAATACGATTGGTTGGAATTTCGTGCGAGATAATGATAAGAATTACTCTCACGTTATGATTGGTTAAAAAACAAAGAATACAATTGGTTGGAATTTTGTTCCCGATAATGATAAGAATTACTCTAACCTTATGATTGGTTAATAAACAAAGAATACGATTGGTTGGAATTTTGTGCCCGATAATGATAAGAATTACTCTCACCTTATGATTTGTTAAAAAGAAAGAATACAATTGGTAGGAATTTCGTGCCCGATAATGATAAGAATTAGAAGGGTTATTTTTTTTCAAGGTCTGATCGGTCACGAAATTAAAACCACAGTGTAAATAAAATATTTTTTATTTGTAACAATTACTTGCATAGTTACGCTATTTCTCACAATAGTCGCCACTCCGATTTAGACATTTGTCTTAGGGTGGTACCAACTTTCCAATACCCTCGTCATAGAATGGAGCCGCCTGTGTTTTCAGCCATGTTTCTACGCTGGTCTGCAGCTCGATTTCTGTGCCAAAATGTTTTCCTCCTAACCAGCGTTTAATGCGAGCAAAGAGATGAAAATCGGATGGAGTCAATTCCGGGCTGTATGGTGGGTGAATAAGAATAAGCGGAGAGGAATGTTGTCATCACGCATTGTCTTTCTCCATGACAATCTTCGGCCGCACACTGCAGCTGTATCAAAGAAGCTTCTGTAGCGTTTTCGTTGGGAAGTGTTTGATCACCCACCATACAGCACACACTTGGCTCCGTCCGATTTTCACCTCTTTGATCACATGAAACGGAGGACAAGGCTAGGAGGACAATATTTTGGCACAGCCATCGAGTTGCAGAGCAGCGTAGAAACATGACTGAAAACACAGGCGGCTCCGTTCTATGACGAGGATATTGGAAAGTTGGTACCACGCTACGACAAATGTCTAAATCGGAGTGGCAACTATGTAGAGAAATAGCGTAACTATGTAAGTACTGGTTACAAATAAAAATTTGTTATTTTCACTGTGGTTTTAATTTCGTGACCGATCGGACCTTGAAAAAAATAACCCTCGTATTTTAGTTGGACACTTCAACACGCTAAACAATATTGGAATTGGGCAAAGAATTTCCTAATGAAACCCTAAGCATCCATCAGTTGCCTCGTAATATATATGGATTAAAAACGAGATTTTTTATCGAGTTAACTTTGACAGAAAAATCACCGACCTGTAATTGCCTGCTTCTACTCTGAATAAAAATACCCCACCCCTCGATGGAGTTTGGGTGAAATGGGTGCTTGCTGCTCTTCTAAAGCACATAACGTACTCCTTTCGCGTAGGGTTTGTTCATTTGGTTTCACGGTTTCTGCATGGGTAATTCTTCCCTTTATCATCATTAACTTTTTTCCTTTATCCTTAATCTTATTCTTCTTAGGGTTTTCCGTGTTTTTATTAAATGCTTATTGCCTTCGTCTTACAATCTCTTTACGTAACTAGGTTCTTGATATCTATGTGATTTGATGGTTACGGTTTTATCCATAGACCCGCTTAGGATTCTGTTTCCTATTTGTTGGTATTACAAAAAATACATCCTGATCTTGAAGAGCTTATCGGGAAAAATTTTAACTCCTTATTGTTTTTAATAAAATACAATACAAGGCATGTGTGTGGCAAGTCTGCCTATAGGTTATGAAAAAATTTGCTTCCGATCTGAAATATTACACAAAGCATCCAAATAGTTGGGTGAATTGGTTAAAGCGTGGACTCATACTTATTCCATTACTTTCTACTTAAATCGTTCAACAACCAAATATGCGTTCCCAAATTATGAATGGGTTTTAGGCTTAGGAGATGACAGTGGATTAGTATTTAAAATTATTAAAAAAATATCAATATCAAACATTTGGTTAAAGTGTTATTCTTCCATATTATAATCAAATTGGAATAGCAAATAATAATAATAATTGATTTGTAGAGCCACAATAAAAAATATGACTGCCTTCTTCCAAAATATGGCTTCTTGAAAAACTTTAAAAAGTTGTTTTACCTAAAATTTCATATCAAAATATTAATATTTTTATTTTGTTACGATTACTTAATCTTTTATAACAATTTATAAATCAATATTGATTTTTTAAGAGCATTTTTTGACAAAGCGTTAACACTTTATTTATGGTTAGTCTACTCAATAACTCAGTTCGTTAATCTTACTTCAGTTCGATTCCACTTACCTCAAGATTCACTTAATCACTTCTGTAATGTTAAAAATTTTGAACACGACAATGAAATAAATCAATTGCTTTTAAGTCAGTAAATATCTTTTTATTCTATTTTTCTTACACCCGTCTTAGCATTGTGCCTTCCGTAACTTTGTACACAAAAAAATGAAATAAATATTTTTTCTTTAACATTATTTATTGAAGAATAATAGGTAGGCTATATTTTATTTATTATGAAAAAAATATTTTTATACAATACAAGATACGATTAATTTCATTTAATTAAAAATTATTGCAATATTAATAAAACAATTTTTTTTTCAGTTTCAGCTTAAAAGAAATTACTAAAATTTGAAGCTTATTAATTTATTTAGGCTAAACAGATGTTATAAATTATAAAACAAAATTACGATAAAAAATAAAGTTACATTTATTAAAAAATCTAAAACTATAAACGGCCATAAACCGTCATCAGTAGATAACGAGGAAACAATGTATGTTTTTGAAAAAATACATAAATTAGATAAATGTATAAAGAAAGCTGACAACAAAGTTATTATACCTTCCAAGTATTGATTATTAATTCTTATATAGTGGAAAAATAATGATACAAGAAAAAAAATTTATTAAGTTTAAATAAACTAAAAAAAGTTTTAAAAAATTAATAAATTTTAATAATAATCTTTAAAATTTTTCCTATACAATCCCTTCTTGTTTTATTACTGAAATTCTCCAACTTCAATTTATAGTTGATTTATTTATAAAATATTCGAAAAGTATATTTTTTTGGAATTTTTTCATTCAGGACTCAAACAAAACATTGACAGAAATAAGAAACTGTATAATTTACAAAATCGTTTGATTAAAACTTTAAATTTCACATTAGTGCTTGGTAAGATGCGGTTAAATTCATTTCTTAGAGTTATTTTTTATTAATTTTATATATAAAAAGATAGATACAATTTGAAAAGATTTTTATTTATCTTAAGAAAAAACCTAAAACCTGTAATTATCCGTTCACCAGAACTGTGTTAGATCTGATAGTTACTTTGAAGTTTTAATATATCGGTATACATAAGAAAAACTGAAAAACAGAATTAATTGAAACAATTCGACTTCTGTTGTTTCAGGCAAAATGTAGTTAAAAGTAAAGATTGCTTATATTTAAATAGAAGGAGAATACAATTAACGGCCTTTGAAATTAATTCTTATGAAAGTTGCTAGGAATATATAATATTACTGAAATTCTCCGGTAGTTTTGTAAATTATAATTCACGTGAATCTCTGAATGTTTGTATCCATAACCCGTTAAAAATTACGTAGAAAAATAATTTTATATTTCAAAATACAGATTTGGTCTTAATATCGTGTGGATAAATATATAGGTGGTTTTTCAAATGAATTAATCTAATAAACTTATAATCTAATAAACTTTTTTTAAATTTTTACAAAAACTATTGAGTTTACAAAAAAGTATTAAAGTAAAAGATTGCGAAGCTCGAAAAGACAAACAAAATTTGTTGTTAATCTTTTTTTTATCCGACGCATATTTCTCGAGATACACGTGAAAATTGATGTTTTTGCAGTTTTATCCCTACCTACTTGGTTGGTTCTCCTAGTGACGTTTCTGAACTTTAGAATTTGAGATACTTTTGGTATCTCAAATACCGAGAGTTCTCAAAATGACCAATATAATTGGTCCATTTACACGATTGGTGAGAAAATTGTACCCAACCCTTGAACTATAACTAATAGGGTTGTAGGCCACTTTACAAGATACTGGTCGAATCGTGAAAAACGGTAGAACCATATTTAAATTTACTGTCCTAGGTTGGTTGACCAAGTGAAGTGTAAGAGATTAAACATTGACTTCATTAAGACAAATATATATGGATGTATGTATATATGTACAGTTCGCCAAATCCTCTGAAATCCAGAACGTATTTTTCTTTACAGTCGACTTTACCAACTTCATCATAAGGGTTGAGTGTACAAATGAACAATATTTTCCTTTGAGAACTTAATGATGAGAACATTTAATGTGTTATAGATTCACGTCACAACCAAAAGAATAATTGGTATAGGAAAAAAGTAAAGCAACAAACTAATATATATTCCCGTTTCTTTGGAAAATCTATGCAATTATATGTATTGTGAAGACTCAGTAGGCGGAAATTATAACATATTTTATATTTCCGCTAGAATTATCATAATTGATTTTAGTATTATTTTTTGCCCTTCCTAGCATTGTCACTAACATTTGTAGTTAACGTGTTCAGAGTACCTCCAGTTGAACGTACACAAGTAAGTTTCTATTTACACTGTATCCATTTTTTAACTATGTCGGATTTTCAGGAAGTCTTTAACACCGATCGATATTAAAAAAATTGTATGAAAAAAATATTCCGTAATTAATGTATATTATCTTTGATTAAAATTAATAATCTTAATATTTTTTCATTTGTAAAAAAATACGGTATGTAACTCTCTATAATAGCCATTATCTGTTTACTTTATCCCTCGGTCGATTTTTTTTTTTTAATAATCTCCGGGACCATCGTTAGGCATTGCTTCAGAGGATGAGATGTGTATGATTTGTATCGCGTGTGAAAATGCCATGTTTGACCGGGAATGTAAAAAAATAAATTTCCATGTAGTAGCAATATTACTACTCAAGTTACTTTGGGTTACTAAACTTTAATTTTTTTTTTTAATTTCAACATACAAAAAGAAATAATTGAAAAAAATTAGAAAATTTGTAGAAGCCAGCAGAAAGAAAAAAATGACTTGTAAATATTTAAGAAAATAAAAACGAAAATCAAAGTGGTTATATACGGACAAGAGTAAAATATTATACTCGAATCATGAACCTCCTTCTTTATTTTAAGTCGATTAAAAACGAATAAAGTCAATCTATTATTTTCAAAATTGATCTTTTTAATATTATTATACTACATATCTGTTTATCTTATCAAAAGAGCGGAAGGGTCTAATCATTCAAAGGTAAACATTTTAAGATTGTTTTTTTTATACTCATATTAATTGTTAATACAGTGAAATGAAAAAAATATAATTTAATGTAAATAGATATTTGATTTTTATTAAATATGTTTACTATTGGATAATCACTTTTCACAGATTTATTTATTGATGATAAACACGAATAAAACTCATCTATTTATTCATTTATAATAAATTTTACAAAATATAAATTTAAAGTTGGGAAGTTTATTTGATTATTTTGTTTTATTACTACAATAGAAACTCATCTATCTGTGTTGATTTACTTATAATTTAATGGCGCTACAATACAGGGCGTCCCATATAAAACGCAACCCAACCTTATATTGGTAGGAATTGAAATAATAAAACGGCATGTGTAAATGTAAATGTAATTTTTATTATTACCATCCATTACCTTACATTTAGAGTAAATGTTGGAAGTGGCCGCTATCTTCTTGAATACAAGCTTCAATTCTTTTTACAGCGTTTCTTGCAACTTTTTTCAAAGTTTTTGGCTGGATATTTAATACAGCTTGTTCAATATTGACTTTCAATCGTTCAAGTGTTCGTTGTTTGTTGCTGTAGGCTTTTTCTTTGAGGTAACCCCATAGAAAAAAATCCGCCGCAGTCAAATCTGGAGAACTTGGTGGCCACACAAGCCTCGACCGATAACACGATTACCAATGAATTCCTCGACGAAATCAGAAGTTGAACCTGCATAGTGCGATGTCGCACCGTCACGTTGTAGCCAGCAGTGTCTGTCTTCCTCTTCCAAGAGTGCGATGAACTGAAATAAAATATCCTGATATCGTTCTGCATTAATGGTGTACTCGAAAGAAATAGGACCGATTATTTTCTTCCGCGATATCGCGCACCACACGCCCAACTTCTACGGATGTAATTGTTTTTCGTGATAAACGTGGGGATTTTCAGTACTCCAAATTCTACTGTTTTGGCTGTTTTCGTAGCCATCCAAATGAAACCGTGCTTCATCTGTGAAAAATAACGAATCCATAACATTAATTCCCTCACGCAGAAATCGACGAAACCGTTGACAATATTGTAGCCATATTTCTTTGTCGGGCTC
The DNA here is from genome assembly GCF_047948215.1 of Lycorma delicatula. Taxonomy (NCBI): domain Eukaryota; kingdom Metazoa; phylum Arthropoda; class Insecta; order Hemiptera; family Fulgoridae; genus Lycorma; species Lycorma delicatula. The sequence goes on along the minus strand of NC_134459.1, from coordinate 148,088,877 downwards.
AAGAAGTCGATGAACCGTTTGAATGCGATAAGGTCGTAATTGTAATCGTTTGGTCGCCCGACGAACAGTTGATTTAGACAAATTAATTTCAGCAGACAAACGTCTGATCGATTTATTTGGCGAGGCGAGTAATCGGTCTTTGATTTCAGTGACTGTATCTGTATTCAACACTGACGCAGAGCTTTTGTGTTCCTTGTTATTAACAGAACCGGTCTCTCTAAATTTTGCAACTAAGCTTAATACTGATGTTTTGTTAGGAGCTGGTTTATCTGGGTACTTATGGCGAAACAAATCTTGCACTGCACCCACTGATTTCGTACTGAAGTACGACTCAACAATGAAAACACGTTCATCTAGCGAAAACACCATCTTGTCTCTAGCAATACACTGAACGTTATGATTGCATTGTTGTTACTTTCGGTAGTGTTCTACTGCGTCGCCGCGATGTTCAGATGTTGGACGAGTCCATTTCAGTAACGAGTATAGGAGTAAGCTTGACTTTTGAAATTTCATGGATAAGTAATTGATGGGTTGCGTTTTATATGGGACACTCTGTATGTTTACCCTATTTAATAATTAATGTAACTTTATTATTATCGTCAAGAAAATTTAAATAATTATAATAATATGCTCAAATTAAAACAATTTGTATAATATAATAATATGAAAATATTTATCAAACTATGAGTGAGTAAACTTTATAGTAAGGTCTGTTAAACTGCTATGAAAACAAATTTGATGTTAAATAGATCTGAATAATCGCTCTTCTTAAATATAATTTAATTTACCACAGTAAACATCACTGAAAATATATTAACTGTTTGGTTTGAACGCTTTAATCTTCTTTTTTTTTTAGAATCCTATTGTGTGTAGTTAAACAAAAGTTCTGACTGAATGTAGTATGAGAAATATTAAGTTGATGATTGGTTTTATAATTTTGCTATAGCAATAAACAAATGTATATAGAAAAAAACTATTTTTTATTATATACTGTTTCATGAAAATATCTACCGAATGAATCCACTACAACAGAACAACAATGTAATGAAATATATATATTTAAAGATAATTTTTACACATAAATTATCTTGAGTTCAAAGTTAACTTTAAATCACCAGTATATTAGGGAAAAAACAGGCTTAATTACTACGTTGATTTGTTAAAATGCGATTGTGTTGGTTGAAATAATTTTTAAAAATATTCTAAGTGTACATAGTAGAATAACAAAATAACATTAATATTATATTATTCAACGAGGCTAAGTTACGACACTAGCTTTGGCGAGTGACGTAAACTTCGCACTCAAAATCAAACATTTTAGATGGAAAGATTGTGTCAAAACATTTTAAAGGGCAATGAAAAATAGAATATTTTTCCGTGAAGAACGTTCGGCTATATTACAATCCTATAAAATTTCGGTTATTTATTGTTTTTCACATCTAGTTTTAAATGCTGCCTATATAGTACACCCGAAATGGATACCGGAGGTTTTTGGTGGTTGGGTTTCGATTAACTACACATCTCAGGAATGGTCGGCCTGAGACTGTACAGACTACACTTCATTTATCGTTCTTATTCATCTCCGAAGTAATACCTTACGCTGGTTTCGGAGGCTTTTTAACGGAAAAAGAAAAGACATTACATCCCAAGTATTTTCCGAAAAATAGATCGTTCTGTGGTAGAAATGTTAAATTTTATTTATCTGATTATTTTTTTTTTGTTATGTCACATTTAATCAGTTTTTTAAGAGGTACCACTTTTGAAAGTAATTGTTAAAAATATTGAATTGTTACCTGTTTGATTAGGGTTGTAGTATTTGTAGATTTTTAAGAAAAAGTTTTTGATTTTCATAATTCTCTCCTTTTTTTTTAAATGTTTGATTATTCTTCATAAGATCCTTTAGGGGCTTATGGGTGAGTGGTGGTCTCATATCGAAAAAATAGATTGCTTTGAGGCAGGAGAATTTTCTAAAAGTCATTTTTCTATTGTTTAATGGTTGAAAAGTAATTTTATTTAATAAGTGTTTTCATCTTTATGAACACCTGGAGTATATATAGTCGCACAGCGCTATATATATATATATATAGAGAGAGAGAGAGAGAGAGAGAAGGATGTTTCTAAAATTGTGAGCCGGCTATACGTTTTCGGATTCTACTTGTAAAATTAAACAAAATGTATCCTTAGGAAAAAGTAGCAATTTCTCCCTGTCCGCCATTTTCTTATTTTTAAATCACAATATTATTTGTTAAGTTGACTTAAGTTGACTCGCCGTGAACAAGTAGCGGTGACCAGACTTAGAATCGGTCACACGCGATTAACAAATTTATATTTGTTAACCGGCGAAGTGAGACCAATGTGCGGTGTTTGTAATAAAACACTGACAATCAAGCATCTAATAGAAGAGTGTACCATATATGAGGACCTCAGAAAGAGGTTCCGTCTTACAAATAATATTAGTGCTGATCTGGATAATGGAAATGAAGAAAATATAGTTGCATTTTTACACGCCAGTGGACTTCTTAAAGGTGTTTTCTTAAAAGTCTATAAAATGGAAGTTTAAAGCTGTGGTAAAAGATACTCTAAGCGGTAGTTTTATAAATACATATAAGGGAGTCTCGAAGCGTGGCACGTATAGTGACGGGAGGTAGCCCTCTTGCCTAGGCCATTTTGGCTCACCTGCATTCAAGAGCAGTGAGTCGGGGTGTGTCCGATGATGGCATGGGGGACCCTCAAGGGTGGATTGAGGGCGCGAGGCTATGGGTGTACGCCGTGCATGCCTATGGCCTGATATAAGAAGGATTCAACTGCCACGGCACCCTGGCACGACTGATATACTGCTCAACGGCGGTTCTGGTCGCCCCGAGGGTGCTTAAACAAACTATAAATGAGACTACGTAGAAGAAAGAAAGAAAGAAAGATATGGTATTGATAAGATTAATTTTAATTTTAATTTCATGGTCTTTTGAGAACCTATCTCAAATTTTAATATTGGGGCCCTTTACACCCCGTAAGTGTTTGTGATTGTCCTTGTCTTTCATGTTTTAATGTTTATTGTGAAGTTTGTGTTTTTAAATAAAATGTAAGGGCCCTTTACACCCTTACATATGACGATCCTGATGGAGATAATAATTTCTTTTAAAGAATGTGACGAGGGCTAATGACCTTAGCAGTCGATGCCCGTAAAAATTCAGTTAAAAAAAAAAAAAAAAAAAAAAAAAAAAAAAAAAAAAAAAAAAATAATTGTGACACATTGTGACGAGAAAATCAGTAATCAGTTAATAATTCAAACACCCTTACTATTTCACATTCGGAAACGCGCTGATTTTCAGAGTACAACCCACTACGTACATTCGATCAACCAATATATCTAACATACAAACAACAAATTTCAACTAGCTCAGCACTGTGTCTTGCAGCACAAATGCGTATCAAGAATACACCATTACACAGTCAACGAAACTGTGAAGACTGACTTCAAGTCAGTCTTGACTCTCAAATGTCTGTTGCTCAGTCGGTTTCTATTGCCAAAAATAGAAACCGCTGATAAAAAAACGTCAACTTTCCAATTTGCAGCATCGTAACGAACTACGCTTAAAGTCGCACCGCTCAAATTTTTTCGATTTAAACTGAGCGTAACTCAAGAATGACTTAACCAATCTTCACCAAATTTTCACGTGCACTTCTTCAGGAACACTGCTGAAGCGTATCTAAATTTCAATGAAATTGATATAAAAGTTTTGGAGCTACATAAGCCTATATATATATATAAGAAACTACAATTTATGTGAGTGGTATTTTCGTATTCCTCATACCTCAAAACGTAAAGAAAATGAATTTTCACTTCCCCCCACTCCACCCGCACCAGAAATAATACCGTTCCTTTTTTCAAAAAGTCTATAAAAAATTAATATTTATATTTTTTTTCAGAATTATGGCCTTGATCTTTATTTAATATGCCGGAATATGGTTTTGATTTTTATATTTTCAGCCATATCGTTAGTTTTGTCTTATAGTATATATTTTTTTCTATTTACTACACTTTATTTAACACTTTTATTATATAAAAATAAGAGCGTTTCAAACTATATGAACGACGTCTTAGCCTGTTACATAGAAATAAATAATAAAGTTAAAAGCAGAGATAGTTTTATCTATATTACTCCATCGAGTACCGTTAACAATGAATTGAGATAACGTATACTTCATACTTCCCTCATGTTTGGGAATGAAATTTTGTACTAGAGGGAATAAATTTAATCACAATAAGTATCCATTGAATTTTTAATTTGTTTAAAAGTATCAATAACTTTTGAAAAATTATCTGAATAAAAAGATTTCTAAAGTGTAATTTTCTGGAATGATTTAGATTATGTTTAAAGAGAAACTGTATAATATTTGAAAATAGGAAATTAAGCGGTAAACAGACATCAGAATTTCAATTTAAATTCTGTTAATATTAAAAATATATATATTTTTTTTACGTTACAATAACTACGTATAGTAATACCTGAATAGGCTAACAGGATTATTCTTCTTACTTTTAAAATTGGTTTTTAATGCAACGATAAACAAAATGTTCATCAATCATATTTATAACTTTCTTTTTGACGGTGCTTTATTACAGAAACATAGAAGTTACAAATATGTTTGATCTAAAAAAATCTTTTCTGTGATTCATTCATATATGAATTATTACGTGCACTTTAGTACGAGAATAAAACATCGATAGTTCAATAGGTGTCTTCTTTACATAAAACATCACATGTTTTTAAAGGACGAAAATAAATAAATAAGCTTGTACAACTTTTCGTTTCATAAAAACATTTTGTATTTTTAATAGAGAAATTTATTTTTCAGGACTGGCTAAATGTATAGAGCTGAAACTTTGTGTGCTGCTAGGGTACCTAGAGGTTTATTTGAATAAAAATAATGAACCTTATTTCTAAATTCATTATAAAATGGCGGCTATATAAACATTTTAATTGTTAATATCTTTGCAATCGCTGGTTTATTTAAGTGTTATGTTAAAAACATGTTAAGCGTTTTATGACAAAGAAAATGATACCTTATTTATTCTAATCAGTTCATAAATAACAAATTTATTGGAAATATTCTTGAAGCTAGTCACTCTAGATTAAAGAACCAGTTTTCATTTCTTCCCGAATAAAACTAAATAACTCGACACGACATTAATTTTATTAATGTTATCATGTATCAAATTATAATAATTTAAAAATACTGAAAATATTGCAATAAAATAAAATGTTGAAATCATGAAACTATTACAATAATAATTAATACTGAAAAATATGGAATAATACGTCAGCCAAATGATCACCATGGCTCTGTCGGTAGTTGTCCAATATTTTCATAAAAGTTTCAATTACATAATCACATGTTTGTAAGTAATTTTCTTCAGATAGTGAATTTTGTTCGTCACTGTTTCTTCTAGAATTTCGTTTTTCAACTCTACTAGTGTCTCTGAGTTATTGTTATATTCGTTACTCTTCAAATAAGTTCACAAAAAGTAATTGCATGCTGTTAGATTACAAGATTGCCGGCCAGTTCTGATCTCCAAAACGAGACAATATATATGATTTGAAGATTTGGTTTGCAGTAATTGGATAGTTTCACATATTATGTGGCGCAGGTCGTATTGTACTGTTGGAACAAATATCTTCCACGTCTCCATATCTTCTAATTTTGACAAAATAATTCTCGACCATCGCAACGATAACGAACACTATTCACCGTAACAGTAATGCAAGTGTCATTCTCGAAGAAATAGGACCCAATCACTCTCCCAGCAATATTCACGCACTATACCGTCAAATTTTTGGCGATACATGGAATGCTTATATAATGCTTTTCCATTGCTTTGATACGTCAAAAGCAATGGAAAACTACGGCTATTTTTTTTCCAAGAAAATGTAGCTCTCTGTGTTTTCATGTAACAAGATGGAGACGCCTTCCTTGGTAAAATATTCCGGAGGTAAACTAGTCCCCCGTTTGGATCTCTAGATGGGGACTACTAACGAAGGGGTCACCAGAAAATTAAAAAATAACATTCCACAAGCCGGAGCGAAAAGCCTAAAAAGGTTGGTAGATTAGAAAATTGAAAGAGGGAAATGTATAGGTTAAATGTAGATCTAGTAGGAATTAGCGAGGTTCGGTGGGAAGAGGAAATCGACTTTTGGTCAGGTGAGTTTAGGATAATTAACTCGGCGTCAAATAAAGGACAGGCAGGAGTAGGTTTTGTAGTGAACAAGAAGTTAGGAAATAGAGAAGAGTATTTCAAAAAGCTTAGCCATAAATCATTGTAATAAGGATAAAATCAAAACCTAAGTCGACAACGACTATTAACGTCTATATGCCTACAAATGCCCATGATGGTGAGGAGGTAGATTGTGTATACGAATAAATTGACGAAACATTTAAATACATAAAAGGTGATGAAAATTTAATAATAGTTGGAGATTTGAATGCAAGCATCGGAAAAGGTAAGGAAAGAAATATTGTGGGTGAATACGGGCTGGGCAAAAAGAGTGAAAGAGGGGACCGACTTATAGAGTTTTGCACGAAGTATAATTTAGTAATTGCTAACATCCAGTTTAAAAATCATAATAGAAGATTATACTCGTGCAAAAAGCCTGGTGATACTGCAAGGTATCAGATAGATTATATCATGGTTAAACAAAGATTTAGAAATCAACTCGTCGATTTCAAAGCTTATCCTGGAGCAAAAATTGATAGTGACCATAATTTACTGATAATGAAATGTAGATTGGGGTTTAAAAACGTGAAAAGGTGTCAGATGAATCGGTGGTATTTAGAGAAGCTTGAGGAAGAGGAAGTAAAGAAGAATTTAGAGGAGGACATCGCAAGAGGTCTGAGTAAAAAAGATAAGGTAGAAAATGTAGAAGAAGAATGGGAGAATGTTAAAAAGGTAATTCTTAAATCAGCAGAAGCAGACTTAGGCAGAACAAAGACAACAGGTAGAAAACTTTGGATTTCAGACGATATATTGTAGCTGATGGATGAACGAAGAAAATATAGGAATGCTAGTGATAAAGAAAGTCTCGCCTCCTGAAGTAATGCTTTATTAGAGGTTTCCCAGATGGGGTCACACAGAAGTGGAGGTTGAGGTTTAGTCGGCAGTGTGCCGGAATACAATTTTATGTAACAACTTGCGGAACCTGTTAGCGTATCCGACACTGAAAGAACAAAACTAAAGTAATGAAATGTAGTAGAAATAATGTAGATGGACTACAGAATAAAAAAAATAGGAAGAGAAAAGATTATGGAGGTAAAAGAATTTTGTTGATTTGGGAAGTAGAATTGCTAAAGATGGACGTAGCAGGAGCGATATAAAATGCCGAATAGCACAGGCGAGACGAGCTTTCAGTAAGAAACGTAATTTGCTTACATCAAAAGCTAATATAGGAAAACATTTTTGAAAGTATATGTTTGGAGCGTAATTTTATATGGAAGAGAAGCTTGGACGATCGAAGTAAAGATTAGAGGCTTTTGAAATGTGTTGCTATGGGAGAATGTTGAAAAATAGATGGATGAATAAAGTGACAAATGAAGAAATGTTGCGGCAAATCGATGAAAAAAAAGCATTTGGAAAATGTAGTTAACAAGACTTGTTAGGCCACATATTAAGGCATCCTTTGATATTGAAGAGACATGTAGAAGGGATAAATTGTGCAGGCAGGCAACGTTTGGAATATGTAAAATAAATTGTTAAGGTTGTCCGATGAAGGGGGTATACCGAATTGAAACGACGGGCACTAGATAGGGAATCTTGGAGAGCCTGCATAAAACTAGTCAAATGACTAAAGAAAAAAAAAGAAATGTTATAAACTACCCTAGATAGTAGTTTTCACTGCCTCAAATTCGACAAGTTTTGTTTTTTCACGTACCCGTTAAGGAGGATATGAGCGTCGTCATTAAAAATATTTTCTTTAAATTCATTATTCACTTTCAATACCTAATTGACGAAGTTTCTTCGTTGATTGTCTCAAAAAAGCAGATCTTGCGTCAATTAATTCTGTATGTATGAAGGAGAAGAGGCCTTTTGTCAAAATTCGTTGTACTATATCCCGTAAACTGTTTTAATTGTTGTACTCGATGGCAAATATTGGCATATTGATGTTTTAGGATTAATTGTTTCACTGTCACACAATCCAACGCATTATTTTGCATACCGACCGGAACTTTGACGCGCACACGAAGTATCATCTTTGAGGGAGATGCTTTGAGACGTATGCTCTTAATTTTTCATCAACAATTTACTGAGATGTGGTATTGTGCATACAGAAATATGAATACAGAAATTTTTTCATTGTTTCCGCCAAACACTCCCAATTTTTAAAATTTATTTTTATATTAAATAAACGTTGCTCTGATGTGTAATGTGGCATTTCTTAAACTTCTAAGTCTCTTTATCTGTCTCTTTTTATCTGATAAGACAGATATCAAACATGGCGACTAAGAAATTTATAGTTTGAAAATGGCGCGTAATTTAAAATACCATTTCTTATTGAGATATCTTTATTGAAGAAAATTTTTTGTAGCGTGTGAAAATGCCATGCCTGACCGGGATTCGAACCCGGGACCTCCGGATGAAAGACTGAGACGCTACCACTCACGCCACGAAGGCCGGCATTTAAGAAAACTTGATTTTACTGAATATAACTATCATTCATGTCATTACAATCATTACGTGCCAAAATCAAGACAACTAAATTAATAAATATTGTTATTTAAAACATCAAGGAAGTTAGAAAAATCTGCATAATGATAATTTACTTAACTTACTAACTTTCAAGCGATGATAGTATTATTATAATTAATAATATTATTAATTATCTTTAAAGAATCTTTTCAAAATTTTTGGATTACAGTAGATTATTACTGATTCTATCAATTTTACGATACTATTTCACATTTTATCAATCAAATAAAATTTTGGCTCTTGCCATAATATATTTTTACTTGTAAGGCATTTCCTGTATCTTAATTATCAAAACTTATTTTTAAGTAAAATATTATTGCGTACTAAAAATCCATTCCAAAGCGAGATAAATTTACTAGTTCATTAACATTTATTATCCTGTGTACGTATAAAAGATATATAACGTTTTATATATAGTAATAAATACGATTAGAGTTATTAACTTAATAAAAAATGTAGCATGTTTTACATAAATATTGTTAACTATACAGTTTTAAATATTGTTAAATTAAGTATGAAATTGTTTTACCGACTTTTCGAAGAAAATTACGGTATATTACTTTCGGTCACACGGTAGGTTTGGTTGCATTTTCTTCACGTTTTTAGGTACAAGGAGTTCGAAAATATAATTTACTTAAGATGTAATTTCCTTGTATGTATATATATATATATATGTAAATGGTGTTATAGAGGAAGAAGAGGAAGTTGAGGAGGATGAAATGGGAGAAACAATACTGAGATCTGAATTTAAGAGAGCATTAAAAGATTTAAATGGCAGAAAGGCTCCGGAATAGACGGAATACCTGTAGAATTACTGCGCAGTGCAGGTGAGGAAGCGATTGATAAATTATACAAACTGGTGTGTAATATTTATGAAAAAGGGAAATTTCCGTCAGACTTCAAAAAAAGTGTTATATGTTATAGTCACGATACCAAAGAAAGCAGGGGCAGATAAATGTGAAGAATACAGAACAATTAGTTTAACTAGTCATGCATCAAAAATCTTAACTAGAATTCTGTACAGAAGAATTGAGAGGAGAGTGGAAGAAGTGTTAGGAGAAGACCAATTTAGTTTCAGGAAAAGTATAGGGACAAGGGAAGCAATTTTAGGCCTCAGATTAATAGTAGAAGGAAGATTAAAGAAAAACAAACCAACATACTTGGCGTTTATAGACCTAGAAAAGGCATTCGAGAACGTAGACTGGAATAAAATGTTCAGCATTTAAAAAAAAAGGGTTCAAATACAGAGATAGAAGAACAATTGCTAACATGTACAGGAACCAAACAGCAACAGTAACAATTGAAGAACATAAGAAAGAAGCCGTAATAAGAAAGGGAGTCCGACAAGGATGTTCCCTATCTCCGTTACTTTTTAATCTTTACATGGAACTAGCAGTTAATGATGTTAAAGAACAACTTAGATTCGGAGTAACAGTACAAGGTGAAAAGATAAAGATGCTACGATTTGCTGATGATATAGTAATTCTAGCCGAGAGTAAAAAAGATTTAGAAGAAACAATGAACGGCATAGATGAAGTCCTACGCAAGAAATATCGCATGAAAATAAACAAGAACAAAACAAAAGTAATGAAATGTAGTAGAAATAACAAAGATGGACCACTGAATGTGAAAATAGGAGAAGAAAAGATTATGGAGGTAGAAGAATTTTGTTATTTGGGAAGTAGGATTACTAAAGATGGACGAAGCAGGAGCGATATAAAATGCCGAATAGCACAAGCGAAACGAGCCTTCAGTAAGAAATATAATTTGTTTACATCAAAAATTAATTTAGATGTCAGGAAAAGATTTTTGAAAGTGTATGTTTGGAGTGTCGCTTTATATGGAAGTGAAACTTGGACGATCGGAGTATCTGAGAAGAAATGATTAGAAGCTTTTGAAATGTGGTGCTATAGGAGAATGTTAAAAATGAGATGGCTGGATAAAGTGACAAATGAAGAGGTATTGCGGCAAATAGATGAAGAAAGAAGCATTTGGAAAAATATAGTTAAAAGAAGAGACAGACTTATAGGCCACATACTAAGGTATCCTGGAATACTCGCTTTAATATTGGAAGGACAGGTAGAAGGAAAAAATTATGTAGGCAGGCCACGTTTGGAATATGTAAAACAAATTGTTAGGGATGTAGGATGTAGAGGGTATACTGAAATGAAACGACTAGCACTGGATAGGGAATCTTGGAGAGCTGCATCAAACCAGTCAAATGACTGAAGACAAAAAAAAAATATATATATAGGCCTAAGTATATATTGTGTGGCTCGAAAATCTCAAAATCTACTGGATTAATTTCATTGAAATTCATATATGCTGTAGTTCAGCATCTGAAATGTTTCATGTGGAAATTTAATGAAGATTGGTTGAGTCGTGCTCAGTTTAAAGTCGAAAGCAGACAACATAATCTCAAACTTTGTATTGGTGTATTTTTCATACTCGTTTATGTAGTGAATCACAATGATGAGTTAGACGAAACTTGATGTTTGGGCATAGAGTCTACTCGTTAACTGAACGTATGTAGTACATTGTAGTGCGTTTCTAACTACGAAAAAGTACCAAAATTAATCGTCGGAAACGAAAGATCGGTCTTTTTGTGGAGAACTGCGCAAGAGTTTTTTTTTTTTTTTTTTATTGGAACAGTCATTTAGGTGCCTTAAAATTTTAAAAATTACATTATTTATTACTTTTATAAATTGTTTTTGTTTGTATTTCTACCTTTTAATTATTATTACCTCATACAAAATTTTCATTTCGTTTTCATTTTATCAATGCAATTAAGAATTGTAAAAAAAAATTGAGATACTGTAGTGCACAGACGCTTACATATTATATATACACACATACACACCTATATAGCAGATCCATATATCACATCGCATCACCTAGCTATTTGGTCAGTCTAATGTCTAACTGATATAAGTAAAGGACACTTTTTCTTCTTATACTTCTATGTTTTTTTTGTTACAAGAACCGTAACGTCCCATTTCAGGTTTTCTTTCTTCTTTCCCTCTGATTTCAGCAGCGTGTAATGTAATTTTCCCTAATGTTACTTTAAATCCTTTCTTTGAATTTAGAAAAAACACAATCTTTTCTTGACGTTTTTATTAAGTAATCCAGCGTTTTTTTTTGTTGTTTTTTTTTTTTTTTAATAATAATATTTTTTGAAAAGTAGTTATTAAATTAAACCGTAATTATTATTCGATTAAAATTTAAGTAATTCTTTAATTTTTTATAAAAAATATAAATCCTACAGCGGTTTATTTCTTCGTAAACGTTAACCTAAATTCTTGGATCTAATGGTAATGAAAAAAAATTATAATAATAGAAAAGGAAGTTAAATTACAGAAAATTAGTTAAATTATTATTTTTTAAATGAAAAACGAAGGTATATTTTCTTTCTTTTAGCATATAATCACCTTATATTAACACCTGCTTATATTAACACGTGACTACCTATTTATAAAAGTTTTCTCATTCAGGCCACCAGATTTTTTAATATCACTTAATACATGTTAAAATATTAATTAAACTTGTTATTATCATCTCATTGTTTGTATACTATAAAAGAGAAAATACAACTCTTATTTAACATGACCTACAAGAATTATTTCTTTGTTACAAACCAAATTACTATAGACAGTTCAAGCATTGAATTAAATAATATATACAGAGTGTTTTATATAAAACGCAACCCATCATCATTGCTTTACATCAATAGATGTATTAAAACAGGTATGTTTTCTTATCAAATTTTACGGCATATTAAATTCTAGAAAAATAACAAAAGTAGCCATAATCTTCCTGAATACACAATTCCACACTTTTTATTGTGTTTCTTGCAACTCTTTTCAGAGATTGTAACTGATTATTCAATACAGCTTCTTTGATATTCACCTTCAGTTAATCTAATGTTTGTAGTTTGTTGCTGTAGGCTTTTTCTTTGAGATAGCTTAAAAGAAATAAAATCTTCCTAAATTAAATCTTGAGATTTCGGTGGTAGTAAGTCACGGCTAATAATGCAATCACCAAAAACTTCGTTAAATGAAAACAATTGTTGAATTTCTGTAGTGTGATGTTGCGCCGTCATATTGCAACCAACAATTTCGATCTTCCTCTTCTGAGAATGCTTTAAAATAATCTGATATCATTCTAAATTAATTGTGTATTCAAAGAAAAATGAAGCAAAAACTTTTTTCTTGATATCGCAAACTTCGACCTCCACCTTCTACGGATGCAATGGTTTTTTATGATATGGTTGGGGATTTTCATCACACCAAACCCTACTGTTCTGACTGTTTTAAGTAGTCGTCTAAATGGAAAACCGTTTCAGATAAAAATAGTGAGTCCATAATATGCACCCCCTTGCGCACAAATCAAAGCATTCAATTACAATATTCTGTCCATTTTTCTTTGTAGGGATCATTTACCTGATAAAATTATAAACTATTTCACTTGACAAGCGTTTTTTTTTCCAAATCAGTTAATAGGTCATTGATTTCAGTGACTGTCTCTGCATTCAAAAATTGTCCTCTCCTTTTTGTTCCTTATCGTTAAAAGAACATTTAGTTTCTGAATTAGTCACTAAAAGTCAACTCAGACGTTTGTTAAAGACTTGTCTATCTCGGTACTTAACTGTGATAAGATTCTTGCACTGCAGTTCTTATACGGATCGCGTACTCAAGTACTAATCAAAAATAAAAAACGGTCGTCTTCTGAAAAAAACCATACTCTCACTAACAATGGAATGATTATCAGATGATGGACGAGTCCATTTAAGTAGAATGTAGGAGATTAGGTCTATAATAAATTATATAGAAGGCTGATTGATGGTTGCGTTTTAAATAAGACACTCGGTATTAAAAAAAGAAAAAACACAATATAACTAATGGAAAATGAGAATTTAACTGAAGTAAAATATAACATATCATTTAATATAAGCGAACAACGAAATGACACTAAATAGTTGCATAAATTACTAATTCATCGTTAAAATTTAAGAAAAAGATTTAAGTAAAAGAATTAAAGTATAATAAATAAAACTTATAATAATGAACTTGGATTAATATTTTTTTTAATATTTCATGGAAAATATTCATTTATGTAAAAGTGAAAATCAATAAAAACAGGACAAACAACTTCGTTTTCTCTGAGGCAACGCCATTCCACGATATATTTAATGCATTGAAATGTGACGCATTATGACGCAAAATGGCTTGAAATAAATACTAACTTTCTAGATCTCACTGTATCCAAACGTAGAGTGAAATGAATCTCATTATTGCCACATGTCAATCAAAACATTAACAAAAACGGAAGATGCGATTTTTTTAAAGTTACATTTATTAATGAATTAGATGTCATGAATAAGCGTTTGGTGACAAAATGTTTTGCACTAAGCATGCTATAAGCTTCTAATATTTTTTAGGGAAAAAAGGGTGTAAAATCAGGTTATTTAAGAAAATATCTTTTTCTACGGCTGTTACAACGTTTGAATTACGCGGCTGGAACTTTCTTTCTTTTTACTGTTTACCCTCCGGTAACTACCGTTTAGATAATACTTCAGAGGATGATATTGTATGATGAGTGTGAATGAAGTGTAGTCTTGTACAGTCTCAGTTCGACCATTCCTGAGATGTGTGGTTAATTGAAACCCAACCACCAAAGAACACCCATCGGTATCCACGATCTAGTAGATACGCGGCTGGAACTAGTATGATACAGGTGTTCAACCGATCAATCATATGTATCAGCTGTTATTTGTTTTATTTTATTTTACTTTATATTAATCCGATGAAATTGTTAGCAAGCAGAAGTTAATTTGAAGGTTACCGTAATTTGAAGGTAACTAACTTTCTATATTACGTTGTTATTCTTTTGTTAATTATTTTGTATTCTGAGGAAAAAATATCTTTAATACCGATCGATATTAAAGAAAAGCCAGACCTTATGACTAATCACCTATTGCTACAGACATGTATTTAAAAAAGAAAAATGTATTTTGTCATTGATTTAAATCAATAATCCTAATATTTTCTCAGCCGTAGAAAAAATACGGTATGCAACTCTCTATAATGGCCATTAATGGACTCTTGCGAAGTTTATCGACACTCGCCAAGGCTCGTGTTATAACCTACTTCGCACTCGTGCATCAGTGACTGTCATAGGCTTGCATAATGCATTATTACAGTATATAAAGTAACATCCAGCAATCTTTTTAACAAAATGAAATTGTTTGATTATACCCTTAATTATAAACATATTTGGGTTTCGATATCATATTTGGATAGAATATGGTAAAGAGCGAGAAGAGAATACCTTATTTCATTCTTTTTATCTTTTTAGAATTTTGTATTTTTAATGTAAAGTAATACATTACATTAGTATATCATTTTGGTTATGTATTTGGGCAATTAAATTTAGTGGTGGGAGATACTAAGCCCTTTTTACCTTTTTGTACAAAGTAAAGGAGGTATTGTGTCGCAAAAAATTTCGGTTTTCAGATTTCAACGGAAATATCCATTTTGATCATACCTGAATCCATTCTGACTAGTTTTGGCGTGACGTCTGTACGTACGTATGTATCTTGTGTAACTAAAAAGTGATTAACCGTAGGATGTTGAAATTTTTGATTTAGGACTGTTATAACAACTAGTTGTGCACCTCCCCTTTTGATTGCAATCGAAAAACCAAAAGAGTCCAAAAAAGCTTTTTATTAACTACAGTAATAAGCCCTCATTGAGAGCTTTTTAACCATATATCATAAGTGGTACTTATTTTCATTAGTTCAAGAGTTACAGCAAAATAAAATTTTAATTAATGAAATATTTGGATCTTACAAGGGAAGGCACATCGATTCGAATCAGACTTCATCCATTTTTTTTCATTTTTTTTTTAAATTTAAATATATTGATTTATTGATAATTATTAAACCGTAATTGTAAAAAAAATGTACAATAAATAATAACTATTCAATAATAAGTTGTTCGTATTAATAAAATAAAATTTTATGTACACGATAAAAAATGTCTATGTGTAATGCAATAGGCATTATTTCATGTGTGTATGTAATAGATTTGGCCAAACAACTGATTATTTAATATTATAATTTAGAATCGTATTATTTTTAGATTTTCTAGTTTAATTTCTGTTTAATTTTATTTACATTAAAGTTTACTACAGGTGACTGAAAAATAGACCCTCACAAGAACAACATATACACTTAGGCATACATGCTCGATCTTTAATAAATCACAAAAAATTGTTATCGTTTAGTTCACATTACTACTCTGATATTGCCGGACAATATTCTCCCTAAGTCAGAGTTCATCATTTCGTTTATTTGTTTTTTGTTGTCAATCATTTAATCGCTCTTTGGTTTAATATAATTCTTCTGATCTTAATTTGGGTACACGTTCTCTAGTTTTCAAATTTTGTTTCTGTTTATACAAAAACCTTTCTTAATCTTTTTATTATTTCTTTGGTTTTAACATTTTCTTCCCCTTTACACTTAACATCTTCTCTTTATGTTTTTACTTTTTCTTTGTTTTTAACATTTTTTCCTCTTTATATTTATCATCTCTTATTAATTTTTTTATTCTTCCATTTTTCTTAACATTTTCTTCCTCTTCATATTAATCTTCTTGTCTTTTTTTTAGTTATATTTCTTCATGTTATCTTTCTTCTTTCTGTATGTTGTTTCTCTTTAATTTTTGATTATTCTCCAAATAATCCAATAATAAAAACTGAATATTTTACACCGTAAGGTCGAAATTAACATTCGTAACCAGTATAGAGGAGTTCACTAAACGGAATAGTTAATTTATTAACTTTTATTTATACGACACACCAAAATCTGAAACTTTTTTTGATCAGCAACTAACGAAGATACGAATAATACTGATCTGGTAATAAGAGTAATATTGGGATTTTTACTCTATCGTAATATTTCATGCAAGATTGTTGGATTAATAATTGTATAAATAATTAATGTTAATAAAAACTAATATTTCAGTAATTATGTAACCGTCCACTTGATTAAAGAATTGGAGGATCGTCACTTTCAAATGAAATAAGATTAAATGAAGTGCAGCAAAAAATGTGTTTTTGCTGCAAAAATCAGATTTTTTTCTCAGTTATCATTTTGTTTGTTATCTTCACGTTGAATTAACCGATTTATATTAAATATTGTACTAGTACTTCTGAATATGATTTATTAATGAGGTTTATTTTTAGTTACAATTGATTAAGGGGGTTGGGAAGTAAGATCAGTGTAGGCCCCGTACCTCAAAATTTTACTTAGATAGATTAGTCGTTTTTATAATTCTTTACTTGCATATTTACATACTTGTATATTTTAATGTACTACTTGCTTTTTTCCTTAGTAGTAGTCTGTGTAGGGCGAATTTCTCGGATGTAGGCTTTTTATTGGTATATTTCCCTACTATCTAATTTTTGTTTTTGTATTTACCTTTAGTAAATTTCTATGGTTAATGATTTGATCATATAATGATTAAACTGACGTCTATCTAGTTTTGTATTTTAACTTCTTTTTGCTTGGATTTTATCGTTCTTTTTTTTACGAATTTATTTTAATAACCGTTTAAGCTTAAATACCTTTTTGTGTAGATTTTTTACAAATTTGCTACATTTTTTATACACTAGTAACTTGTATGCTGTAGATATTTCTTTAAAATTCAAATTTGGCTTCTCTTTTTCCTTTAAAATCTAATTAGACACCTTTGTGCTTAAAGAACAATGTGGTTAAATAATTGGAGGTGTAGTCAGTGATTCCCTACTGTCATTGTTTATTAAAATAATCAAATATTATTTAATTTTGAATGAATATTAGTTAATTTTGAATGAAACAGTTCCTTTCTTTAGTGAATAAATCTAATATTTTATTCCTAAACTTTAATTTTTGGCTATGTAATTTTTTCAATTGAAAACACAACATGAATTCTGGATATTCATAACGAATCCATTTTTTTTATTTGTGACTTATTAAAACATTACGGAAAAATAAGATTGATTAAACTCGCTTTCAATTCAAAGATAAGAGATTTTTTTTTTAGTTACTCTAATTACAGTACAAATTTAAAATTGAATGTACCAGATCTCTGTACTTATCAACTTATTTTTTGAGTCTTTTTTTCAATACTTGACACGGTTTCAACGTTTCTTTTCAACATCATACCTACACAAACACGCAAAGAAACATTATCGTAAGAAAATGTAGCAAAAATGTGATCTTTAAAATATTTTTGTCTTTTTTCAACTATCGGTAATTTGATCAGCGAAGTGTCACTTTTTTCAAAATAATATTTTAATTATTATTATTGGCAGGATTATTTCCTTACGATTAACCCTTTTTCATAATTTACATTGATTTTATAAAACTGTAGAGACAGTTTTAAAAGCTTAACCCAAGAGAAGCCTCTTCAGTTTTCTGCAAATAAAATTATGAATATTTACTTAGTTTTGTGTAAATTCTTGATTATTGCTCAAAAATGTTCAATTGGGTTAAAGTCACATTTCTATCAGTACGGTATGGTGCCAAATCTTGTTTGAAAACTCCATTGCCTTGTGGGAATTTATTTTGAAGTTGTCAAAAACCTACCTTTCAGAATCTTTATATATCCATCACTTTTTAACATCTGCTGGAAGTAATGAACAATTGCTTTCAAACGTGAAACAAGCACAAAACATTTGTTCTGGGAAGATTTAACCGATTGTTGGATGTGAATCGATAATGCGTTTTTATCTGATTCTTTTCTAAGTATGGAACCCTTTGCTTCTGGACATAAAAACGTGACTCGTCGGAAAACATAACAATTTTCCAGCCTTCTTGGTCCAGTTAGCATTTTCTTTAGCCTACAAGAACCTTTTTTTTGCACATTGCTTGTGCTAAAAGCTGCTTTTTAACTGACCGTCTTAGAAGCTTTTCGTCTGCAAGAAGTAGACGTCTAACAGTTGTCACGTGAAAATTTGTTCCACTGGAACCGCTAATTCTCAATTTAAATCCAGAGCAGATATTTTTGGATCAAGTTTACTTTTTCTCATTAGTAACCGATCCTATGTTAAAGTAAAATGACTTAAAGATAAATGACATAAATTGGATAATTTTCAATCAATGGAAGGATGGTTTGTTAATCGATAAAATTACAACACATGGATTTCCTCCTGCTTACTCCTTATTTCTTTATTCGAATACGTTAAATGAACGTTTTACAAGTTGTAAAACACCAGTTTTAGATCGATCACCAAACTGAATGTTTCCAAACAATTAGAATAAACAAAATTCAAACCAATTACAACAGTTTATTCACGAAAAATTAAAATTTTTAACCGGTCATAAGAAGTACAAAAAAATTTGGCCGACCGTAATATGTGTCGCTTCAGTCACTCCAGAACTTAAATATTCAAAATCTATCTTGAATATTCAATAAACGAATCATAATACTATTTTATCTTTATCTTTCTAAGTCAAAAGAGATTCTTCAAACAACCACTTAGGAAATAACAAGCTACCTTGCTGTATGTAGTAGGTCATTTACTACAATATGGATTTATGACAATTATTATTATTGTAATATCCAGATATAATGAAGAACATTTTCAACATTTTATTATGTTCCAATTAATATAAATAAAACCAATTACCAAACATTATAACTGATAATTATATTTTATGTAACTATTTTATTATTACTAATAATATATTATTTGTTATTTGACTCTAAATCGCTTATGACTTTAATTGTTGACGCGACTATAAATAAAATAATGAAAACACAAAATAAAATTCCTTAAAATCATATTAGATTAATTAATGAAAGGATGTAACTTAGGGACTTTTAATTTTTGTAAGTCACGATTGAAATGTAAGGAAATAATCTATCGTAGTTCTTATGTTAATGATTTAATAGCGTTATTTTTCTTAATGAATAAAAAAACAACGTAATCAAGAAAAATTATTTATTGAACGTGGAGGCCATACATATTCATTATGTATGGTCTCCACCATTTCCACTTATATCCATTTCCGAAAGTGGATATAAGTATGCTAGTATTATAAAAATTCAGAACGTATTCGCTTGGTTATCGTCTACAAAATGAAAATTTAGGTTTCATTTTTTAAATACCAACGGTATTTAGTTTTTTCACAACCGAAGATCACTTCAGTTAGTCAGGTTTAGTATAAAAGAAATTAGTGTGAATTTTTCTTTTTCGATAAATCTTTTGATAGCATTACAATATTTGAGATATTTACGGTATAATTTATAATGTGCATCAATGAAAATATTTTTTGTTGGAAACCGAAAGACGTCGATTTGAATGCGGTTTTATTAACCGTGTATGCGCGCGCGCGAACACACACACACACACACATATACATTAACAAACTTCTGAGGGTTTGAGAAATAATTGTTTATTTATGGTAAAATTTATGATTTGAAGATAGAAGGATAATATGCAAAGCGGTAATGCATTGGAATTGTTTGCTGTAAATACAATACACTGACAATACGACCTTCTAATTCAGTCGCATCTTGATACGACCTTCCTTAAGGAAAGATTAATGACGATTAATAATACGAACGGAAGGAAATTAGTTGCTTTCATGAGGCTGTTTTGCTTCATGAAATACAACATTATGTGTTTTCTCTTCTTCCCTTTCTTCCTGGTTTTGTCTTTATCTTTGTGACAATGGTTGTGTTTGTGTTCGCGCGCGCGCGTGTGTGTGTGTTTATCTGTTAAAAAATAATCTGCAAGGGGGATTATTTTAATTTTCAATTGTCTTTAAATGAGAAATCTATAAATCCTTTATTTAATTAAAATTTTAACTTTTAAGAGGAAATTATAAAAAATATTTTTAATACTCTTCTAGCGAAAACGTTAAAAATAATATTAATAGAAGATGATGTTACCATACATTTTTTTGGATGTTTTAAAAGACAAGTGCTAACTTTATTTCATTTCTCGTTTATATTTCCGATATTATAACTATTAAAAAAGAAAGATTTTGTATTTTGAGAGAACATATTTATTTTTTAAACTTAGGATAAATAAATTCCCCCCCCCCCCCTCCAGTCATTACCCAATATTCACCTCAACCCCAGGTTTAAATTTTTTATTTCTGTATCCCTTTGTCACTTGGAGTATACCAAAGATAAAATCTGAGACACCAAAGATAAAAAAAAAATATATCACGAACCAATTATTCTACAGTTCTTTATAATCTTTCTTTTATGGATACAGCAGGTGTCCATCCCGTAAAACATTTCTTTAGAAATCAAATTATTATTTTTTAAGATGGAGGTAACACATAACCGAATCAGGGATTTGCAGCGACCATCCTTTTTTACATACCACGGTACATTGGTTTTCCTCTAAGTACTAAACAGATTTTTGAGAAAAGAGTTAGGCATTCAGAAAAAAAATTCTTATCCATCCGTAGAATTGCGATGTGTGAAAGTATCCATTTTATTTCTGTTAATACTTTACGAAAAGTAGATTATGTACTTGATGACTTGATGATGTCAGTAAGAAAACGTTACCTTTATAATTTGAGAAATTGCAATGTCCTGTTATACTAAACATTATTACAAGAAGCTTCAAAGCAAAAGTTAATGAAATAAAAATTGTCATAATGAACTGCAAACTACGCTAATAATGAATACATTACATCATATCAGCATCTGTCCTTTATCCGGAAGGTCCGGGGAGTTTTGAATCATAAGAGTTTTTTCATACGCAAAAAAATTTTGATTATATATTCCCAGGCATAAGTTTCGAGCGTATGTGATAAATCACATTGTATTTAATAAACTTACTCTGATATTTTCCGGTAATATATAAATATTCTATTTATAATAATAAAAATGTATCTTATTTTTCCGTCAGATTGTTTGAATCAGTTGTTAGCCTTAGTTTCCATAATTGAAAGTTCAGGATAGAGGAATAGTTAATTTTTTCTGTAAAAACATTCGTAATTAAATTTTTACTGGAAAAAATATTACAATCCAATTTTATCTTTGGTAATACGAGTATATTTATAAAATTTATGAGTCAATTATTGTAGCAAAACGTCAATTATTTAAAACTAAATGTTACAAAGATAAATTGAAATTTTCGATTCGTCAGGATTTTTCAAACTAAACTTTCAGTTACAGAGTGATTGAACATTAAAATGAAATACATTGAAGGGATAAATTCATGAGTTATATTTGTGTATTTTTATAATACAACCGATGATTACGAAGATCAAGTTATGCAATTAATTTTTCAATTCAACCATTTTAAGTTCTACTTGTATCTTTATGATAAAATAATTCCTTTTATTGAAAATCAGTAACCAAAATTATGAATCCATTTTTTCATATTTTTATATAAAAATATTTATTTATAATTTTATGAAACATAGTTAAATAACTAAATAAATGCAGAAAACGTTTTAAGAGTTAAAAATTTGAAATTAAGAAAATGTTTTTTTTCATTTTGGGGGTTCACACTCATGGGGAAGTATTCCGATAAAATTAATTTAAAAAAAATAATCCGTTACTGCTGAAAATTAAAAAAAAAACTTTTTAAAATTGTTAAAAAATACAAAGATACAGCCAGAATTCTAAATAAAAAAAAAGTTGTAATTTTCTAGAAAGGGGTGAAAATTCTCGGCTAATTTTTTTTTTTTTTTTTTTTAAGAAATACTTAAAAGTAAGGGCTATCAGAAAATTTGGATTTCTACATTTTAAATTCAACGGGTAACTTGCGAGATGAATTAAATTTAAAATAAATTTTTAAAAACTTTTTAAAAATTAAAAAAAATATTTTTTGTTACCTTCGGAGTGAGATGGAGAATATTTTTCTGTATTGATTTGAATGGTTGTTGCTTTAAACGTACATATGCAAAGTACTTCCTTTAACTCCTTTCCTGATAAATGTATATTCGATGAATTTTAAATAAAACTGTTTGGTAATTTGTGATCTGGTTAAAAAACTTCAAATTTTGTAAGAAAAGGTTTTTGCTAAAGGGTTTTTACTAAGTAGATTTTTCAAATTTTATTTCTACTAAGAGACTCCTACTTCTTTTTCAAAAAATTTAATATATTCTTTATCCCGAAGGTAGTAACGGTGTACAAAGTTTGAAGAAAATCGGTCAACGGAGTCCAAAATTATAAGACCAAATACAAACCATCATATATATACATGCATACGTAAATGTCCAACAAAAATCGATTTTTTGGACTTGAGGAAAAACTCTTTTCCAAAATCCAAAATCTTTTTCGCAGATTATATATAATTTATTTTAATCTTTTATTTTTTATTATTTTTTGGTTAAATTTTTTTAATGTCTCCCTAAGACAAAAACTTAAAAAAATTTTTTTTTACCGATCTATAGAATTCCTGTTATAGCCTTAGCTACTCCATTAGCATCTATCGTTAAAATCAAAAACTAATAGTCACCTGGATACCAATTATTTTAAATAATTATTTCATCAATTTTAGACAACGTTTTGCTACTGTGATAATATCCCTCACGTTTTTTTTTTTTTTTTTTTTTTTTTTTATAGGAAAGTGGTCGTGACAGACACGATTCGGATTGTCTCTTTTACCATATTAGCAAAATCTCTAACAATACAAAACCTTGGATAAGAATATGCTTCTGTGATCCCATCTCCCTCCTTATCAATTTCATTATCTCTTTTTATAGATTCATTCTCTTTTAAATGTGAAAACTTCTGATCCTGCGTCAATATTGTTTCATAATTATTCCTTATCGTGTTCTTCAAAATCAGTGCGTAAATAAAAATATTAATCATATAATTATGGAGTTAGAAAAATAAGGTTTTGATTATGTAAGGATATTCATTATCACCTTCAGTTCTAATCGGATCAGTTTTTTAAATATATTCTCATGAAAAAGACCGAATGTTTTCATATTTTGTAAAGTAATTATAGTCTGTGATTCATCTTTAATTCATTGAAACTTTTCATAAAGTAACGTAATTTTGTTTTAAGAATTCCAGGAAGAAGAATGCTCCAGTGTTTTACGTTTAAAATTGCTAATTATGTTTTCCATAATTTGTTTATTTTATTTCCATCGGTCAAATAAAGGTCGAAAAAGGAACTTTTCATGAAATCGGATGGAAATTGGAAGGCAGCTTTTAAAAATTATTATTTTTAAAATAATTTAACGTTTGTTAAATATTATTTTAGTTTTAGGCAATTAGAATACATTTTATTTTTGAATAAATTTCGTATTATGTATGGTAATTTCTATTAATTTACATTCCAAATACTAATAATATATTTATACTTTGAGGGATAAATAATTATATTCTTAGAGTTTTTTATAACCGATTGTTTTGTTATTAAATTGGTCATTACAAGTTTACGAAATTATTTTTTCTCTTTTACTTTTATAATACAACTTTATTGTTATTCACATAGATGAGTGTTTAATAATATATGTAATAGATAATTTATTTATAACTAGATTATTTATATATCTATGCATGAACTCTTCGATAATGTTTTACAATTACTTTGTACATATTATTTACGACTCGCCTACTAAAACATCTGTAATTATTGTTTATTCAACAACGTAGAATACATTTGTTACGTTTGAATGCATGATTAATTAAATTAAAGGAGAAAGGAGGAACTTATAAATTAACCTGTATTATATTCTCCCTTACGAAATCACATTCATATCGCTACATATTTACAACTCATTAGTGAAAGTAAACCTACATTACGTCAACAGATATTAAAGAAAAGAGAACTGATATCTTTATTTCAAATTGAGTGTATCTGAATACGTACATAAATAAATCAAATTTTTATATAATATTCTAGCAGATTATTACACTCAAATACTAGCAGTGCTTCGCTATTGGTAGATTTGAGTGTAGATATATGTACGAGTATATAGATTCAGTGAACGCAATTGAAAGTTTGATAAAACATTAACAAAATGAACATTACGAAACTTCACAAAATTTAACCTTTCCCTTTTACCCTTTCTTCCTCTTATCCTTTGCCCCATTGTCAGTTTCCCATTTTCCTTTTTACAATATTCCCCTCCCTTTTCCCGGTTTTTGTCGTTTTCCTTTCTTTCCCCTTCCCCTTTCTTTCCCCTTCCCCTTTCTTTCCCCTTCCCCTTTCTTTCCCCTTCACCTTTCTTTCCCATTCTCATTTCCTTCCCATTCCCCTTACCTTCCCATTCCCCTTTCCTTCCCCTTCGAATGTCCTTTCCCCATTTATCTTTCCCTTATTTACAACTTCCCTTCACCTTTCCCCTTTCCATTTCTTTTTCCCATTTTCCCCTTCTTCCCTTTTTAACTTTTACCTTTCTCGATTTTTCCTTCTTTCCCTTATCCGATTTTTTCCTTTTTTTCCAGCGCTTAAATCGGTCTAGTAGTTTTTTAGTTTATGGTGGACACACATATCGGAAACATTGAAATGGGATCGTAAAATATTTAGTACAGCGTGTGTTACGTTTACGTCCAACAAATAGCGCTGTTTTTTAAAAAAAAAAACATGTTTTTACCAGGTGTTACATCTTAGGAATATAAATAATAGGTATATAAAAACGCGCGCGTATTTGAATGCAACATCGTGTCAAAATTTCAAAACAATCCGTGAAGAACTTTCGGAGATTTAAGATTTTGAACAAATAAATATTACCATTTTTATTTGTATAGATTAATTTATTATCTTACAAATTATAATTTATAATAAAATTAAAAATTTTTTTATACATATCTTTTTTGTTAATAGTCACGGGAAGCTCACACTTTGATATTCCTTCCATATTGCAATTCCTCACCACCGTTTCTAACATATGAAATCCAGTTTCACTTTTCATTATTTTTGAAGTTTTTTTGTTAAAATAACAATTTTTAAAATTAGTTCACAATTTATAAAAGAACTGTACCATCCTTTAAAATTTTAAAATTTTATTTTATTATCGCTTTTTTATGAAAAATAATAAAGCTATGATTTAAATACATAAATCTTATTTACTTATTATTCATACTATTATACAAAATGCATTTTTTAATATTAAAAAAGAATTAATTTTCTCTCATATATTTTTAAAATCTTATGTGAAATTATTCATATCAGTTGATACAAATAAAAATAAAAATATTCCTGGTTATTATATAATCATTAAATTTACTATAAAGACAACATTTAAATTATTTTTTTTTTAAATTTAAGTTCAAAGACGTACAACATAAAATATCTGGTCTTCTCTTCACAAATTTGCCGTACCTTCTTGTGTTGGAACAAACACTTATTTAATAGTAACAATAGGTTTACTCCATCTAGTTCCTTAAAATAGGTATATGCAGAATATAATATTTTTTACGCTGAAGTGGACATTCTGAATAATTTTCAAACCAAACTAATACGGATTGTCTGTGGTGTGATGATTGTTACCTAAACAAAGATGACGTTTATTTATATAATAGTTTCCACTTACCAACAATCTTCAATAGTATATTCGAACGCTTTCGGATTAGTAATCCATTCTCAGGAACATTGATTTGTTATAATTATAATTGTTTACTTCACATATCATTAATTATGCTACCTTGAATTTTAAAACCAAAAATTATAAATGTAACAATTGATCAACAATTGTGACCTTCATACTGACATGACGGATAACGTTAACATTATTTTATCTTTTGACGATCAGTTGTTATATTTATAATTTTTGTTTCTAAAATTCATGTTAGTATAATTAATCATATGTGAAGTAAATAATTATAACACATCAATGTTCCTGAGGATTACTAATCCGAAAGCGCTCGAAATTACTATTAAAGATTGTTGGTAAGTGGAAACTATTATATAAATAAATTATATATTAATATCAACGGGCAATAATTAATAAAATTAATTTAAAACATGACGTTATATACTAATCTACCTAAGATAACAATAATACCAAAGTAAGCAAATTAAAATTCAGATGTTTATTCGTTTAAAATATATATCTTATATCTTACAAATGTTCGTATCTCTTGAAATATGTGACTTAAAAATATAGGATTATAAAATATAGATGAAAGAAATTTAAAACTCATTGTTTTTTGGAGTGATCAAACTTTTCTAGCTTGGTGAGAGGAATATCCAGAATTTTTAGGTTAGGCGTAATGACGATGGGTGTGCTTGATTTTCAACCGCCGATTGATTTCAGAAGTAATTTAATGAGTATTTGGCAGTAGAAAATGTATAGTTTATTTTTCCTGCTAACGAATATTTGTGATATTTCTCAGTGCATTCGTAAAGTCGGTGTGCAGTATGCTTTAGAAGTATGTGGTGCATTCTATTGTTTCGGCGTTCTATTGTTGGTTGCCCTGTGGGTTCGTTGGGTGTTGCTCAGTAATAAATCAAGACGTCAGTTGTTGAGCTGTGATTGAACGTACTTCGTTTCGTTTGGTGTTTTTTCGTTTATCAGAATCAATAGTTGCGAGAAACGTAATGATTCTTTCGGTAGAGGAACACATTTTTTCATTGAATACGTCTTTTGTGAAGGTGACAGACAAGCATACCGATTTAGTATATAAGCACAAGTTTTCTGAAAAGTTTGCAAATACTCCTGTTCCTCTCCGCAGTGCATTTGATCTCTTACCAAAAAATTTGGAGTAACAGGCTCTGTTGAAGACGATGATCGAAGTTGAGACCACGTAAAGTAAACGAAAAGAAGCAGCTTAATATTTCGGATGCTATGGCTGAAAGTCCATCAAAATCTGTGCGTAAGTTAGCACTCGGACTTGCTATCGAATATAAGGTTGTAAGAAAACAAGTAAACTTTTCCCCTACAAAGTAAAGTGTGTTCAAGAACTGATCTAACAGATCATGCCAGAAGACTATTAATATTAGTGGTTTAATCGTTTTATTGACCAAAATTTCGTAGGTAACTTTGACAATACGTTTTTTTCAGATGAAGCGTGGTTTCATTTGGGAGAGTATATTCACAAAATATACGACGACTGTGGTTGACTAATCCCCATTACACAACTATCTTTACACGAAACGAAATTTGGAGTCTGGATCGGTGTGAGTAGAACGCGCCTTGTGGTCCAATCTGTTTTGAAAATACAGCTAATATTTATTGTGCTATTTGACAAACTGCATTAGTCGGTTAACAGAAGTGGAAATCAGCCAAGGTTGGTTCCAACAAGATGGCGCCACAGCGCACACAGCTAACAGGTGAATGACGTTTTTACAAAATATTTTTGGTAAACGAATTATTTCGAGGGGTTTGTGGCCTGCACGATCACCTGATCTGACTCCCTCAGGTTACTTTCTATGGGGAGACAGCAAAACAAGCAGTGTATCGCAACAGAACACACAAAATTGATCAATTAAAAACTGCAATACCGGTATAAATACTAGACATTCCAGTACATCAGCTGGTTAAATCTTTGAAAAAAAAATAAATTTGTGCTGTGTTTTATTGATGTTGAAGGAGATCATTTTCAACACATTCTATAAACTCTTAAAGTTATTGAAATATCCGTTTCTATGAAATAATGAAATAAAAATACTAATTAATAATTAAGAGAGTTTCATTACACTAACATAATTCAAGGTTACAGCAACTTTCCCAACGCACTGTTCTTCTGCAACATTCTCACTAATGTATTGTGATTGTGATCTTTTAAATATTAGACAGAAATTTATACTTCTATAGTTCGGAAATTATGATTAAATTCTATAAGAAATTTTGATTAGATTACCAGAAAAAAGAAAATAGTAACTTCCATTTACAAAGTTATTTTTTTTTTTATCGTCACGAAAGATAGAGCCTCTTAGAATAAGTTAAATAATATAGCAAGTGTTATTACTATAAAGAAATACACGAAAAGGTATCAGTACTTTAAAGCAGTTTACGCAAAAGATAATTCAACCTCAATTAACTTACAAAACTGCCTATCCTTTCAGAACTTCTGGTTACATCATCCTCGACTCTTAATAAATGAATAAAGATGAATTGAAAACTAAATATATAATCGGACAACTTATTTCCGCACTTGTAAGTTTTTAACAGGTAAAAATATGATTTCTGTATGACAATAGGCTAAGTTTTGAACTGTTGAGTATTCTTCATACAAACTTTAAAGGATTTTTCTTAAAAGGATAGAAGGAATTACATTTTATTGTAAGGAAAAACTTACAAAGATATTGAGAAATAATGATCCTTACCGGTTTTTATATAGCCAATTATATTTATGGTTTTTAAACGTCAAAAACAATATGTAAAATAAAAATTTAATTAATACAGAAAGACTAAGATTCGTAACACAAGTATATAGCGCAAAATCAGATACAAATTCCAATAAAAATTCAAATTCTTTAAAAAGAAAATATAATAGAAGGAAACTAGTTTAAAAACGGATCACAATATCAACGTTTTTACACAAGTAAAAAATGTCTGAATTAATACTGATATGATTTGTAAATTTGTGTGTG
The DNA here is from genome assembly GCF_047948215.1 of Lycorma delicatula. Classification (NCBI taxonomy): domain Eukaryota; kingdom Metazoa; phylum Arthropoda; class Insecta; order Hemiptera; family Fulgoridae; genus Lycorma; species Lycorma delicatula. Next base: position 148,059,629 of record NC_134459.1, on the reverse strand, counting down.
TGTGTATGCGCGCGTGCACACACACACAAAACAACACTAGCAGAGTAACACTAGCAGACCCAGCAATGCTTCGCTATTGCTAGATTTGAGCATACTCGTATATATAGATTAAATAAACAGAATTGAAAGTTTGATAAAACATTAACAAAATGAAAATTACGAAAACTTCAAAAAATTTAACTTTTCCCCTTCCCCTTTTCATTTCTTTCCATTTTCCCCTTACCCCCTTTCCCCTTTCTGTTTATTTCCCCCTTTCCTTTACCCCCTTACCCCATTTTCAATTTTAACATATTATCTTTACCCAATTTTCCCGTTATTTTCCCCTTCCCCCTTTTCCTTTCTTTCCCCCTGCCACCTTATCCCCTTTTCCTTTATTTTCCCCTTTCCTTTACCCCCTTACCTCATTTTCATTTTAACATATTATCTTTACCCAATTTTTCCGTTCCTTTTCCCCTCCCCCTTTTCCTTTCTTTCTCCCTGTCCCCTTTCTCCCCTTTTCCCCCATTTTCATTTTAACATATTATCTTAACCTAATTTTCCCGTTCCTTTTCCCCATTTTCCTCTTTCCCTTTCCTCCCTTTTTCTCTTTCCCTTATTTTCCCTTTTTCTCTTTCCCTTATTTTCCCTTTTCCCCTTTCCCTCTTTCCATTTTCTTTTCCCCGTTTTCCCCTTTTTTTTCTTTTTAATTGTAATTAAAATTGATCGTTGGCATAGTTCCAAAGAAAGTGGAATATATATATATATTTAAAATTTGTGTACAATAAAATGGAATATACCTAAAAAAGAAGCGTACAAACGTATAAATTCACGGTTTTTGTAGACATTCATTTTGTCAAATTCTGGGCAAATAATTTCATTAAAAATTTCAACAAAATTAACAGAAATATTTTATTTAAAAAAATATATATAATTTAATTTTCAATTTTCGTATGGAACATTTAATTTAAATACTTACAAAGGCAAAGGTACATAATTAAAAATTAACTAGTAAGTACACCAAAATACATAAACACTTAATCCTACATTATACGTTTTCAGTTAAACCAAGAAATATTACTTTATTTCCAGTTACTTTGTCGGTTTAGTTTTCTTTTAACAAATTAATTAATTGCTACAAACGGGAGAATTAATATATCATGTCAACTACAGATCTTCTTTGTACCTTAAATCTACGTTATACCCATAATTTATATAAAATATTAAATTAATTGTTATCTTCAAAAATAAGATTACATAACATCTCAGAGTCGGTCTGTAAAAAAAAATTAACTTTTTTTGTTACTTTTTGTGTGAACTGGTAAATTAGCAGTTCATATTGTTCATTTTTAATTAAATATTATATCAATTTCATGTATGCATATGTGTATTTTAATGACTTTTTTCTCCTATACATCTGCTATTGATAAGATCAAAAATTTTTCTGGCGTTCAATTTTAAATACGATGTTTATAAAATCAATTTTTTAACCAAAATAAATTCCTTTTAATTCTTTCTTTTAAATTAACTGCTTACAAATTATTTATTTTATTTCGATATTTTTATGCGTATCTTTCGTTCACGTTTGTATTTTATTCAGTTTTTTATTAATATTATTATTTAATATTTTTTGACTATTTTTCAAAAAATTTCATTGAACATATATATATATATATATATATATAATTTTTTTTCTTTCCTCTTTTTATTTAAGTATTGTCGACTGTATTTAAGTATTATCGACTGCTAATGTGTTTAGAGAATAATAATTACCAGGCAGTAAAACAACTCTACCTAAGTTGTTCAACATCATCTTTTATACGGGTTTGTTAAATGTGGTTTCGGCCAATGCTATTCTATCCTTAATTATGATCTCATAATATTACTAATGTTCAAAATATTATTTTTCCTAAACCATTTTGGGCGTTTTGGAATTATGAAGTTTAAAGGTATTACAGTTTACCGTTTTACCTAGAAAAACCATTGCATTGTATGGATAATAGTAAGATGGTATCTGATATACAGTAAATCATCTTTTTAAGGAATTTTTATCAAGACAGAATTTTATCAAAAGGTTCATTATTTCAACAAGATTGTGGCTTTTTTTGGTCTTCCGTCATTTGACTGGTTTGATGCAGCTCTCCAAGATTCCCTATATAGTGCTAGTCGTTTCATTTCGGTATACCCCCTACATCCTGCATCCCTAACAATTTGTTTTATATATTCCAAACGTGGCCTGCCTACACAATTTTTCCTTCTACCTGTCCCTCCAATATTAAGGCGACTGATTATAGCTATTATGAGTATTTAATTTTTTTTTCTATTTAATAACTCTGTAGTTTTGAAATTTAAATAAAAAGAATTCTAGGTGTAAAATAAATACTTTTTCTACAGCTGTATTGTAACACTTCAATTACGCAGCTGGAAACTGTATCTTAATTTTTGTTATGTTACAGGTATTCAACCGATCAAAAGCTTACTTCTTTCAACCACTGACCAATCATAAGCGGGTATTTTTTTTAATGTATTAGCTGTTTTTTTACTTTGATTTTAATCCGAGTAAGGAGAAGTTACACCAGTAGAGGTAACTAAGATTTTATATTATGTTTATGTTTTTGTTAACTATGTTGAATTCTAAGGAAGAAATGATTTTAACACTGATCGATATTAAAAGAGAAGGCAAAACATGTAATTATTGTCAAGGAAATCTATTTTTTAATTTATTTTTTTGAAAAATTATAAAATATATTGCGTAAACAATGTATTCTATCATTGATTTAAATCAGTAATACGAATGTTTTCTCAGTCGTAGTAAAAATACGGTACTCAACTCTCTATAATAGCCATTAATGCACTCTTGCAAAGTTTACGATACTCGCCTTGGCAAGTATCACAAACTTCGTCATAACTTACTTTTCACTCGTGGATTGATGGTTATCATTGTAGGTTCTTTGCTTAATGTACTTTTATGTAATAAACAACTTTTTACCAAATACTGCGGCACCATTCTCGTCTCACCTATACAAAAGTTTTACAAAATTCAGATTAATTTAATAAGATAAATAATGAAAAGAAAAAGAGAGAAAATAAATCATTAATATCGTTGATGCATAGAGAAAAAAGAAGAAAAGCACCATCATAAGTCAATTTCTAACTAATGAATTTTTTGTGACAATTTCTGTATTACCACTCGCTTTAATACGAAATATCAAATAAAATTTTTATCGGTGACATTTTAACGATTTTATTTTATATCTTTATAACTCATCAAGTCAAAATGAACAAATTTTTTTAAATGGCCCGATTCTAATTGAAGCTTATATTAATTATAAAATGTGATTTAATTACTGGAAATATATTTTTTGCAATAAAATTTGAAACAAATCAATGAAGATTAGTTGTTAGCCAGGTAACAGGGCGTTAATTTTAAAAAATGTTTCGCGTTTCGCGATGACATAAATTTTTGTAACGTGTAAAACTAGTCAGAAGAGATATATTGTTTGGTTTTTTAAATAAAAATACCAATAATGAAAGGTAATTGCAGATGTAAACAAAAAACTGATTGAAGATCATATAATAAAACGACCAACAGCGGTTTTTGATCGTTATATGAAGCGAGTTATTAAGCTTTAAATTCATAGTAAAGATAAAGTTTCACTATTGTAGTCTCGTTTTCAAGTAGTGGTGGTGGCGGTCCGGGAATAGAAAAGCATAAAATCAGATGATTTATGTGCAAGACAACGTTTGAAAAGGCTAAGTTCCTTATTCAGTGCCTACGATACAGTAATATTCCGTTTTCACAGTCTCACAAACTTTAACGTAATTAAGTAGGGATGAGAATTACTTTTGAATTACTACAAGTAGAGATTTTAATTATATTATTCTTACTGCTGAATATTTCACTTAATACAACGGAATCATTTTTCCTCGAAAAGTAAATTCAACTGGAATCATTTTTCCTTGAAAATTTAATAAAATTAAATATGTTTTCTTCAAATTTACCCTAATGAAAGAAAACGTTTTATAACAGGGTACTTAATCACATTCTTGTAAATGGATTTATCAGTAGACAGATATCGGTATATTGAGGGGAGTACTTTACATTAAATCGTTAATAAATTTACTGGGAACTAAAAAAAAATAAATTTAAAGATAATCGGATTTCGATTTTTTTAACAATATTATCGTTAATAGAGAAAAAAATAAACAGGTATAAATAAATTAAAATTAAAATAAATACTTCGATTCAGAAGAAATTTTTGAAATAAATAAAAGTAACAAAAAATTAAACGGTTTTTAATTAATATATTGAAATTCCTTTTTTATTTATTCTTGGAATTTCATTTATTTGTTTTTAAGTTCCATTTATGTACGTATATTTACGTACATAAATTATTGGATTCCCTACATCTACTGATTGTTAAACAACTAAAAAACATGCATTTTATTTTAGATTTTTTTTTTCACGATTCTTAAGCGTTTTACGCTTTGCAATTTTATTTCAATAATTGTTTTATATTGATCATCCTTTGTGTATTAAATAAAGTATCGAATATCCATTGCAATAAAGGTTAAATCGGTTTGGTTCATTAAAAAAACCCATACATATATTTTATTGTTTTTTTTTTTTGGTTTTTTTTTCATAGAAGTATAATAATCATAACTTCACTTCTAAAACAGGGAGTAACTGAAAAATAATTCATGTGAGAAACCGAGTTATCTTCCTACTACTACTTTACCTTGTCGTATCAGGAAAAGTTACATTATGAGAGTAAATAATCCTTCTTTTTTATCTTTTATCTTTGATCGACTACGTATTTTTTTAATATTTGTATATGAAAGGGAATTATCTTATACACAGCTAAAACTCTTAGATAAATCGTTCAAGCAGACGATAACACAGTTATACTTTGTTCAAAATACTCGAATGTTGAATATGTCTCTACATTTATAAATATAGAAACAATTTTATGTGAAATATTGGCTATCGTAAAAAAATTCAGTAAATAATTCCTTTAATTTATACTTTCATTAAAAGAATAAAAGATCTGTACAATTTTATGTTTTAAAATTACCGTCAAATAAACAAATTTACAAATAAAAACGTGGAAATTCTGGGTAATAAATATTATTTCTAATTCCATATTGCAAATGCTTTCGCATTGCAGTAATTTTACCTCGTAAAACCGTTTTTTATTACTGATGTAAGATCATCGTTGCGTCTAGCAACTTATGTTACCATTTAATCTGCATTATAAATTACATTTAAAAGAAACCACTTAAAGAAATTTTTGGTTTAACTTTAGTGACCTCATATAGAACACTATTATATGATTCTGATCGTATATAAATTGGAAGTTGTATAAATTTTAAAAACAATTAATTATCTTCCTTTGTTTACTGTCATATTTCTAAATTAAAAATCTTATGAAAAATGCTTTAAAAAAAATACAATTTGCGTGAGCTAACGATCATAAACTAAGCCTACATATTGAACTATTCTTTCCATCATATTTCATGCTAGTTTTTGTTTTTCTTTATCGTTGTATATTTTTCAATGAATCGTTATGAAAAGAAAAAGTAAATAAATAACAAATATTTTATATTCTATGAACCGCATAAAATAAATAATGACAGTCGGTTTATTGACTTAAAAAGTTTTACTTCAGTTCCTGTACAAAAATACGTCAAAAATGCTATCTTCGTTTTGCAGTCAGAGGATCTCAATTTATCTCTAATGACTTAAATATAATATAACCTTCCTCTTTAGAAGATTTATTCAAAACCCGGCTCATTCGTACCCGTTCATTATCGTCTCTCTTTCTTTACCACCACCTTTTCTTTTTCTCTTGGATTCGTTCTCCCCTATTTCTTACTGACACTTTAACCGCTACCGAATTTAACTTTGTGTAAACATAGCGACAAAACTTTGATTTATATAAGTTGTGGCATTTTCGCCTGTTACAGTGACAAAAGAAACTTAAAAGTTCAAATCTCGGATATTATATACTAACTGACTTCATTTGTATTCTCTTAAGTACTTTTCCCGTTTCTATTTTTACATAAACTAATTTAAACTTTTTTTTTTTTAACTAATTTATAAAAGGAAGTAATTTATGAGCAGGCTACAGGTTTTTCTTTGTTGTACATTAATCAGAAAATTAATTAATAGCAAAAGATAATTAAACAGTTTTTATTAAAAAAGTTTGTAATTAATTTAATAGAATATTACTAATCTTTAAGAGATTTAAACATCGGTAATTAAATGAATTATTTTATACTACATTAAGCAAAAATAAACGATAAAAAAACTTTGCACAACTAATTATTCGTAAAAAATATATTTTTTTTTAAATATTTCATTAGGTTTACTTCTATTTCATCTTTAAAATATTATATAATTTTTAATTAATTATAGTTTATTTATTATTAACTGAGGTTAATAAAAAAAAAAAGATGATGTACGTGTTCACTTACGGATGAGTAAATCCTTGATGTAGAATTTGGAATTCTCCTTTCAGAAACATTTACAAGCATATTAATAAAATAAAACGAAATTTCAGTAAGCTGCTCACATTATCAATATTAAACACATATTTCAAGTAATGATAATATACAAAAATTATAGATAAATAATAATAAATTCAAATCCTTTCCTTTCGGAAAAAAATAATATTAATAATAAATATTATTAAAATAAGAATAATAATATAATAATACAAATTATAAACCAGTAAACAATAGTCTATTATCAGCCAAAGATAGTAGTAGCAAAAGAAAAATTAAACAAAAATGTTTTGATTTTTATTTTTGAAAATATTTATTTATTATAAATGTATAATAAATTATTTTATTATAAATTTATAACTTCGTACATTCTAAGGAAAAAGAGATGTTGCGAAATCGCTTAAAGATCCAAAAAGAAAAAGAATAATCTTTAGCAATATGCTTATTGCTAAATATAGTAGGTTGTATTTTATAAAGTTATATATTACATGTATTTATATCATATTTTATTATTATTATATTACATATATTATACATATAATGCTTAATTATCACCTACTGGTAGTAAATAATTTTTTTAAATATATCCTATTCTGTGCGTGACATTACAACAGTCCAATTCGGTTTCTGTATTTTCTTATGGGATCCTTCAATTAAGAACTTCCGAAAGTAGAAGAATCTTAGATATTTTTTCTACGGCTGTATTACAGCGTTTGAATTACGCGGCTGAATCTGCATCATAATGAGGGTAATTATAAAAAAGATTTTCATTATGATACAGGTGTTCAACCGATCATTTACTCTACTCTTTTCAACCTACTGACCAATCAAAAGCAAGTACTGTTTAATGATCAGTTGTTTTATTTACTATGATTCTAATCCGAGCAAGCAGAGGTTAATTTGAAAGTACACCAATAGGTAACTAAGTTTCTATATTACACTATTTATCCTTTTGTTAATTATATCGGATTCTAAGGAAGAAATGTGTCTTTAACATTGATCGATATTAAAGAAAAGGCAATACTTATGACCAATAATCTATTATCAAGGAAATTTATTGTTTAATGTATTTTATGAATAATTAAAAAAAAAATATTCCGTAAACAATGTATTCTACCATTGATTTAAATCAATAATCCCAATATTTTCTCAACCTTAAAAAAAAATACGGTATGCATCTCTATAATGATTGATGCGAAGTTAACGATACTCGCCAAGGCTGGTGACGTAACTACTTCGCACTTGTGTATTAATGACTATCATTATAGGCTCGTTACATAACGTACTATTCTTTTATTACAGGATAGAATTAATTTTTAAAAACATATAACGTGAAATATTTACAGATTATCCAGTGGGAAAACGAACACAATTATAAAAAAAATTGCAAAATCATAAATCAAAATTATAAAAAAATTTCTTTAAAACATTACTCAGAAAACTTTACCTTATAGAGATTTGGGTAATGGAAACTTTAGCCATAATTTATAGCTGTAAAGTCGAATGGATCCAAACTGTATATTCAGTAGTTACCGAGAAGATTGTTGTAAAGCACAATTCTTTGGAGTCGGAAATATAGGCATTTTTTCTAGGTTGGCATAAATTTGCTAAAGTTTTAATAATTATAAAATTTGTTTTTTAAGGATATTGATATAAACGAAGTTGAACGAAATAATAGTGACGTTTATTTAAAATAAAATATGCAAAAATATGACAGAAAATGTTATTATTCCTAAGTAAACAAAAATTCTTTATTAATTAGTAACCGTAGGTACTGTTTAAGATGTACACCTGGCTTATTTATATAACATCAATCAAATTTTCAAAGTAGTACATTTATAGTTATCCTAAACAATACGATTATTTTTAACAATTCCACCAATTCGGTTAATTCCACCACTTTTTTATTGTTTGTAAAATATTTTTAAAAACAAAAGATTTTAAGTGCTCTAAGTAACTTTATCGATACCACTAATGTAAAGTTCTTATATATTAACGTGTTTACAAATATATTTTGTCCAGTTGTTATAAAAAAAAGTCATAGTAAATTGTTAAAGATTTACATAAATGCTCTTCCATTTTGCACAAAATTGCATAGTAAATTGTACTTACAATTGCACAAAAATTGTGCAATTGTAAGTGTAGTATTTTGTGTTTGAACAGAAATTAGGCTGCAATTTTGTCTGCTCCTGTAATTAAAAATGGAAGCGATATATATACAGGTTTTCCGGGGTAAAGGCATCTAAAAGTAATGGCCTAAAGTTAGAAAACCAGTCGTCGTAATCTGTTAAACGAAGGCTCAGTCAACAGGAAATATCAAATATTTCATATTTGTTCCTTGTACTATTTAAGATCAGCGAGATACGCATGCACAGGCAAGCCAACCCACAACGCCGTTGTAGTCAGTTGAGATGTGGTCACCACAACAGAAGGTTCAGTGCGTGCTTCGATTAGTGGAGTTTCAATCAGTTACGATTGTTCAACGGCCTTCTACATGCAAGTCAATTCATCAGTGCGGTAAGACTTTAAGAGAGACTAGAAGCTTGATTTCACAAACAGGAAATCATCCAAAAGTTTCAGTTTGTGATGAGGATCGTGTACGGTACACAATTCATTCACTGCCAGTCCTGGATAGGTAGGCTAGTTACTAAATGAAAATTCCTTGTTCTATTGTTCACGACATTGTTCATAAGCGGCTCCGTTTGCGAGTGTACAAGTTACAACTCCATCACATTAAACCAAATCGCCGCCTACGACATCAATTTGCTGCAGAAGTAGTGCACCTTGTCGAAAAAATCCTAATTGTCTTGAGACGCTTATATTATATTATTATATTAACTGGTTCTCTTAATATAAGCTTTTACTTTTGGATACCTAGCACGGACATACTGTGTATAGGCGCACACGGTTTTACACCATCCTCTCAGATGGATCGAACTTCTATGAGTAACTAAAAGTAAAACATTCACAATAGTATAAGTTCGAAAACGCTAACTTTTAGAATTTTAGCTAGTGAAAAATTTCGTCCCTACTTACATTTCAATGCTAAAATATGCAATACTAACATTTTTGTCATACAAATAGTCTTGAAAAATAAGTGGTTTAATATAGCTTTTAAAATATAATTTTTTTAAAATTCAGTGTGCCAATAAATACTATAACTTCGGAAGTTTTTTAAAAACATTTTTATAAAGCACAAAAACTTGGAGCAGTGCAAACACTACTTCTCTAGTTTAATCTTTGATAATTTCCGTAAAAAAAATAATCTTTGGTGATTTCCGTAAAACAAATCATTTTTATCCACAAAGCTTGTAGAAAATTTAGTATTGAGAAAATTTCTAAAAAAAGGCAATTGAAAATCAAAACAAATTCTGCCTGTATTTAAACGAAACATGCTAAACCCTGAGAGAAAATGTTAATTAAAAATATTTTTGATTTTACAAAAAAAAATTGTAGTAACATAATTAACCCCTCAAAATATATAAAAGAGAATAATGAAAAAAAAGGTTTAACAGCATCTTTTAAAGATATTAAGCTACATAAATAATTTCCAACTGGAGTAATATTTTAATTTGAAAATTGTTTATTTCTTAAGCTGGTAATACTAACACCGATCAACAAATAAGCTTTATGTGTGTAATTGTGTAAGCTTACAGAAATATCTTAGCTGCTACGTGTAGGGAGTGTTATCATTAGTACTAGCTGGAGCAACTCTTGTTCTTCGACCATTAATTTTGACTGTGATTGGTGAGTTACAATGTTGTTTTGTACTTATTTACGACTGAGAAATACGCCAGTATAATCAGTTTGTTTTGGGCCTTCTGTGATCTTAATGCTTCTGTCTATGATGTGTAATACGAACAACGTTATCCTAACCGCAGCATGCCAAATTCAAAAACAGTTAGTAATACATTTCATATGCTACCGGGGGACAGGTTCATTCACTTATTACTATTTGTAACACTGCTTCGTTAGTAACAGTATCAAAGTATTTATATAACATCATATAGTACAAACTTTGGATTAATTATTAAATCATTATTTTTTTATCATTGTAATTTTTCAGTTGTATCTCCAAAATAGACATATCTTATACTGTTTATATCTATATTTATTATTTTTTAAAGAAATTTTTATTTTTGTTCACCATATTTGTAAGTTTTTGTTGTAGTTCAACATTACATTGATTTTTTTTTTTTTTGTCTTCAGTCATTTGACTGGTTTGATGCAGCTCTCCAAGATTTCCTATCTACTGCTAGTCGTTTCATTTCAGTATACCCTCTACATCCTACATCCGTAACAATTTGTTTTACATATTCCAAACGTGGCCTGCCTACACAATTTTTCCCTTCTACCTGTCCTTCCAATATTAAAGCGACTATTCCAAGATCCCTTAGTATGTGGCCTATAAGTCTGTCTCTTCTTTTAACTATATTTTTCCAAATGCTTCTTTCTTCATCTATTACCCGCAATACCTCTTCATTTGTCACTTTATCCACCCATCTCATTTTTAACATTCTCCTATAGCACCACATTTCAAAAGCTTCTAATCTTTTCTTCTCAGATACTCCGATCGCCCAAGTTTCACTTCCATATAAAGCGACACTCCAAACATACACTTTCAAAAATCTTTTCCTCACATTTAAATTAATTTTTGATGTAAATAAATTATATTTCTTACTGAAGGCTCGTTTAGCTTGTGCTATTCGGCATTTTATATCGCTCCTGCTTCGTCCATCTTTAGTAATTCTACTTCCCAAATAACGAAATTCTTCTACCTCCATAATCTTTTCTCCTCCTATTTTCACATTCAGTGGTCCATCTTTGTTATTTCTACTACATTTCATTACTTTTGTTTTCTTCTTGTTTATTTTCATGCGATAGTTCTTGCGTAGGACTTCATCTATGCCGTTCATTGTTTCTTCTAATTCTTTTTTACTCTCGGCTAGAATTACTATATCATCAGCAAATCGTAGCATCTTTATCTTTTCAAGATAAAGTGAATAATACTATTGAATAATAGTAATATTATATTTAATGATAATCTAGCATTATATTGCCATCTTAATCAAAGCTAACAATTTCTATTCCTCTAATCATTCAAACAATGGCGCTTAGGTTAACTGAAACATTGTTGATTAAAAGATTATCTCTAGTGATTATCTCATCCTAAATACCTGCTTATTATATATTCGATATTAATGTACAATCTTAAAGGATTTAAATAATGTTACACAATCTTTTCTTAAATTATTTATTTCCATAGAAATAACAAAGTTTACCTTATATTAAACCTTACTAACACATTACCTACAATAAAATGTACTAAGCAAAAATATAAACAAAGAAAGAAAGGACGGCAAAAATTAAAAAAAATAACTTAAATGTAATTTATTTAAGTCTATTTTCCTCTTGATTGGATCGAACTAAATATAATAGACATATTTTACTTAAAAATATTACCTTCATATTTCTTGGGTTAGCCAATCAACTAAACGAGCTTATAAATTAAATATCCAACGTTTCACTTAAAATTCTCTAAGCTTCCTCAGGTGAAAATACACATATCATACAAAATTCTCTTACATACTCAGTATGTATGATGTGTATATGAATGTGAATTGTCACTCGAGGAAGCTTAGAGAATTGTAAGTAAAACGTAGTGTATTTAATTTATAAGTTTGTATAGTTCATTGGTTAACTCAAGAAATTAAAAAGGTATTGTTTTTAAGTAAAATATGTCTTTTTATTATATATATAAAAATAAAATATTCAATAAAAAAAAAGCTGAAAAATTCTGTGGCAGAACATAATTTTTTTGTTTTTGTATGAAATGATAGGCATGAACTGCTTTGGTAATTTAGCTCTAAATGAAAATTTGTAGCTAACAAAAAATGCCATAACATTATCATATTTACAAATTATAGTTGGCACAACAATTAATAAAAGTAACAAATTAAATGAAAGCTTAAAAGAGTGTGTGCTCTTGAATAAAATAGAATGATTATTTCATAATATAAAATATTGACACGTAACTATGAAAACATTATATACATACATATTCAGAGTGATTTTAAATTGCACGTCAATCTCCCAGGAGATGATTCTACAGACAAAAATCAGAAAAAAGTTCATATAATCATAGTTCAGAAAACGATTCGTAAGAAAATTTCGGCTCGCGAAATATCCGTGCTTTCTGCTCCCGTAACGATCGCCACACACTGCGAAACATGAATGCGATGTGACACAACTTTCCGGTGCTTGAGGTGGGGGATACCTGTACCGTATTCAATATTGCTTCTTCGACGTTGGCATTTTCTATAAAATGTATACGAGCAGTATCGAATCGTATACACCCATAACGAATGACTGACCGAACAATAACGGCACAAACACCGCTCAAATGAATATTCAAACGCTGAATACTGAACGTAATTGTTGATCAGCTGTTATTACCAACCAATGAAAAAAGAAAAATTTTTAATATGTTTCACAAGATATTTTTCAAATTTATATTTATAATTTTTAGCATTTGTAAGAAAATTATTCTGTTTGAAATCCTATCACTTTTCCGAATCCAATTTTTTGTTTTATTTCTATTTAACATTGAATTTATAAAATTTTCGGTTAATATTAATAGACATTATTTACATCATTTTTCTCAAAATTAAATTCTCTACAAAATTAATTAGAAATTTTTATTTTTTTATTGGTAAATTAACAAAGTTTTTTTTCCCATACCTAAAAAAGTGTACTTTCCGACAAAACATTTTCTTGTTTTCCACGTTTTTATTAAAAATGTAAGTAGGATAGAGGACTGGGATTACGGTCAAAATCCTATGTACAACGCTTCCGTTAGTAAGTTAGTTTTTAAATAGCGCCACTGAAACGTTATATTGAAATAAGAAAACAATAAATAAAATTTTTAATGTAATCTAACTAAACTTAACCTACACTTGCTAAACTTGACTAGCGAGCGAAGCGAGCGTAGGTTAAGTTTGGTTAGATGATATTTATAATTTTATTTATTTGTTTTCTTATTTCAATATAACGTTTCAATGGCGCCATCTAAGAACTAACTAACTACAGTAGCGTTGTGGGCATATAACGGATTTTTGACCTTGGATGACTTTTATTCAATTTCTTAGATCAAAAACCATAAGGAAGCACCAAATTTTCCCGGCGATTTGTATCCCAAGAATTTTAGTACGGTTTAGTTTCACACAGTGAGCAGAAAGCAGGGTTAAATATTTTGCGAGCTGAAACACGAAAACCCGAACCGTTTTCTGATCTGTGTTTATATGAATTTTTTTTTCTTATTTTTGCCTATAGAATTATCTCTCCGGCGATTAAGTGCGATTTTCAATCGCTCAGTATATATATTTGATCTATTAAAAATGGTATTACGTATGGTATCTATTACAAATATAGTAGAATACAAGATATTACGTTAAGATAACAATTCATTGATAAGAGAATACCACAGTATATGTATACTTTAGAAATTGTGTTGTGTGTTTAAGGTGTAATATAAATTACAATATAATAATATAATTTACAGTTAGAATGGAATTCTGTCTTATTATTATTATTACTTAGTTAAGATAACATTACAGACATATTAAATTATCTGAAACGAAATATGGTGCGTCTTAGGCCGTTCACCTATATGATACCTCATCACGAAAAAGAAAATTGTAAAATCAATCTATAGCTGAAAGTAGCCTTCTAAGTTAAACAAATTAAATATACTCCTAAATTCATATTTATTAATTTTTTTTTACATTGACATTTAAAAATGCAACATTGTACTGATATATGTGTTTAATTGTTAATTATATATTTAATTATTTTTAATTGTTGTTGTAAACAAATGCAGTTTAAAAAAGCAGTTATTTTTATTAAGTATATTACAAAATGCATGAAGATTATCGTAAAGCAGTTCAGTTAATAGATTTATTTAATTAGGCTTATGGAGTCTTACTAAAGAAAAAATTTTTATAACATTAAATTCCATAACAATAGACTAAATTAGTTCTTTTTAATTAGAATAATGAAATCGTTCTTTATCTTTGTCGTTAACTTGTACAAGTGTTGATACATCGTAGTGTTGAAAATATAGAATAAATTCGCCGAATCCGGTCCGAAGCCCTGTTGTATAAAGAGGGTAAATGGCTAGTTATTGAGTCCCAGCGGGAGCGCTGATGCCAAATAGGTATCAAACATCAGAATTCACTCTAATCTCAAATTATTTGTTTATATTACCAGCAAATTCTACCCGGAATGGTGATGGACAAGAGCGAGTATCTATCACATTAAAACTGGATCTTTTTTTCGGCGAAAGGAAGGAATTCTTTGATAGAAAACCTTGGTCTTACAAGTTTGGGGTTGGTCGTATGACAATATCTGTACATTGTGTAAAATTGAATGTTAAGTAACCACAACGACAGCTTTGGAAAAAAAAATGTTTTTATATATATTTAATGTAATAGAATAATTATTAATGATTATAATTCGTATTTAGGTTTTTAAGAAACCGTGTTAAGAAACAGTTAATGACTATTATCTAGTCTGAAATTTTAGCAATCAGCGTACAAAACCCGCTTCCACAAAATAAATTTTACGCCATCAAAGAATTTTTTTTCTTTTTACTTATTTTTCTTCCTTTTTTGGGGGGAAAAAATTTCGCGAAGTTTAACGTTTGTTTTTCTACCTGTCAATCTTACCATTACGGATGAAATATGGAAAAGTTAAAGTGAAAAAATTATATCATTGTATTTTACGACTAAAATTATTAATTATTCTCTCTTTATTTTATATTCTGCTTGGCACTTGTTGTGCCGAAAACAACGTTTAATTTCAATACATCTATTTATGTTCAACAACAGAGTGAATTAGCCTCAATACTTTTAGATTATTTAAATTTTAATTTAATGATGTAATAATTTACAACAAAAATAAATATTAATGAAATACTGAACGTACATACAAATATATTTATAATACAGTATAGTAACGTATAATTTGGTTAAAATATTCTGAAAAAGGAACAAAAGACCTTAATGGAAAATGATGTTATTTCAAAGACATAAACATTGAATCTCGCTGCCCGCTTCACCATAGTTATCCGTTTCACAGGTGACAAGATTCATGCCACCTATGGATCGATCAGTCATCGAGTATGGTTTTTCCTATAACATGTTGATGCAGTTATTAGTAATATCGTGTTTTAAATTGAAATTGAGGTTTGGCAACAGTTTTTTATATATTGTGAAAACATAACATATTTGCTCAATATTACTTATTTGTCGACCTTTAGGAGTATTACGACAGAAGGATTGTTTATTTTAAAAGAAAACAAACGTATTTAATCAACTTGAAACTGTAAATATAATGGATATTTTTGCCGTTTTGCATGTAAATATAATGGATATTTTTGCATGGATTGCCCTTTTAATTCGGATTTTTAGCAAGGTAATATGGCATAAACAAATGTTTTATTCTGATCGCTATATAATAATAATTATGTAGATCACCTCATTGTAAGATAAATTATAAATATGCACACTAATTATAGGATGTAGAAGTCATTCAAATGGACCCGTGGACAATCATCCCTTCTCATCACAAATATTACATGGCTCGATTTGTTCTGATTCTTCGTTTTCATTTTCCATTTCGACAGCCAAGTTCTGATTGTAGTTTAGCAGAAGCTTGATTCGGATTTTCATCAACTAAGATTTCCGTGTCGTCTACAACGCTCATACGGATCGAGTGTGGTAACTTGGCCTACACTTGGATCACCAGACAAAAGGGTCACGGTGTAGAAAAGAGGAAACAACTAAACATCAAGTACAAGGAACCAAATTGGTTGCCGGGTAGAAACTAACTGTTATCGTTATTTATCTACAAATTTATCCTTAAATCTATCCGGACATATGGGATCCAGCTATATTGAAATACTTCAAAGGTTCCAAAATAAATTGGTGAAGACCATAACAGAGGCGCCGTGGTATTTTGGCGGTAAAGAAATTCATGACTAGCTACGATTACCTTCTGCTTACGAAGAGATGTAAAAAATTAGCTTGTTGTACGAACAGAGGTTAGACAAACATGTAAGTTATCTGACAGTAAATCTACTGGACAACTGCGATGACATCAGTCGACTGAAACGTTTTCATGTGCTGGACCTGGGAGATGTAAGGAGAGGAGTTAACTGGTGAAGGAACTTTCATCCTATCACTCAAACTTACTTACGCCTCCGTATGAGGTAGCGATTTTAAATAAAGAGACAAAAATTGTAAAAAAGAGACAAAAAATTTTATAAGATAAATAGGATTAATTTCATAATAGTTATTTAAATACAAACACACGAAATAATGTTAATCTAAATACTTTAAACATAAAAAATTACTACAAAATAATTCACAATTCAGAAGGCGCTAACTTTAAGTATATGAAGAAGCAGAAAAATCTGGGGGGTTTTTTATTATTATATTTAATAAATTTAAGTAAACATTTATCGACAGAATAATGTTTTTTTTCCGTAAAAGAAATTCTTTTAATTATATTTAAATAAACTAGTGGGAAAATTTTTCAAATGGTTGGATAATTTTATTAAAGATGATAACGGAATCATAATAAACCCTTTCTCGTAAGCTGAAATATTCTCTCACCAAATTACTGTTCCGAAAACAGTATGTTCGTAATGTTGCATTGTGTGGTTTAGTAAAGATGGAAATTGTTATTTATTAGGAATAAGTGAATATTTTTATTAACAAAGTTGCACATTCATAAATATAAACACAAGAATAAGTTAACATATTTCATTTTCTAAATATAGGTCTACACGAGTTTTACTTATGGATGCTAGATAATAATCTGATAGCACATTTTTGTATCTTTAAATCTCGTTCTGACTTTTTGAGGGCAACCCAAGGGTTGACATTGCAGACGGAAATACAAGTAGGTATTATAAATAATTAATAATGAAAAAAACTTAGGGTATTTTGAAGCAAAACGGTTTGATAAAGCACGGTTTAGAAGAGAATCTGTAGCTGGAATTGAATTTTTATAATTAAAAAAAAAATCACTGTAAGTTATAGTCATCACACGAGCTGAGAAATATACCTCGTAGGGTAAAGTATTAGTTTTTTAGTGTACGGTACGAAAAGAAGCTGAAATTGTTCCTGGTATAACTTTCGAAATCAGCAAAACATGATTCCTTTGAACAATTTCGTATAGGGAAATATCAACTATTTTTCATAAAAGAATAATCAAATTATTATGAAATAATATGTAAGGAGATACTTGATTTCTAAAGAAATATCTGCTTCAGTTTGCCAAATGTTTTGGGAAACATTAAAGAAGGCACAAACTAGTATTTATTTCAAGAGCTCTTTTTTACACACGCTGTAACTAGTGGACAGAATCTTTTAATCTGAAACTAAATTGATGAACGGGTAAAATGTTTTGAATAGTTAAAAGTGAAATTTGTAAAAAAATCTCAAGTAGGAAGTCCACCTATAAAAAGTAATTTTTCATTTAATAACATAAAAATAAAGAAAAGTAGATATTTAACGTAGAATAATGTTTATAATGCAACTACACATAAATAAGCAGCACAAATTATATTATAAAATTAATTATATAGTAGAATTATATTAATAATTTTAGCTTACCGTATTTTTTTATACGTACGTGTTTCGTTTTTGTTTACTGAGAAATTTCCAGATTGGAAATTTGGTGAATTTTATTTCATGAATTAGATAAAATTATATTGTCAGATCATCTAATTTTTTATTTATTTTTCAATCTATTGAAGATATCTTTATTATAAATAAAGATTTAGGTTAAAACTATTTATCATACATATTACAAAATATTCTTCAATCGAATAGGGTGGTTTGTTGTTGGCTTTACTTAGTTTGATCCATACCTCAGGTCTCCTTCCTTACATTATAAGTTTTATAATGTATGGAAGGATATATGTTTTCTATAATATAATTTTATATTATAGAAAACATAATATAAAATTATGTTTTCTATAATCCGATATGAAAAAAGTTTATTAAATTTTGTAAGAGAAAAAATAAGTTCGGATAATTTCCTTGCATTCTCGTTTTTACTCTCTATTTTTATATCCCCTCCCTGAAACGTTTTAATATTTTCATAAGAGAAATATTGCAAATGATAAAAATAATAATATGAAAAATTATCAAACTTTTAAGACATTATTTACAATTTATAATTGTATTATTTTTACCTTTATACGTAATGATGTAAACTGTATGAATTTGACGGTTAAGAAATAACTTTTTTATCAATTACTTTTATATATATTTTTCAAACTGAAATTTTTTCAAAATAAATTTTGAAAGTGGTATTTAGTGTCAAACGTTTTTAAAATTTTCGTCACGAAGAGAAAATAGAGAAGGGCTCAAACCGCCAGAAATCAGTCTGATTCCTTCGCAAAACATTCTTGAATATTTTATTAGATTTTATTTAAGAGCTATCCTGCTGTAAACAAACCGCATGGCATTGCAATAGACTGTTTCGAAAGTTAAGCGTACAAATAAGTAAATAATGTAATAATGATTCATTTAGTATTTCATATTTCATATTTTCATTTGACGCCGACTGAATCGAGTTATTTACAAATTAATTACGTGGGCAGCTTATTTGTGAAGATATATCACTTTGAGCACGATAGATAATAAAGAAAACTTAACACTGGTGAGTACTAAAAAATTGTGACGCGCGCGCGCGCACACACACACACACACACACACACACACTGCAGTAAACTCTCATTACAACAAACAACACCTTGGATGGCTCTTACGCTGGTCACAGTATAGTGAATATTCTGATGCTTCATCTTGTTGCAATCTACAGTCCCTTCGTCATTCTCTTGTTATGCTATGAAATTCTTAGCAGAATCTTGATAATGATTAGATACGATTTTTGAGAGAAATGTTGAGGTTCGATAAACCTCTTACGAAACGCCATACATCAAACTTCGATATGAATTTCTTCAATATTCATATCGAATATCAAAGTAGTAGAATTCCAAATTCTACTACTTTGGTTATGTGATAATTTCGCACAGCAACAATTCCGTACGCTAGTATTTGTGACAGTCCTGTGGTGTAACCGTACACAGATATCACAGAGGTTTGCCGTGCTCTATTATTCAGATTAAAATGCTCATAAAGGAACATGAAAGTATTATGTAAATATAAACTATTAAATAATAAAAATAACTTCTACAAATACTCGGAAAGTATGACAAGAAACCCTTGCTAGTGCTGTTAGACTATAAAGCTTTACTATTTTTTTGACTGTTTGCATATAAACTGAGGTAGAACCATACTTTTTCGGTAAAGTAATCTTGACATTAATTACTTAATTTTTAAACATCATTTCAAACCAAACTGGTTAATGACTGCAGTAAATGTTGCATTTCCTTCTTTCTTGTCTGGATCTTAATCTTTCTTGTCTACATTAATCAGCTAAAGATTCAAACCTTGAAGAGTTTTATCATATCCTAAATATTTCCAAAAGAAAGACAAAACATTTTAGCAAGCCTCCGAGAATGGATTTGAATACTAGATCGTGGACACCGGTGTTCTATGGTTGTTGGGTTTCAATTAACCACACATCTCAGGAAATGGACAGCTGAGACTGTTCAAGACTATATTTCATTTACATTCATACATATCATCCTCATACATCGTCTGAAGTAATACCTTACTTCGGTTCCGGAGGCTAAACAGAAAAAAAAGGAAAGTCTCCAAAATGATTTTTTTTTTTTACGAGAACTTTGGTAGTTTTTCATAAAAATAAGTCCAGGATTTACTGTTCTAATTCCTTCCTATATCGTGGAAAGTTATTAAGCAACAAATAATGAATTTCTTTGGCATTTAGCTTCTAAATAAACACAAAGATTATACTTTGACACCTCACATAAGATTTCAATTTCGAATTAATTATAATAACCATGATGGAGCTGTATGAAAGACTTATTTACTTGTAATACAGTTGATGACGTATATTCAATTAGCGAAAAGAGAATACGTTTCCTACAATTTTTATCAACATCATTATACTTTAATACATAATTTTTCTATCAACAGGATAGCAAAATTCATCATGTTTTATTTGTACAGATAACGGTTTATAAGACATTTTGATCATCTGGTAGTTTGCGTTAATACTTCGTATATTGATAGCCAACTAAAATGTTCTCTAGCCAACATTCAGTCGTCTTTAAAATTATAATATATAAAAAAGACGGTTGTTAATTTCCTTTAGTTTTTTATGTATTTTGGTTTTAAAAATTAAGCTATTTCAACACTTTTATATGTTTTTATGTGTATTATTATTTATTTAAATTGAACTGAATGCTGATTTTTTGCTTGAGTTTTACATAAGTTTTTATTTAAATCTGGACATCCTGCATTTCATTATCAAAATCTGTTTGAATTTTAAATGAGAAAACATTTGTACTTTCCCTATTAATAAACTTGTGCACTAAAATGTTAAAAAATTATTTTAATAAAAAAAGTATTAATTTTTTAAATACCGATAAATGAAAAAATTTTACAAAGTGATTGTTTTTTTGTACTCTGATTTTTTATATTTTTTATTCTGTACGTTGCTCGAAGAAAATAAGGTGGCCGTCCTTAGGGGAAACAAACTTTATTTATCGTAAACTTTCCCATCGTATTTTATTGGATAGCTTATATGAAATTGAATAAAGTACACTTACATATAAGTATCGTAAAACAAAGACAATCGGTTTAACAAATTGAAACTATTCTTTAAAAATTACTTTAATTTCAAGGAAACATAAATAATAATTTTGAGGGAAACATATCAGTTTACTGAATAAAAAATATAAATTAAAAGACTGTAGTAATTAATATCTTATTATGTTTGATATCGAAAGTAATATTATTAAAACAATATTTCTTCTATTAGTATACAGAAAAAAGAATCATTTATATCTATTGAATTGATCTCACACTTTTATAATATAACGTATATTAATATATGACAGAAAAAAATACTACATGGTTTCTATTGTGTTCTTAATTGTACAGAAGCCAATCTTTACAAAAAGATCAAAGATCATTAAAATTTTTCACCTCTATTTCTTATTTTATTTATTTTTTAACAGTAGCTACAAAATCTCATAAAACAGGTTTCATAGCTTTGTGTAAACTTTATCATTTATACGCATATTTCATATTTTTATTGGTTACAAAAATGCGTAACAGAAAAAGTAAATTTTAAAAATAGAGTTAACAGGTTAAAAATTAAAGTTAGTAACTTAGGACTATCATATAAATATATAACACACACACATATATATATATATATATATATATATATATATATATATATATAGAAATATTATTATTATTATGCTTTTACGGCCAACATGGGACCACTTAAGTCAATTTTAGTTGGATCTTTTCTGAGAAAAGCGTGTTATTTTACTCTTTCGAGCTGCCCAGTATTTCTTCATCCGTTCAGATCTTGCTTTCTTTTCTTCATCCGTAAACACCCTCTTCGTTGTATTTTGTCGTTTGTCTGTCTTTTGTTTAAATCTAATGCTTTTATCTTTTAGCTTTGTAATTTTTCCAGTTTTATTCTGTAGGTCAGTCAGGGAAATTCCCAATTCTTTCATATCTTCTCTAATTTCTTTGATCCATCCTACTTCTAGCTTTTGGAACCAGAGCTTTTCAATGATATTTCTTGACAGTCTTGTTTGCGGTGTCCTTATGAGATGACCGAAGAAAGAGATTCTTTTTTTCCGCATAGTATCAGTAACAGGCTCTATTTCTCGATACACCACCTCATTTGGCACAATCCACCATTGGCCTTCTTTTTGGTGTTTTTTATTGATACACGTTCTGACAATTCTCCTCTCTATTTTCAGAATTTTTTCAATTCGGTTTTTCTGAGTGATTTTGAAAAGGGTCTCGCTTCCGTAGGTGACTTCTGGCTGTACTACAGTTTTATAATGTTTTAAGTTTTGTTTTAGCAGAAAGGCATTTTTTGTTATATGATGACCAAGTTAATTTTTGGGATTTAATCATTTTATTTGTCCTGTTTTGCCATGTCACTTTTTCATTTAAATTATAAGTTATTATTTCCCCTAGATATTTAAATTGTTTTACTATTTAAATTTTCTGATTCTGATATAGAAATATATAGAAATAATTTTAATTATACGTAATATTTGGAAATAATGTTATTTTTTTCTTTCAAGAGTTGTATGTATGTAATAGCCGTCGGGGCTCGCTTCGTTCAACCGATCTGGGCGCTCGTCACCAACCTGGATCCCGGGACCTAGGTCGGCCCAGGCGAACTCCGAAGTCAACCCAGGGATATCCCGGAGGAACGGGTCTATCCCAAGGCCTCAGAGCTCGCTTCGCTTGCCATTCCCGGTTAGCCAGAGAATTTCGTCCGCTGATCCCCCGCAGTGTTCGTTACCCTCATGGTGGTGAGTCAGGTTTTTTAAAAACCTGAAGAAGAAACTAGTTTACAAAATACAAAATAGTAGTAACTTTTTGTGTTTAGCCTTCGCAACCACCGTAAATTATTACTTCACAGGATGAATGGGGATGATATGTATGTATAACGTGAGTCTTGTGCAGTATCAGGTCGACCATTCCTGAGGTGTGTGGTTAATTTAAACCCAACCACCAAAGAACACCGTGATCCACGATCTAGTATTCAAATCTGTATAACAGTAACTGCCTTTACTAGGATTCGAACGTTAGAACTCTCGCTTCGAAATCAGCTGATTTGCGATGACGAGTACACCACTACGAAAACAAAAATTCATAACCTATTTCTGTTGTCATGGTGACAGAGATATAATAATTAAGTAAAAGGATCAATCTTTTTTTTCTTTGATGAATACCTTTAAATCACAACTTTAACCCAAGGAAGCTAGGGCCTCTGTCTGTTGATTAACCTTCCCTGAGATAACACGACTGCGTCCTGCAAATTTGAAAGCAATCGATCGGTCGGTTCTCGCGTGATGCCAGAACAAACAAACAGACAGATAAACAAACAAGCAAACAAACAGATAGAAAAACCAATGGAAAGTTCAAAGTTAAGTAGAAAATCGCGTAAGAGACAGCAGGCATATACACAAGCTAGAGTACTAGGTGAACCCCACACCATTTGTTTACTTACTCAGAATAAGTGTTAACGTACAAGGAAATGGCGAGGAGTATTAAAAGGTTCAGGAAATGTGAATTACGTTTTATAAAAATTACTCAAACAGAACTTTTTGTGTGGATTTCTTTGTAAGAAACATAATGTCATAAAATATATTTTTCATATGTAAATCAATTCTAAACGATATTTTACCCGGTTACTTCTTCTAAATAAATTATGAATTATATAGATTTTTTTTCCAGTAAAATAAAAAAATTGCTATTACCTGCAGAAAAAGAAAATCATACTTACGTTTTCATTCAAAAATGTATATTTTTTTAATAATTAACAATATTATTAAAAAAATATAATTAATAAACAATATATATATTAATTAATAATAATTTTTATACAAAAAAAAAATTAATAAAAATACTATCCTCAAAAAAATATACAAAAAAAAATTACAAAAAAAATAAGAATTAAATCAAATTGAGAATTTTAAATAAAAAAATATAATATATTAACAAATATAAAAATGCACTGAAAAGTAAAAAATAAAATTATTTAAATATCTAATAAATAAGCAATAAATAAATGTAATAATTATTAAATTTAAAAATTAAAATTAATGAAAATATTTAGTTAAATAAAAGCGTGGCGCAGTTTTTATAATTTATTTAAAACACAACATTTATTTTTACAACAATAATACTTATTCGAAAACATTGTTTATATATATTTGTAATTTTTTGTATTTTTTTTAAGAATAAAAAATATTTATTTTTACACATCGAAGTTACATACGTGTACCAAATTTCAATCATTTCCATACGATAGTTCATGAGAAATGAAAATTATCAACTAAATGCATGAATTTAACGTAGGGGTACCGCGTGGTGGCGTGGGTGTGGGTCATATCAAATTCCGACACCGCAGTGCTGTATTGTCATAGAAGTTACAGTCGTGTACCAAATTTCATTGATTTTCATACGATAGATCAAAAGATATAGTCAAACGAGATATAGTTCTTTGAGAATTTGGATATTTCTTGTTTGTATCTCTTCAACAATAACTTTTCGATCAGTGGAATTCATTGGAATTTAGCGGAACCTTTCTTCAAAGTTTCTTCAACCTGAGTAGATAAATAAGATTAGTGAAGTAGAAAATATATCAGGAACTTACACCTTCATATCGAGAAATATGGAGGTGCTTTATTGATTTAAGTTAATTATAAAATAAGTTGTACTGGTTTATTTTATGTACAACACTTTTGTATTTAAGATCAATAGATTGCGTACGATGTGCGTAAGTAAAACAATTAAATTTGTTCTACCATAACTTAGATTAGTCTATCGTTTTTAGTAAGTTTTATAAAATAGTTGTAATAACAAAAAATACATTACTTTTTATAAACAAACCGAAGATAATTTTTCATATCTTTCTTGTGATGATTTATTAATATTATTGGATTGTTGTAATGTTATCATACATAAAAAATTATATTCTAATATTTAAACAACTTCATATGAAGATTCGATAAAATTAGTAGGAAAACTTTGAATTAAAAAAAACTTACGTGGACACTACATGACTTCCTTGTACGCCTATTAAATTATATATACACATTTTTTTCCTTTTAAATGGAAAATACATAAAGTTTTATTTCATTAATAACTTCTGATATTTTTCTTTTGCTGATTGTTATTATTGAATTATTATTATTATTATTTAAATCAATATATTTAAATTAAAAAAAGGGGATAAAATCTGATTCAAACGGATGTGCCTTTTCCTTGTAAGATCCAAATATTTCATTAATTAAAATCTCAACTGGTTGTAACTCTGGAAACAATGAAAATAAGTACCACTTATGATATATCTTTGAAAGGCTCTCAAACACAAGCTGCTCATTACTGGAGTGAAGGGAAAAGTTCAAAATTCAACTGAACCTTTTTGGTTCAGTCGATTGCAAACAAATGGGGTGGTACACGCTAGATATTACAACTGTCCTAAATCTAAAATTTCAACATCCTACGGCTAATCGTTTTTTAATTACGCGAGATACATACGTACGTACAGACGTCACGCCGAAACTAATCAAAATGGATTCAGGGATGGTCAAAATGGATAATTCCATTGAAATCTGATAACCTCAAGCACTCAAAAACCAGTTACAAATAATTAGATTCTATCATTTCATTCGCAGTACTTAACAAGTACTATCTAGCAACATACCAACTACTACTTAGTGTTAATTACCTATTATCAACTGTGTTGATAATTGGTAATTAACACTAAAGTACTTTTATTTAGCCATATTTTTGCTCTAACTAGATCAAAACTCGTTCGTTGAAACTGTTCTCGATTCACTTTAAGGGCTGTAGTAAATAAACCGCGTAGCGTTTAATAGACTGTCTCAAAAATTACACTAACACATTATATGTTTTGATGTATTATGTTTCATTTATTATCTGATCCGGCAAAGCTTCGCTATTGCTAAATTTGTGGATTAAATCAATTTAGTTGTATTTGACATATGTAATCTATTTCGTTCATTTCGTCGTTCTGTTTCTTCCTCTTGTTTCATTTCTTCTTTCTCTTATTCTCTTAGTTTGAATTCTTTGTCGATCAATATTTTATTCTTTTGGACACATTGTTATTTTTAAAATATAAAAGTTTTATCTTCTGCATAAATATTAATATTATTATTCACGATTTTTTACATCTTTGTAACTTAATGAAAACAATAAAATGGACGATATTACGAAAGCAAGAATGATATATATTCACTATAAATTTTCTTTATTTCTTCGGATCTTCGGAATGATTGCCACAATTCAAACCTCAACATTCTCAGTATTATATAGATCATAAAAATATCTGATGTGGGCATCACATAACTTCCTTGTACGCCAATTAAATTACGTATATTTTTTATTACTTTTTTTTAAATTATTGAATTATTATTTATTTTAATCTTTTTTTACAATCTGAGATAAATAATTTTTAATAAATGAATACAATTAAATTTAAAAAAAAATAAAAAAAGGAAATGAAATCGGATTTGAATCGATGTGCCTTCCCCTTTTAAGATCCAAATATTTCATTAATTAAAAATTTATTGGGCTATAACTTTGGAACCAATGGAAATAACTACCACTTATGATATATCGTTGAAAAGCTCTCAATGAGATCTTATTATTGCAGTTAAAAAAAAGTCAAATTCTTTTGGATTTTCTTTTTAACATCCTACGGCTAATCGTTTATGAGTTATGCGAGATACATACGTACGTACAGACGTCACGCCGAAACTAGTAAATGGATTCAGGGATGGTCAAAATGTATATTTCTTTTTAAATCTGAAAACCGAAATTTTTAGCAATCACAATACTTCATTTACTTCGTACAAGAAAGTAAATATTGGTGAGGAAAAATTGACTGAGTCACACGGTACATTACTTGCACTAACACAGTCGCACACGCTTCAGTAAAATCTCACTACTACAAATAATAGCTAGGATAGCTCTTACACTGAACACTGTATAGGAACAATCTTATTTAATCGGTTACAGTGAAAGCACTGAAATCACATGACCTAGAAAGATGTGTAGTATTAGCGTAAATTTAGTCTCAGCAGCGTTGGCTTGGTGACGTAACCTTCTCCTCCATCAATAACCTTCTTTATCACTATCAAAGAAGTGGCTGCCATTTTGAATAAAATCCTTATAAAAATCGTTACAAACTTATCGTTCCGCGTAATAGCAAGCAACTTTACTGTAATTTCATAAAAATCTGAAAAAAAGTTTGTTGGTAACTGCACCACAAATTCTTAAACGAATTTTTTTTTTTGTCTTCAGTCATTTGACTGGTTTGATGCAGCTCTCCAAGATTCCCTATCTAGTGCTAGTCGTTTCATTTCAGTATACCCTTTACATCCTACATCCCTAACAATTTGTTTTACATATTCCAAACGTGGCCTGCCTACACAATTTTTCCGTTCTACCTGTCCTTCCAATATTAAAGCGACTATTCCAGGATGCCTTACTATGTGGCCTATAAGTCTGTCTCTTCTTTTAACTATATTTTTCCAAATGCTTCTTTCTTCATCTATTTGCCGCAATACCTCTTCATTTGTCACTTTATTCACCCGTCTGATTTTTAATATTCTCCTATAGCACCACATTTCAAAAGCTTCTAATCTTTTCTTCTCAGATACTCCGATTGTCCAAGTTTCACTTCCATGTTTCAAAAATCTTTTCCTGACATTTAAATTAATTTTTGATGTAAACAAATTATATTTCTTACTGAAGGCTCGTTTAGCTTGTGCTATTCGGCATTTTATATCGCTCCTGCTTCGTCCATCTTTAGTAATTCTACTTCCCAAATAACAAAATTCTTCTACCTCCATAATCTTTTCTCCTCCTATTTTCACATTCAGTGGTTCATCTTTGTTATTTCTACTACATTTCATTACTTTTGTTTTCTTCTTGTTTATTTTCATGCGATAGTTCTTGCGTAGGACTTCATCTATGCCGTTCATTGTTTCTTCTAAATCCTTTTTACTCTCGGCTAGAATTACATCATCAGCAAATCGTAGCATTTTATCTTTTCACCTTGTACTGTTACTCCGAATCTAAATTGTTCTTTAACATCATTAACTGCTAGTTCCATGTAAAGATTAAAAAGTAACGGAGATAGGGAACATCCTTGTCGGACTCCCTTTCTTATTACGGCTTCTTTCTTATGTTTTTCAATTGTTACTGTTGCTGTTTGGTTCCTGTACATGTTAGCAATTGTTCTTCTATCTCTGTATTTGAACCCTAATTTTTTTAAAATGCTGAACATTTTATTCCAGTCTACGTTATCGAATGCCTTTTCTAGGTCTAAAAACGCCAAGTATGTTGGTTTGTTTTTCTTTAATCTTCCTTCTACTATTAATCTGAGGCCTAAAATTGCTTCCCTTGTCCCTATACTTTTCCTGGTTAAACGAATATTATATTAAAACGTCGAGTTAAAACAATTCTTCTTCGATTCACTTCGTAACCAATCTTACTTTGATAAGTTCAAGTTGAAAATTTAGTTTATATTATTAACACCATAACTCTCCTAAGTGGAGAGAAAAAGGAAAGGCTTTTATTTATTTTTTCTTTTGTTTTTCTGCTTAACATGTTTTTGACCGCCTTACCACCTTAAAAAAATTTTACACTAGTCAAAACTCACCTTAATTGCTAAAGATCTTAATAATTGATGTGATTTATAAAAATTAATTATTTCATTATTTACCGATTATTTTACAGATCTCGACAATCTAAACTACAAAATCATCTTAAACTAAATTTTTTTATAAAAAACAATCACATATTATCTGTTATTCGGAGAATGGCTTTCCCCATTAGTTCTTCCATCGTTTATTGCCTTACGTTATTTATTCCAATCAAGCATCCTTCATCAATCAAATAGAGAATAGACATAAAATTTTTCCCTATATATCAACTTTTTTGCGTAAGTTTTTACGATATAAAATAATTGTAAAATATATGAAAAAAAGATTATAATTACTATCATACTATAACTTAGAATATTCCTCACTAGTAATGATTAGTAATTTTATATTTATATAGACAAAAAAATCATCTAACTGAAAACGACCAGTTGTCATTTTTCTTACTAATGGTAAAATTACCTTATGTATATTAAAACAATATTGATTATAAATGTACTGGGTTTGAGTTCTTAGTTTTTAACATAATTTATTTTCATATTATTTGCGTACTCAAGGCTTTAATACGTAAATATGATACCATATCGTATATTGTTAATTATTCTGAGCATAAATAATGTTTGTTTTTTTATTTCGATGAAGTATTGCGTTGTTTTAATTCCATACTAATTGTAGACCAATCTGCTGCAAAGGAATAAATCAAAATCTGGGACCAATAAAAGCGATTTACCGCTACGGCTAGACAAACATAACCTCATTCGCATCGGATGAAAGTATAGCGTTTAAAAATAGACATTAAATTTAGACGTTAAAAAAAAATGACATAAACAACATTTTCATTGAGTATTTTCAATGAATATTTTTTAATTGTCTTACATTCGTGCATAAATTTATAATCTTTGTAAAAAGTTTAAATCTGAAGATGTCTAATTTTATTGTTCTTAATTTAGCTTCGATCCTTTATTAAAAATAATAATATGGAGGTTTTAAACATATTTTTCTGGGTACTTTAAAAAAGTTTCGCTTATAAAATTTTTCGATCTAATTCTTATTAATAACTTATTTTGTTTCAAAAAAACTTATTTTTATTAATGCTGTATTTATTAATATTATTATTCTAAAAATTATTTTTCTTTATTTTTTACACGTACTCTTTCTCTCAGTTTCTCATTTTATTTTTTTTCTTCTGTGAAATCTAGAGTACATCTGGTTAATTCCTAAAAGATATCATCTGTTACCTTGACAGATGTGTTAAACACATTTCCACTTTTTCTCTCTTAAAAAATAATATATTAAATTGGTCTCCAGCACAGTTATGTTATCTGTATGATATCTGTCATCTTCTATCAACTTTTTATTTTTTGTAAAACCTTTGATTACATTAAGGAATTATGAAACCATGAAAAATCGTTATATATTTTTATATACTTCTAAGAGTAATAATAATAATAATAATAATTTTTCTCCTCCATCACCGGCAAAGAATATTTATCTCCCTGAATGTAAACCTTACTGGGTAGCAAGGAAAAAACAGAAAAATAGAAGCATAGTTGTCTTACTCAAGATTTCTGAACTTAATGAGAATTCGGAACCAGTTTTTAAAAAAAATAATGAAAGCAACCCCTTTAATCAACATCCCTTTTTGCCACATTATTATGAACGTAAATATTTTTTCATGATATCCACAAATTTCTGACATGATTGATATAATATTACGTGTACCTTTTACGAGAATTTTCAATTCATTAATATTTTTTAATGTATAGCGTAATTACAAACGATCTTTCGGATTAAAAACTTGAATAACTCACATTAGTAACACACACATACATGAAAGTAGCAATGGAAAGGAAAACTCTAAACTTTTTAGTGGTTGGTATAGCTTTCGAGTAGTCATTGATTTCATCGCTAGGGGGATAAGGAAAAAATGGCTGTTAACGAAGACAAGAAGGCATTTTGAGTGCTGGATTTTCACGTCCGCCACTCTGTCATCATTACATTTCGTAATTATAGATGAAATTTTGGTGGGGAGATACACCCAGTTATCGCTAAGTGATATTCTGACTTTAAAACCAGAGGATGCATCTGTAATCGAAAGCCGTCCGTCCACCAGTAACCGAGGTAATCACGGAGATATGTGAGAGAAAATTTCGTACAAAGTCAAAATAAGTCGACAAATGGAACAGGATTTCCGAGGTTTAAATTTTCAACAGCATGGGGCACCACCCCATTTCCATTTAGATGTCAGACGTGAACCGAATAGGCTACTACAAAAGAGATAAATTGGGCATGCTGGCCGTGACGATAATGAACGTTTTCATTCGTCTCCACTTTTCCCCGATCTTACATCCTGTGACACTTTTTCACTGGGGATTTGTCAAACAACTCCATTACCGGCCACCTTACCACCTACTATACAGGATTTTCGTGTTCACGTCACCGAGGCCATCGCATTAGCGATCGTCCAATGTTACAATTTGCATGGCAGGAACTGGACACAGGCTCAATGTGTCGCGTGACAAAGAGAGCTTACATTGAGCATATGCGATGTGGTGTTATGAACCAAATGTAATACAAATCTTTTTGAGTTTCCCTTTTCATTGATATTATTTTCACGTATCTGAGTGTTATTAAACGCGAGTTATCTAAGATCGTAACCGGAAAGATCATTTGTAATAACCCTGTACTTCACATTTAATTTGCGATTCCAACGTTTGAAAATATATATTTCTAAACTTTTGAAACATTTTGCATGATTTACTCTTTAGGTTTTATTTGATTTTAGATTTTTTTTTAATATGATTTAAATTAAATGAGAAACTTAAATTATCTGTCTTAAATATAGGTAAAATCGTGATATATTTTTGAGTCGATATACAATCATCATTCATGTGGATCATACTTACATTAGTGCTATTATTAGAAGGTATATTCTTTAATTCATTCTATAACATCTTTGAACCTCAAATTTTATGAAAAATTTTGTTTGATAATTAAATTAATCTCATTTGCAATCGTGATACTAAGATCAAATTACTTGAATAAATAAAGATCAACCGATCAACATTTAAACCAGTCACTAAGCTTTCCAGCACCATTAGTTATTTATTACGTCTAAATATATACCTTTAAAAAATACAATATAAAATCTATGAGCTTCCTTAAGAAGTAATAACTGGTATTCTAGGTATAATAGTGGATTATGTACATGTTTGATGTACATAAACATGATTAATTTAGATTAATTTCCATACATTTATGGAAATGAAACTTTTACAAAAAATAAAGAAAAAAGGTAAAACCCAGAAAGGCTTAATAATATTCAGCTTCTATTTTTAATTAATTTGCTGACAATATTAAACATTGAAACAACTTTTTTTTTTTGTTTTTGCCGACTTTTCAAAGAAAAGTACGGTATTACTTTCGGTCGCATGGTTTGATTATGGGGTGAGGGAGGTGGTGAAAATTAATTTTCTTTATGTTTTGAGGATTGAGAAATACGAAAAAATACCATTCGCTTAGATTGTGTTTTTTTTAGTGTATTTACTTACGTATATATTTTTTTATAGGCCTAAATATAAAATTTTGTGGCTCAAACATCTTCAAAGCTACCAGATCAATTTCATTGAAATTTAGATATGCTGTAGTACTGTATCTGAAGTTATGTAAGTGAAAATTTTATGAAGATTGGTTGAGTTATTCTTGAGGTACGCTCAATTTCAGGTCGAAAAATTTTGAGCGGGGCAACTTAGAAGTTCGTTATGATGTTTCTTTATCTGCTGTCCAAACGTAATACATGTTGAGGAAGCTGTCAGAAAGGGCGAGCGGGTTGTCCAAGCCTGACAAGGTTGATGAGCAATATGGGTGGCCCCAGGACAGCGAAGAGGAGGCTAATGTCCAGTGTATACTCTTCAGTAGTGCTCTGTGGGGCGTCTGCTTGGGTTGTTGCTCTCTTGATAGGGCGCGCAACAGGAGGAGGTTGTTGAGCCATCAATAACGGCTCAATCTGTGGGTTATCGCAGAGTACCGCACGATAGGTACAGAAGCGGCGTCAGTCATAGCTGGTGTGCCACCGATTGATCTGCAGGCCAGGATGAAACATTCTATTGCTTCGGGGCGTGAGAGGAAAGTAGCTGTGGATGGACGGTGCAGTAAACGTGGATAATGTAATAAGTGTGGTATTGGGTGACAGAGATGCTTGGAGACAGAGATGCTTGGACGAGAGTGACGACTGCGGTGTCAGCAATAATTAGAAACAAGGCAGCGACGGAGAGGGGCAGGCAGACTGGAAGACTGCAGTTGACCTGTGGCGGAGAAACCGATACCGGATAGCTATGGGTGGCCAGCCTTAGGGGGTTGGCGGCGGGGCTCCTCGGAGTCGTCGTTCGTCGATGATCCTCTGGAGACGTCGCTCTGGCTATTCTAATTCGGTGACAAGAACGCCCGAGTGGTTGCGCAGAGGCTGTGTACATACCATGTGGATTTGGTCTGTCCCCTGCGTGACTATAGACGGAGGTTTTTTAGCGGGTGAGAGCCCCGCACTTGCCATCAGAGCAAGCCTGGCAGAGCTTTTTCCTCCTCCTACGGAAAAAAAAAACGTAATACTATTCTTTTTTTTTTAAATTCGGTAAAAGAATCTATTTGTCATTTAATTTAACGTCGTTTTCTTTGTTTAATTTGCAACGTATGTAACGTTACAAATTAAAAATAAATAAATAAATATAAATTTGTGGCACAGGATTTGCCAGATAGATATAACCGAACTTCATATATTTTATTTATTCCTTTTTATTTTATCCATATAAATACTTGTTTAATAACACCTTTAACACTAAATCTTTAGGGGCTAATTCACTTTTGAATTCCCTACGACATCTCTGTGACTTTTAATGCAAAACTTTGTCGGAAGTTTTCTTTTGTAATGGGCTTTTTTGAATTTCATTTTTATATGATGTTAAAACCGCCATGAAACTTTTCCCTGGTGATCAAAATATCTGTGATGAAGTTTGGAATAAAAACTTTAAAATACTCTAGTATGAAGATTTACGAGAAGTTATAAAAATCATATCGCAAGATTATTTTCATAACTCGTTGTCATTGATGCTTAAAGTTAGATTTTCTCTTTTTATCTATTAATTTCGATTACTATTTCTGTTTATGTTTAAAAAAAACATTAAAAAATAAATATTTAATGATGATTTTGACTATAAGTATTAAGGAAGAGGATAAAAGTTTAATACAGTACAACGCAGTTTCATGTATTATTTTTTAATTTTTATTTAATAAAGGTAAGAACTACGATCCAGTTGAATCTTTTTTAACCTATTACCATTTAAGAAAAACCGAATGGAAGGTTGATTTATTTACAACTAATTGCTTCAGTATGTAGATAGACTACGTGGTTATACACATTTATAAGGATGCAGAAGATTTTATTGTTTAAATAGCAATCGTTTAAAAAATTTATATTCTCTTTAGCGGTGATTTTGCATTTTTCCAACGCTGTCCTAAATATTCATTTCTGTTACAATAATTCCGGACATTCACGCCGTTATTTTTCTTCTCAGCAACCGGATTGGAAAGAACCACGTGATGTCATTACCTCACAATCAAAGCTGAAGCAAGAGGTCCTGCGTAGATAATAACAAAATCTGTAAAATAAAACATCAAGGAAGAAATTTTGAAAAAAATAGACGAGTAAAAAGGGATTTTTCTACTCGAAACATGAATTTAATTATGGATGAACCTATACATATATAAATATATTGTTACCACATATATGCCTAATTTAATATCGGCGGACGATAACGGTAGCAAGGATGTGAGCGGGGCATAAATTATACGAACACGCGGATACAAGCATTAGTCCCACCGTGCAGATGACCGTGCAGTTCTCCCACCACAGCGGCGCTGCAGCCCCACCACTCTCAGGCTCCAATAAAAGAGCGTGCACGAGAGAGCGTATTCAATTCATCATCGATCACCACCTGGAGAAGACCAAGAAGATGAAGAAGATGGAAGAAGTTCCCTGGCCGGCTCAACATGGGACCTCCTGGCGGATGCAAACATCCCCGCCGGAGCAGCAGGCCTGGCCGGCCATCCGAGGGAGTCGTTGCATGCGAACGCTACCTTCCCGCTCCAGCTCCAGCTAGTCGGGCTTCCATCGCCCTGGCCGGCGGACTTAACTGAAGGAGCCGGCCCAGCATGGAATCGCTCGGGAAGAACCGCGTCGGCCGCGCCGGCGAAGGACGACCGACGCCCACCCGACACTGTGGGGCTCAGGGAGCCACCGCTGCCACTCTGTAGTGGGCACCCAACTGCCGCTGAGGGAAACCCCGGTCGGACTTCAATGAACGAGCCGCAACTCTCCCATCTCTCGCCGAAGACCAGCTTCCGGACCCAGCAGCTCTTCTCAGAGCTAACGCAAAAAAAAACGGCCCTGTTCAGGGCCACCGTGAGGTTAGTAAATGCCACGTGCCGTCGAAGCCATTAAGCAACATTATATATATATATATATATATATATATATATATATTTCATTATGTCCAGGAAAGCGAAGAATTGTCTTCTCATTGGCAAGAAAGGTAAAGCAGAAGAAAGAATACAAGTATTTGTGGTTAAGAAGTAAAACAGTTTTATACGTAAGGTTGATGATTCATATATTATAGAATTAAAAACAGCAAAAGATGTTTACGATTTAAATTAGTGTGTGTGTGTGTGTAATGTTTGTAAGTGAGAAAGTGAAGGAAATTATTTTTAACTCATCATATGTTTAGTCTTATCTGGTCCCCCTCTACTAATATGAAGGCAGCGCGCTGCTGGAGTGGCGGTGGTAAGGATGACTAGCCGTGCACGTCTTTTCTTCTTATTATATTTCTTCTTATTGTATTTCTTCTTATTACATTGCATATTGTTGTGTTAGTATGTAGGCGCATGTGATACAGTCCGTTCTTTGTACTTTATAATTATGTGCATTAAACTTTCTTGTTTAAAACAAAATTTGCAATTTTTTTCGTTACCAGAGAGGTTGTTGATAATCCACATACCAACAACACATCAGAATATCAGAAGTGTAAGAAAAAATATTGCATTATTCATTATTATAATATAACGTATGTTAGCTGTCATCCAAATATCATTGTCCTGTGAAGTTTGAATCTATGAAAGCGAATTGAATAACTATCGAATTTATGGTTATAATAGCTATTATGCTAGTTGTAATGAAAATGTACTTTTTTCTTGTGCAGTTCAAAATCAATGACGCAATAACATGTTGGGGAGGTACATATAAATCGGTTACTGAGCTATTAATCATAATCCAAAAACAAATTGCAAGATCGATTGTTAATGAGTCTAGGTTATACTCATCGTTACCTAATATGTTACCTATAAGACAATTTTATATCTTTAGATTAATGGGTAACTTATTTAAGAACCGGACATGTTGAAGATATATATTGTAACAGATATTGTTACATTGTTACATATTGTTGATATTGTAACAGTCTGGTAGAAAAAAGGGAAAAATAATTTTTCCCTTTCCTAAAAGTGAAAATTTCAAAGATTTATAATTATATATCTTAAGATACAGGCTCCTAAGATTTATAACTTAATTAATGATACCAAGACAGCTGGAACTTATTCTGAGAGAAAAATATATCTTTTAAATAAAGTATTTGAGATGGTGTTCTAGAGCGTTTTTTTTCTATCGATTGACCGATTGCAATATTTATTAGGTTTGAAGGTTTGTGACTTTAGAATACTTGAGCTGTTGTTTGACGAATGTATGTTAATTGCTCTGGCTTTTCATGTCTTCAATATACGTTACACACAATTTGGTGAGATAATATCGATCGTGATATGATACATTGTCTTCTTTATTTCAATGGGAAAAATTTTATTGTGAATACCACTTGTCGCCTCTTTTAAGTGTTTTATTAAATTGTTTTATTATTACTTTATATTAATTAATTATCTTTATATTAATTATATTTCTGGTACTCTCTGAAACAAGCCTGCATCTTGAGATACCCAACTTTCAATAATTTGGAGTGTTGTCTAAACTTTATTATTAAGAAATCTAAATAAATTATGGTTGTAAGATAGAATAATAGAGTTTGTAATATTTGATTTAATTGGAAATAAAATTATTATTATTAACACAATAATTGAGGACATTCACGCCACTATTTTTTTTCCTCAGCGGCCGGAATCGAACGAACATTTTTTTTTTAAGGATTCGTAATCATATAGAAATTCCACTTGATAAACGAGTCCATACACTTCAAGGAAGCTTGCATTCGGTGTACGAGAAATAATATTATTAATTCAAAATAGATAATCTTTGTAAAACACTGGCTGAAAGCAGTTCGGTGGAATGAACGGTTGACAGTTGCTGCTGCTTCAGATTAAATCTAATTTATCGACCTGCATGTCGTCAGTGCGAGGGTTATCAATTGTTAGTTTAATCAACGTGTTATCCTTGTTGTTTGGGGCACAGTAGATCAACGCTTGGATCTTTCATGTAATCTGATATGACACTGATATGGCCCTTAGATAAATGGAATGGATTACTGTAAATCATATTTTCCTTTATTTTGTACAGTTTGAGACATTGTGTTCTGAGGTTTAAGTTACCGTACAAAACTGATATTATTTTTAGTGATCTGCGACTGAAATTGTATAAATCTTCAAATTCTTAAGACTTTTCGTAAAACTCTTACTGGAATAGACTGGAATATTTTTTATTATTCATTTTCATTTTTCTTGAAGTTCTTTTATGGTCCCTGTTTTAGAGACAATGATATATAAAATATTTCTTTTATAACATTTTTCTTTTCGTTCCGACCACTGATCAAACTTTCATAGTCTGGTTACTTTCTCCAAAATGTTTTCATTCTGTTTCTCTACTTAAGTCGCCTTTCTTCCGTCCATCTATTTAGGTTTGTTCTTTTTCTTTCTCTCTGGAAACTTAGATTCCCAAATCACTTTTATAAATTTATCTCTATCTTTACACAGATACTTTTAACGTTTTTAGATCTGTTTCTATTTGTTTAAACCGGTTGGTCTTTGTGACTGTTTATACAGAAATTAAATATTTTTTTTGTCAATCTTTGGTCGTTCATTCTGCATAAATGTCCGTAAAACTGTAATATTTTTTTCCGGATTAAGTCCCCTATTTTTTCTGTATGTTTGTAAACTTATTTTTCATTTTCAATTTGTAAATTCCATCGTCATATTTTGATCCATAAATTTCTCTTAAAATTCTTTTTTTCTACTTTTGCTCTTTCTTGTTCTGAAAAAAGACTGCAGACATTCTGCTCCACACAGTGCTTCTGGTAGGAGTATAGTTATAGTATCTCAATTTGGAGTTATAACAGGGATTTTTTATCCTGAAATTTTTTATCTCATGAAATTTTCATGAGATGATAGGCAATTTCCATTTATCGCACTCTTCTTAATCCCATTTTTTCGATTATATATTTGGTGTTATGATTTCTCCTAAATACTTAAATAATTTTCGAACTCTACTTATTTCTTTCATGTCGGAAATTTTAAGGGAGGAGTTCTATTCTCTTTCGGAAAACCAGTTACTTTTTTCATAAGAAATTTGAAGATCAATTTTACTTGCACATTTGCTTAGTTTTTGAATTTTGATTTTAGCCTCGTCTATATATCTTAGAAAAAAATTGCGATGTTGTCTTTGAAGGCCAGAATCTTGTCTTTAGAAATTTAGTTTTGGTGCCCGTTTTTATGTTTTCGCATACCTTTAACTTTTTAAGTTCTTTCTTCCATTCTCTTACAACTTTTGCAATGGCACAATTAAAGAAGATCGGACACAGTCCATCTCCTTTCCTTACTACAGTTTTAATTTCGAATGGTTCTGAAAGTTTTCCTAAGAATTTCACTTTTGATTTTGTGTTTTTAATGTTTTTTTTTATAATTTTGAGATCTATTTTAAATTTTTCAAGGATCTTAAATTAAAATTTCCTTTGGCTGGAATCGTAGGGTTTCTTAAATCTATAAAAATTGTAATTTAGAACTTTTAATATTTTGGTATTGTAAAATTTGTTTTAGATTAAAGATTTGCTCTGCAAAATTTCTTCCAGTTCTAAATTCATCTTGATATTCTCCTTTTTATTTTTTTATTGTTGGTTGTATTTTACAAAACAATATTCTTGACAAAACTTTGTATGAGACTTGACAACAGTGAAATTCCTCTAGTTGTTAATTTTTGTTTTATTTCCTTTTTCGAGGAGGGGATGTATTAAAGTGTTTTTCCAATCTTCTGAAATCTATCTCTTTTCCAGATTTCTTTAAAAATTCTTTCCAGTTTTTCGCTCAGTTCATCGCTGGCATTTTTCAATATTTCTGCAATTATACTGTCTTCTCCACATGTTTTATTATTTTTAAGTAATTTTATTATTTCTTTTATTTCCTCTGCGTTTAGTGGTTGGGAAATTTGGAAGTTTCGATTATTTTTTTCAGTAAATTAAAGGTTTCTTTAGGGTCTGTGCAGTTCAGCAGGTTTTCAAAATATTTAGTTAATTGTATTAACTTTTATTGATTACTCATCATTAGGTACCTTTTTCATTCTTAAAGTTAGTACAAATTAGGTTAAAACCTGATAATTTGGATTTAAAAATTTTATAAAATTCTCTCGAATTATTTAACAGAATTTTCGTCTAAAATTTTCCATTGTTATTTTGCATAATTTTTTTAGATTTCTAATGATTTTAAACGTTTTTTACTTCCTTTTATGAAGTTAAGGAAGTATTGTGATAAAACCGAAATTTTTCGGTTTTCAAAAAAACGGAAATATCCGTTTTGACCATACCTGAATCCATTTTGACTAGTTTTGGCGTGAGGTCTGTACGTATGTATCTCGCATAACTCAAAAACTATTGTATAATGTTGAAATTTTTAATTTGTAACTGTTGCAACATCTAATTGTGCACCTCCTCTTTTGATTGCAATCCACTGAACCAAAAGTCCAAAAAAGCCCAAAACCCAAAATGTTTGAATCTTGGATTTTTTCTTAACTGCAGTAATAAGATGCCCTCATTGAGAGCATTCAAACGATACAGCTCCAAGTGGTACTTATTTTCATTGGTTCCAGAGTTGCAGCCAAATAAAATTTTAATTAATGAAATATTTGGATCTTACAGGGGAAAAGCACATCAGTTAGAATCCGACTTCATTTCCTTCTTTTTTTTTTAATTTAAATATATTGATTTATTAATAATTATTGACCTCTGATTGTAAATATATATATATATATATATATATATATATATATATATATAGCAATAAAAGTTATTAATGAAATAAAATTTTATGTACTTTTCATTTTAATTGAAATATTTTTACAGATGCTAATAATTATCAAGTCAATATACTTAAATTAAAAAAAAAAATATTAAAAGGAAATATAAAATCGGATTCGAATCGATGTGTGCACTGTTACGGATCCGACACGTTATCACATAACCACATCACTACTTGAGCGACGTGAAACAAAATTAATATATATAAACTAATATAAAATGCTGATACGGACAGTTTAAAAGTTTAAAAGTACAGCAAAAAACGTGTATATTTAATTTAATAGGTATACAAGGAAGTCATGTGGTAACCACATCAAAATTTTTTTTATTATACAGATTTCAGTGACTTCTTTTGTAGGGTTAGCATTATAATTTTTCCAAATATAACTTTATTAACCCATTTTTTTAAATTTATTTTATAAGATTTATCTTTCTGAAAAATGAAATTATATATCTAATAGGCTTTCAAAATCTTTTCGTTATTAATATAGCCTTTCAATCACCTTCATCATTTTCTTGCTGTGGAATTCGTTTATTAAACTGCATAGATACTTAAAATTCATTCCTTTTATACCTTTTCTATAACTGTATTATAACGTTTAAATTACTTGGCTAGAACTTGTAATTTAAGTTTAAGAACTTGTATTATACTGAAGAACATTATAAAACAGATTTTCATTATGATACAGGAGTTCAACCGATCAAAAGCGTACTTTTTCCAACTACTGACCAATGAAAAGCGGGTATTGTTTAATGTACCGGTTATATTTTTTTTAATTTAATTTTAATCCTAGAAAACAGAGGTTAATTTGGAAGTACACTAATAGGTAACTAAGTTTCTATATTACTGATGTTTATCTTTTTACCTATTATATCGGATTCTAAGGAAGGAATGTCTTTAACACCGATCGATATTAAAGAAAAGGCAGAATTTATATATTGCCACAGAAATATAAAAATTTTAAAATATTCCGTAAACAATCTATCATCGATTTAAATCAGTAATCCAGTATTTTCTCAGCGGTAGAAAAAAACCGTTATCTTTATAACGGCCATTAATGCCCTCTCGCAAAGTTGAAACTCACCAAGGCTCGTGTTGTAACTTACTTTCCACTTGTGCTTCGGTAGTTATCATTAGAGGCTTGTTACATAAAGCATTATTAAATTGCATTCTTTTTCGAAACTGTATTTAAATTTTTTTGTATTGCTTAGATCTTAAAATTAT
The DNA here is from genome assembly GCF_047948215.1 of Lycorma delicatula. NCBI lineage: Eukaryota > Metazoa > Arthropoda > Insecta > Hemiptera > Fulgoridae > Lycorma > Lycorma delicatula. Next base: position 148,018,189 of record NC_134459.1, on the reverse strand, counting down.
TTCCTGAAAATTGAATTAATTTTTCTTAGTTAATTAATAATTACAGAACCCAATTACCAACAATTCTTTTACATATATGTTCAAGCGCTTTTAGAATAAAATTCCATCATCAGGAACTTAAAAATTTATGTTGTAATCTTAATAAAACTAAAACTTCATGTAAATTTGTTTATGTAACGCAATATCAGTGGTCGTCATATGTTTAAAATTATATCTTCTTAACGTCCTATCATTATGAATGTCTCTACCGTTTAACGTAGATACATTCAAATTTGAAGTTTTATTTTTATTAAGTTTATAATATAAATTTTTAAGTTCCTGATGATGGCATTTTATTCTGAAAGCGCTTGAACGTAAATAAGAATGTTGGTAAGTGGGTTCTAAAATTATATAATTATACCATTGAGCCAGGTTTGATAAAATTATTATAAATTTTTCTTAGATTTTAACATTACGTTAATTTGTTGCTTGTTTTTTTTCCAAGTAATAATAAAATATTTATTTTTTCGCCTAGAAAAAAAAATTATGCTAGTTTGGTTGAAGTTTTAAAATTATTCTATTTTATATCTTAATTCTAAAAACAAGGTTGTCCAAATCGGAGCTTTTTTATAATACGGATAATACAGATTTACTGATTGTATCGGATAATCTTGATCATTTAATTATAAAGATACTCTTTAGAAAATATTAAAGGTAAATTGAGACACAGCAATCGCAAGAGAAAAGTAGTGGTGTGATGAAAGGTAAAAAAATCATGCGTATGTAAAAAAAAGTATGAAAATTATAGTAGTTATTTACGTGTAAATGTATTTTTATTATTTATAAAAATAACAAACATTTTTAATTTAAAACTTTTACATCATTGTTTGTTTTAAACAAACCGATTTTTTTCAAGTTAAATTATATAGGTGTATTATAATTTACAACAAAGTGCTAAAAATTTAAGATCTCTGCCAAAAACCATCAAACAGATTGCTATTTATCATTGTTGACAAGTAAATGAGTGAACTTTTTGTTTGAGTTACTAATTTATGCACCGTTTAACATACCTTAGTAATTTACCGTAGACCTTAAAGTTTCGTCCTGAGCCATTCAAACATAGAATTGTACAGTACAGTTGTATTATTTGAACGTAAACTGCAAAAAGTACTTGTATATGGTTTTAACTACTACACTAAATTTTATTGAGTACATTAAATAGTATAGTTTATTTTAAGTTTTGCAAACACGGTACCGTTTGTTAAGTATAATTTAATTTAAATATAATACTAAAATCAGCTTACCAATAGATTAGTTAGTTTCTTTAAACTTTTTCGTCTATTCCGTCATCTTCAGAGGACTGGTCTTATAACAATTTACAATTAAAATATAAAAGTATATAAAATTCACAAGACAAAATTGTTAGAATCGTAACAGTTGATCGTCATAAGTTAAAAATTGTAAGTTTAAAGTAAAAGTAAGTACTTACGGTTTGTAAGAATGTCACAATTGTTATCAATTGTGGCATTCATTCAGGTGTAGTCACTTATCCTAATCTATTGGTAAACTGATTTTAATATTACATTTAAATTGCTGTACTTTAATTAATTAATTTTCTTAACTGTAGAAATTAATTACTGAACTTAACTAATGAAAAAAAAAGTAATAAACAAATAATCTCAGGATATATATGTATATATATTCATCTTAATCCGACCTTTGTCGCATTGGTTAATTAAAAAACAAAGTCGATTAGTTCACAGGCAGACAATTTAGTTTTATTTTATCTTGTTAATAAAATAAAAGTAAATTAAAAGAGAAAGAAACAGTAAAGTTAACACAAAAAGTTCATTTTTCATTAATGCAATTTTTCTACGCGGTTTTATTTTATTTTTATTAAATAAATTTACACACATGAATTAAATTTTGAGTTTTATATTCAAATTAATTTGTAGTGAAAATTTACATATTAATGCTATGTCATTACCTAATATCGTAGGTTATACGTCTGAAAGATAAGCAGACATAGAATTACACACCTTTTCCGTTTACGCCGTTCAAGTTAATGCAATTTATTTTTGAAAAACCTTTTAATCATTTTAAACCTCTGATTTTATCTTTATGATAAAGCAGGTTTTTTTTTATTGAAAAACAATAACCAAAATTATGAATCTCACATTTTTACGTAAAAATATCTATTTTAATTTATTTATTTAATTTTATGAAACATAGTTAAATAAATAAATGCAAAAAACATGATTATTTCTACAATTGTGGAGGATTTAATGAAAGTTGAATGATGGGACTATTGTTTTCTGTTCTTGTTCTTTTCCAAGAGTTATAGAATTTATAGTAATAAATTTTAATACTTTTTTGTTTTTTTTTGTTAAATATAAAATTACTTTTTTGATTATATTTAAATCTTTTAGTTTTAATTTAAGCAAATATTCTCGACAAATTAAGTAATAGCCAAAAAGTTTTAATATTAGTTTATTAGAATCACAATCTCGAAAATTAATTTAGATTTTTTTTGAAAATTAAGGGCCTTTTGTTAATAATTAAAATACTCTCTAACACTGTTTTTTAAAAGAAGAAATAAAAAAATTTTTCGATATGTTTTTTAAATCTGGGAGCTTCCCATCAGAAGAGGGTTAAGTTATTTTAGTGGCTTCATTGTTTATCAAAATACATTTTAAATATTAAAAATTTGAAATTGCGAAATTTTTTTTCTGTTTAATTTTAAAAAGTTAATTTTTAAAATCTAAGTAGTGATAATAAATTTAAAAAAGTTTTTATTGTTTAAAAAATAAAAATCTACAGCCATAATTCTAAATAAACAAAGTTGTAATCTTCTATGAAGGGGGAAACTTATTGGCTAATTTTTTTCCCAATAAATACTTTTTCAAGAGTAAGGGCTATCAAAAAATTAGGATTTTTACATTTTAAATGCAATCGGTAACTTATAAGATGGATTTAAATTTTAAAATATTTCAAATAAATGAAAAATTGTTAATTAAACTTGAAAAAACTTCTTTTTTTTTGTTACCAAACACCACTGGCGTGGAATGGACAAAAAATTTTTATAGTTGTTTGAAGGCCTCAAACAACATATTGTTAACAACGTATTGATGTAGGAAATACAGATCCTATTAACTAACTTCTTCTCTAAATCAAGATAAACTTAAAGAAAATTACATAAATTCATTTTTTGGGGAGGGGTGAATATAAAATAAAAATGTTTGGAAATTTGTGATCTTAACAAAAGAGATGTCAAATTTTGTAACAAAATGTTTTTGGTAAAGTACCCCAATAAAGATTTGAAATTCTATTTCGGCCAAAACGCCCCCAAAATTTCCCAATTTTTACATAAGTTTAATATGTTTTTTTCCCCAGAATGTAGAAACTGTTTACCAAGTTTGAAGAAAATCGGTCAACGGGGACCAGAATTATAGGATCAAATACATATAGTGCGTAAGGTACACACAAACATTAGTCTGAAAAATAGATTTTTTAGACTTCTAAGAAGAATTCTAATAAAACATTTGAAGATTATTTACAATATATTTAAATCTGTTTTATAAATAATTAAAATTCTCCTTAAGGCACAAAACTTAATAAAAATATAAGTTTGTTTAAATTTTTTTTTGACCGATCTCTGTACTTTCCCGTGTAGCTGTAAAAGCACATGTATAAAGCACATATATATATACACAGGAAAGTAAAATTTACATTTGTTCGTATTTTATTTGTTATTTACCGAATCTATTCTAGATTAACAGCAGCTCACCTCAAAAAGTTGAAATATAAAATCTCTTATTATATAGACTTAAGATGGTGTGATGCATATGTATAATTTTTACTTGATTTTTAACTCGCAATGGTTTTGCTTTTTAATATACTTCCTGACATTACCGATTGATGAAATTTTTCACAGTTACTAAGGTCGGGTGACATTACAATATTCCACCATTGCTTTTGTAAACATCCTCTCGTACGGGTGTAAATTAAGGGTGCGGATGTTAAAAAATGGAAATTTTGCGTATTATCTGGTAAACGGTTATGCGGGGGTTTTAGGTCGCAGATGACAAATCCGATAATCGTTTGACATAAAAAAAAAATGAAAATAACTTGTCACGGGAGTTTTTGTAGTTTCTAATTTGACAACATTTCGTTTTCACTCAATATATATGTACAGATGATTTGGCGGCAGTATATTGAGACGCAGCTTATGCAATGTATGATAATAACTTGATTAAAGAATGTCTAAAAAGTATAAAGCAAGTTTTTGAAAATTTTGAAAAATTTTGTGATATTAAGTCGATACTCATGCCATGTAACCTAATATTTTATTTGAATCAACTGAAAAAAAAACTCCGTAATGCGATTTGGTTAAAATAAGCATGATGAATACTGCTAGGGTACCTAGAAGAAGTTTACTAGTAAAAACAATAAACCTGATTTATTAATCCATTTCAAAATGGCGGTAATTTAAATTTTTAGCGAATTTAATTCCGAGTAAAACTTGTAGAGAATTTAATTCTGAACAAAGTAGTATAAAATAAGTTGAATAAAACAAAGAAAAGATAAAAAAACTCGAATTTTATTTGGAAACAGTAGATATTAAAATATGAGCTTGCCATTTTCAACACATTTCTTGACACGCTTCTGTACTGCTTTTGTTGCTCTTTTTTGTTCTTCAGGGCTGTCCTTAAGATGCTCAGCCGCATCCATAATGCGGACAGAACTCCTCACGAGAATGTATTTTTGTTTTGTAAACAATATTTTTCATTCATTCCTAGACGCAAAAATCTAAAGGTGTTAAATCAGGTGAACTTGGTGGTCAGTAATGTGGAATTCCACTACCGATCTATTTCTCAGGAAAATGATGATTTAAGTGATTGTAAACAGTAGTTGAGAAGTGGGGAAACACGCCATCGTGCTGGAAGTATATTTTGCGTCTCGGCGATAGAGGAATTTCTTTAAGCAGCTGCGGAAATTCTTTTTGAAGAACGAGCAAGTAGACCTCAGCCTTTATACGGCCAGGCAATATAAACTGTTTTAACAGTTCATTGTGAAGAAGGCCGGACCATACATTGAGCAAACTCGGAGTTGAAAATTACCTTCCACCGTTTCATGAGAATTTTCGTGTGCCCCCACGTATGCTCATTACGTAAATTGTTGACGCCACCTCGAGTGGAATTTGCCTTGTGGGTAAACAAAAGATAATTTTTCAAATAATTTATTGTATTTCTGTCATTAATAAAAAATATATATTATCTAAGTAATTATTTATTTTTTTATTTTTTTATTTTGTAGTTATGTAATTTCGATTATCGTTTAATTTTTAATAGTAAATTTTGTGTTTCATTTTGGTGATGTTAAAAATTTGTAAACACAAAAAAAATTTGGTTTTACATTAAACAACTACTTTTCTGACAAACGTAGTAATGTACTGTTTCTAAATAAAATTCGAATCTTTTTAAACTTTTCTTTCTTTTATTCAATTTATCTTACACCATTTTGTTCATAATTAAAATCTCTACAATTTTCGTTCGTTTGATGTGTTTATTATCCATTTAACAATGTTATTGTACGTGAAACATAAAAAAACATGAATTTTACCGTAATTTATTAGCTTTCACACCAAATTCCTCAAAACATACAGTAGATGCAGTTCTGGGACCTATTTTATTCGATTTTTCAGGTGAAAAAACATAAGAAATCACTAATTCTGCTCATTAATTAACGTTCTAAGCATTTCAGTACTACCTCAATTCAACTGGGTACCTGAAATCTGAAAGAATTCTTTCACTAGCCGTAATTCGCAAACGAAGTACTTTTGGACATATGTTTTATGAACATTTTCTATTATTTTCACTAGTAGAATAGGTTATGAAAGTCCCGGGAAATCTTCGTAATACACCTTATATAAGAGAGAATATATGAGAGAATCTTCGTGATACAAGAGAGAAAACAAATCTGAAAAGAAAAAAAACTTTGATTATATTTTTTTAGATATAAAAGAGAGAAGGAAAAGACGAAATATGCAATTTGAGCTCCATTAAAAAATTATTTTGAAGAGAAAAATACTGTTTACAAAACTTTTTGATAATTTTTTTTTTTTTTTTTTTTTATAAATTGAATCAAAAACTACATGTAGATCATATTGAATAATCGTAATATTTTGAGAAAATATGATTTATAATGATGTCTGTTATACAGATAAACGGAATGTAAAGTGACTTGTAATTTGTCCGTGTAAGAAAAAATAAATTAATTCCTGTATATACGAACTTTCTAAAAAAAGAGCAATCTATTTAGTGATATAGAGTTCAAAGAATGAACTCTAAAAAGTGTAGTACGTTTTTAATTTAGAACTATCTTAGAAATTTATTTTAAATTATTTTAGTATAAACAACCGCACTTTGATGAAAACCAATATACTAAGTGTAACACTCGCATGATATAAATAGTACTAAACGGCTTGCAATTAGGAAAATAAATGACTTGCTTGTACTCCTTATGGGATAATCTGATAGGCTTTTAAACTTTAAAAATGAATCTAATATTAATTTTCCTAACAATTCTTTTGTAATACTGCAGTCAATGTTACGCCTGGACGGTACTTTTGAAATATCTTTATCCCTCCTACCATCTCCTCCCTAATTCCACCATCTCTTCATCTTTTCTTTATATCACTCCTCTTTTTTATCATTAATCATTTTCCTAACGTATTCATCATATTTCTAATAGATACTTATCTTCTTATCTACTGAGCATATCTTTTCACTTTTATTCCGTAGAAGGAGGACCTAAAATAATAGATATTTTAGCCAGATAATTAGGCATTATATAGGAGTTTTTAATTACAAACAATTCTATAATTTTATTTAAAATAAAAATTCTTTTGTTAAAAATAATTATTTTAAGAATTCTTAATAAAATCTATTTATACTCGATATGAATTAGCACCGACACTGATTGTTATTTCTATGCATAGATTCTTCTTATAAAAGACGAATCTGTAATAATCTGATAGGTTTTAAAATTTTAAATATGAATCTAATATTAATTTTTCTAACAATTTGAAACAACTTTTGTAGTATTCAGATCCTGTGAATTAAATCAAGAGTTTACAGGTTCGAATCCTAATAAAGATAGTTCCTGTTATTCGAATTTGAATACTAGATCGTGGATACCGGTATCCTTCGGCGGTCAGGATTCAATAAACCATACGTCTCAGGTATAGTCGGTCTGACTCTGTACAAAACTACACGTTACGGACAAGGGACGCGGCTGTCTACGGGTTCAAATCCAAGAAGCTACATGGTTATCTAGGAACCCAAAATATTCATAAAAACAATAATGTAAATTAACTAATATAATGTTCAAGCACATTTTTAGAATAGACTTTTATACGTAGTTTAAATATTTTTCTAAAATTATTTTTTTTTTTAAAAAAAGAACTTACGCACTTCTGTTCTCAATAAAGATAAAAATTTTTACTTTTTACTGAATTATGTGTTTAATCATTTGAAATGATGAAATTATCGTAATTGTGTTATTAATACATGCAGTTTAGTTTAATGTAAATAAAATTCCTATGTTAAATTAGAGACCCAAATAATTAATTTTTTCATTGACCGCCTTATTGAAATAATACTGGAAAAACCTCTTAAATAACGTAAATTTCTATTTAAATATAGAAATTAAATATCTCATTAAATGCTCTTGCGTAAATATGTAAGTGCATACGTTCACGTCAGAAATGACACAACCATCTTAAAGAATAACAAGAATCATAAGCCAAGTTTACGAAGGAAAGTGACAAGTCGCCTTTCTTACCGAGCCAATCATATATTCTAATAGCAGCACGCCTAACCTACTGAAATGCAGGTGATATTCATCGCTACAAATGACTGACTGCATAGTGAGTATCAGAACTCTTAAGGTAAAGCAACTAGCATCTTAAATTTCAAGCGCTTTACATGCGTTAGTCATACGTGTGATGGAAGTGACATTTACAACAAATTATATCATATAAGAGAGAAAGTATAGATTTGAAAAGAAAAAACTTATGTTTTTATTTATAAAAGAAGAGAAAGAAAAGACGAAAGATACAATTTGAGTTCCATTAAATTTTTTTTTGTTTTTTGCGACTAGTTATCCAGCTACTGCCGGTCTGGGTGTGTATGTATAGATTAGCAATTGGAAAACCGCTTCCGGCTTGCGAAGCCTGACGGCTGCAGACGTATTGCAGTATAAGTGTAAGTGTACCAATAACACATGTATTCTTGAAAACAGGCTCAGGTCGAAGCACTTCTGAGACGTGTGGTTAATTGAAACCTAACCACTAAAGATCATCGGTATCCAGCATTCATATCCATATAAAAGCAACTGCCTTTACAAGGACTCGAACCTTAGAACTCTCGACTTCAAAAATCAGCTGATTTTACCGGAATGAGTTTAACTACTACTTACCCGGCGAGTTTTCTCCTTAAAAAAATAATAAAAAAATAATCTAAAGAGCAAAATAACGGGAAGAAATAGTATAAGACAGATTACTATTCTCTTTTTTTGGAAAAAAATTAAATTTAATTTCGTTTTTATATTCCCTTGTACGAAGTAAAAAAGTATTGTGATCTCGAAAAATTTCGGTTTTCTGATTTCAACGGAAATATCCATTTTGACCATCCTTGAATCCATTTTCACTAGTTTTGGCGTGACGTCTGTTCGTAAGTATATATTTTGTACATACATTGAGTTATGCGAGATACATGTATCTCGCAAAAACGATTAGCCGTAGAATGTTGAAATTTTGGATTTAGGAATGTTGTAAACATCTAGTTGTGGACCACCCCCCTTTTGATTGCAATCGACTGGACCAAAAGTGTCCAAAAAAACCCAAAATCCAAAGAATTTGGATTTTCGACTTTTTCTTAACTGCAGTAATAAGCTCTCATTGAGAGCTTTTCAACGATATATCATAATTGGTTCTTATTTTCATTGGTTTCAGAGTTATAGCCCAAAAAGATTTTAATTAATGAAATATTTGGATCTTAAGAGGAAGGCAATTTGTTCGAATCCGACTTCATTTCCTTCTTTTTTTTTTTTAATTCAAATATATTGATTTATTAATAATTATTAACCACCGATTGAAAAAAAAAGTGAAATATAATGTTATGTACTTTTCATTTTAATTCAAAGATTTTTACAGACGTTAATAATAATTATTAATGAATCAATACATTTAAATTAAAAAAAAAGTTTAAAAAAATATATGTATATGAAGTCAGATTCGAACCGATGTATGATTGGTTACGGATCCGACACAATCTCATTTAAACCACGTAATTACTAGAGCGCCGTGAAACAAAATTTACATATAAACTAATATAAAATGCCGATACGGACACCACAAAAAAAGCGATGCAATGTGGTGTCCACCACAATGCAATTGTGTAACTGTCCACTTTATTAAATAGTTGGACGATCGTATCTCACTTTCAAAAGTGCAGCAAAAAGTTTTTATAAACTTTTAGATTTTTTATAAATAATCTATCAATGTTATTACAGGAATCTAAAATTGCTCCCTTACAAAAAAGGGTTACGTTTCATGCGATTTAATAACTTTTAATTTTAGTACGGTGTGGCTGCGATATTAATGTTCGGTTTAAATTGAGGTTTGTTACCAGCTACATAACGCATAACAGCTACCTATATGTAATTTGCAATTACAGATTCAATTAATTGTAATTTGTAACATCTAAATATTTGTTATTTTGTTCAGATTTGAATGTTCATATTTTTGAAATGAAATTTAATAATAATTAAATAAAAGTACGAGTATTATAAAGAATTATTAAATATTTCAATCCTACACAAAATGAAAAAAAAAAATCGTTTTTACCGTATGACAATTATTTGCATATTACAAAATCATTTGAAACTGCGTACTTGAAGAGAACCGTTCCAGGTACGCCTTTTTAATTCATAAAATAATTTCAGTCAATGTCCAACACGCATACCGGTAACACACAGCGCGCAGGTAGGCGTTAGCGGCGATGCACTCCTGCTTCCTTTTTCTGATCACATTTTACGCTTATCTCTACAGAACAATAAATTTTTCGAAAAAATCACAAGAGACAACAAGGGTTTCTTTTTTATCGTTTTATGGATTACCATCATTGTGCATTCTTACTTTCTTTTGCTGAGCATATTTTTTTGCTAATAACTCGAAAACGATGATCGTTTTGAAAATATCAAAAGTCAAAAAGATGCTTCTTTTTTATCTTATTATGAAATATTATTATTACGTTATATTTGAATATAACGTAATTTTTTTAGTTTGTCTTCCAGTATAACTCCCCTCCCCTTTTTGGTTAAGACAATTTAACATAGCCTGTGTTACTTCCAGACCTAAGACCTGTTACTACACAAAGGTCAGTTATAATTTGATGGATCCTTGAAGCTACAAAAGGGAATAAAGATACATAGCAGTTACACATTACCCACTCCTCCTATGTACGTAGTTGGATAACAAGGAATAAATCAGGTTTACTAAATTATATATTAGAATGTAATCCTCTACATATTATATTACTTAAATTCAGTTACTGAAAGTATATTAGTTTTATCAATTAGTTAAGAGTAGAATATTTCAACGGTAAAATTATTTAAATCTCAGTCGATTTAGTTAAAATTATTTATCTTCTTTAGTAATCAAACTTCCATTATTTCCTTTTTTTGACGCATTTTCAGTAATTCTAAGCTTTTGTTTCGATCTGGAAAGACTTTATCTCTAAGAATCTTACTTTAATCTCGTTATTCTATTTTATTTTGTTTCTGTATTTTTCCTTTCTTTCTTGCAATCACATATACGCATGCACGCGCCCACACGCTCATCATTACAAACTCTTTTACTCATTCTACATTTCATCAACCTACCTTCTTATCTAACATTAATTTGTTCTTGTATCTGTGTATACACCGATCTCTTTTTCTCAATTTGTTAAAATACTTAATTGAATTGTTACTTGGTAATTTACTGTTTTTCCTTTTCTATTTCTTAATTCCAATTAAAATCAGTGAATCGATTTAACGGTAATTGGTGTAGATGTTGATCTCACTAATGTTTTTTTTCTGAGTGAAAAACGCTTCATCGCTCGACACAATGTATTTGTTGTAATAAAGAAAGATATATCACATTATATATCTCAATTAAAATAATAAAATCACCATCTGCTTTACGGCAATTGGCATAGCTAAAACACACTACAGTAATTCAAATACTTTACTATAAACGGACGGCCCTAAGAAACAGTAAAAAATGATATAACATTTCATCATCCCCCTAGAACAGTTTGCATGTTAGCGCCAAGGTTAAACTTCTGACGCAAAACCGCATAATAGATACAATTCACAAGGATATGGGTGCACTGTTAGTTAGCAGTTGCAGCGTGCTCAAATGGGTGCATCTGTTTGCGTCGTCAGATATCCATGATTGATTCTAGGGTGCCCTATTCCCAAACGGCAAATAGTAACCTTCTCTCGACGTTTATTTCTGCATGAGAAGCTCCACGGTGACAGAGTGTTCATTATTGGTTGTAGTTTATTGTTAATATTAGCATCCCACACATTGCTACTCATCATGAACCATCCTCTTTAGAAAACAGACAGATTGTTCGAAGCGATGCGTTTGCTGAAAGGAAACTGGAAACAAGCCTCTTTTGCGGCACCATCAACGCGCTCATTGCCAGATTATCATCACTAATGTATTATTCACTGATATTTGCATCTATCCTGTAAGTATTTTATATGCATAATTCTAACGTCTATTTTTTCCTTCCAGCTTTTATATATATGTATATACGAGGTGTGTGAGAAAAGTAATGAGACTGACCTTTTACTTACAAAGTTTTTATTCTTTTCAAACAACAATATTATCCCCTTCAAAGCAGTTCCCTTGGACAGCTATACACCGGCGGAGTCGTTGTTTCCACTCCTGGTAGCAGCGCTGGAAGGCTTCAATTGGTAGGGCTTTTAACTGGTCGGTCACGGTCTTTTGAATGTGCTCCAGAGTTCCAAAATGACGTCCTTTTAAGACATGTTTCAATTTCGGGAAAAGAAAAAAGTCACAAGGACTCGAATCAGGTGAATGGGTGGGCTGATTAACTGTAAAAATGCGTTTTGAGGTAAAAATTCACTAATGGAAAAGACCGTGTGACACGGGGCATTGTCATGATGAAGCATCCACTTGTCTGCAATGTCTGGTCTCACGCGAATCACTCTTTTCCTGAGCCTTTCAAGGACACCTTTGTAAAACACTTGGTTGACAGTTTATCATGGAGGAACAAATTTTTTATGCACGATACCCCGCTGTCAAAAAAGCAAATCAGCATGGTTTTGATCTTTGATTTGCTCATTAGATATTTTTTTGATCGAGGAGATGACGGAGTGTGCCACTCTTCGCTTTGCCGCTTTGTTTCAGGATCGTACTCAAATATCCAGGATTCATCACCTGTGATCACACGATTGAAGAATTCTTGGTCATTGTCAATCCTCTGAAGAAGATCAACGCACACGTTTCTTCGTTTGTCCTTCTGTTCCGTTGAGGTTTTTCGGCACCAATTTCGCACAAACCTTTCGCATGTCTAAATCGTCTGTCAAAATTTGATGTACGGTGAAAGTGTTTAAATTTAACTGTTCACTCATCATCCTTATTGTTAAACGACGGTCTGATCTCACAAGAATCCTCACACGTTCAACGTTTTCGAAGGTCTCCCTGAGCGAGATTGATCTTGAACGTGTTCTCGGCCATCCAAAAATGGTTTGTGCCAGCGGAAAACTTATGCTCTTGATAAGCAATGTTCCCTATAGAACTGTTTCAACTTTTCATAGCTCACACTCGCGGATTCTCCAAGTTGATTCACAAAACTTGATTGCACAACGTTACTCTAAATTCCGATGCTTCATTTTCGTAACAAACAAAAACACAACACTGATGGCGCTGTCAAAGATAATGTGTTGGCTGAACGGAGTTGAACTCGTACTGAGCATGTGGAACGGATGAACAAACCGGTCTAGCACAGACCGGTAGACACAGCGTTGCCAAATCGCTCGCAGTGTTACCAATCTCTTTTCTCACACACCTCGTATATATGTATATGTACTGTTGGGCTGTTATGTGTAGTGTGTGTATATACACTACACACATTATATTATACACACACACACACAATTTAGCTATATTTCAACAGAAAGCACAGTATAACGGACCAGGATAACAAATGTCTTCCAATTAAGAAGAGAAAGAAAGAGAAAATAAAGAAAGAAGGATCTAGAAGGAATTAAAAGGAATGTTTTTTTTTTTAGAATAACGGATCCGTTTAACGATTTGTTATTGATAGTACAGACAATGGCACCTCCAAAACCTCCTGTTTGACCAGAAGGATAACCGGACCGGAAAAAGAACTTATAGAAAAAGGTAAGGGCACGGACGATGAAAATTATTACTCTTCAATAATCAAAAGATGGGTCGAGTTTTTATTTGAATTACTATTTTGTATGTAATGTATATTACATAATGTATATTATTATAATTATTTCTTTGTATATTTTTAGAGGATAAATTGTGTTTATAAAAAACTTTTACTTTTGTTAGCCTCTCAATATTCTTATCAAACCGCGAACTCATTTATATATGTATATGTACATATTCATATATATTCTCAATGAAAATTATTGCGCTTCAACAATCAAAAGGACGGGTCGATTAATGATTCTGCAGGCCAGGAGCTATAAATACTGTCGGGGACCAACGACAGAATTAGTAGTTTTGCAAGGGCGAGAGTTATATAAACGTCCACACCAGTTATCGTGAGATTGAATCTCTGATTTTAAAAGTTTATTGGGTTCCTCCCACCTTCTAGATTATTTCAGCTCTTGTTATCGGTGTCTCCCACTACACTAGCCTAGGACTACTAAAATGTATGTCTATTTAATTCTTATCTTCCAAATTCTTAAATAGTCTCGCTTAACTAAAAATATTTTATTAAATAAAAATACATACATTGATGATATATACTGTGTTAATTATTTATTTCAGAATAATATTGATTATATTTTGAGTAAATTTAATAAATTCAACAAATGAATGAATAAATGATTTTAAGTTTTTTAAAGACATTGAAAATAAAGATAGGATAATTTTTTTATTTAACGATCGCAGAATTCAGTTGCTTTCGGGTAATAATTTATACACACGACGTTGTCTTTGTAGCTAACCAGTGCCATTTGGTCGGAAAAGTGTGTGTGTGTGTGTGTGTGTGTGTGTGTGTGTCATCTTAAAAAATACATCCTGAGTTTAATTGTATTTCTTTCTTTTTTTTTACTTTCATTTGTATATATTTTTGTGTTTAGTATCCGCATACAAAAATTTATAAAATTAAAAAAATACTGAAAATATGATTCTTCAGTTTTGTCTATATACAAGATAAAAACCAGCAAAATAAGTATATCAAATAATATTTATATAATTTTTAAATCTACTTTAAAAACATATATACACTCACAAAAAACCATGTTTGCATAATGAATACTACCGTATGATTTTAACGCAAAAAATTCATAAATTAAATTTTAGTAAACTTGCGTGGGATTTAATCGCCATCATTTTTAATATAGGCTACTGAAAATGTTGAAGAAAAAAATAATAAGAGAAAAAATAACTGTAATTTTGTTTAATGTTATGCAATTAAATCAGAGTTGTTATCCCTTTTTTTTTATTCTAAAATAACATTAATCTAAACTGTAATAAAAAAAAAATTTAGGATATCATTAAGGTAACTTGCTAAAAAAAATAATGAAATTATATTCAGCTATCTCGTTACAAAAGAAGTAATCTTTTACTATATATTACAAAACCTCTCCAGGAAATATCTCATTCCTTAATTTGAAATACGTTATTAAAACGTTTAACCGCTGGACCTAATTCTATTTTTCATTATTTGGTATATTATTAGACCAGTGAAATGATACTTAAAATAAATTTGTTTCTTAATTAATAATTTAAATTCAATTTATCAGATAAATAATTTTTTTTAATTTATAGTCGCATAAACAATTAAAGCCATTAGCCACTTATCAGTGTAATGTTATAATGTAATTGTACCAATAAATGTGTAGTTTTGAACAAACTCAGGCCTACCACTCCTGAGAAGTATGGTTAATTGAATCTAACCACCAAAGCACAACCACAGGTTAAACAAACAACAAACAAACCACTAAAGCACGCCGGCCTCCGTGGTGCAAGTTGTATCATGTCGGCCTTTTATCCGGAGGTTCCGGGTTCGAATCCCGGTCAGGCAAGGCATTTTCACACACGCTACAAATCATTCATCTCATCCTCTGAAGCAATATATAACGGTGGTCTCGGAGGTTAAAAAAAAAAATCACTAAAGCACACCGGTATTCATGATCTAGCATTCAAATCCGTGTAAAAGCGACTACTTTATTAGGATTTGAAACTGAGAGCTTTCGACTTTGAAATCGGCTGATTTATGACGATGAGTTTAGACCAATCGATATTATTTTATTAATTACATTTTTCAAAAGTTTATAAAAATAATAGCATTGTCATGAATTCTTCCACAACTGTAGGTCTAATAAATTGAAATTAAACGTTTATCATTATTCTCGATTGCTTTGAAAAGATATTATATCACGAAGTGAAATATGTTAAGTGTAATGTATCTGAAATATGTTATGTTTCAGATGATTTTTCGTATAGAATATGGAGTATACATTTTTTTTTGTTTCTTTAATCATGTATTTACAACCTGTTCCAATTAAGGAACTACAAGTAAATTGAATTATAAAAGAGCACGTGAAAAGGGCTTTCTAGCGAACATCGTCAATGAAGCGTACATACGTGAATACACATGTGTATGTATATATATATATTTATTCAACTTATACAAAAAGAGTCTATATAAACGAGCACATGAGCATTAAATGGGATCACAAAGATTCAAGATATCACAATACTCTTGTAAAAACACCAACCGACAAAGAATCCACAACATTGTTAAATAATAACGATAAAAAAAAATAGAGGCATAAAAAGTTCACGGAAAGAATTAAAAGGGCGCTAGGCTCGTCACTAAGGCTTAGTATCACATCTCTGATACCGAACCAGTTCAAGTATTCCAAGTCTTAGATATCCCAAGTCCAGCACTTGTTGGCGTTTCAGTCGCCGTATATCTTCATTGATATGTAGAAGATTAACTGCTAGAAAGTTCACATAACTGTCTAATTCTGTAGCTTAATCCGTTTGATCTCGTCACGAACTTAAGGCAATCCAAGGTAATTGTGAATTTCTTCTTTCCGAGCGAACCACGGTTTTTGTGCAATGGCTCCCACCAGCTTTTTCTGAAAACTTTAGAGCAAAAACTTTTTTGCTCTAAAGCTGTTTGTGCTATATGTCCAAACCGGTTTTAGGAACATAAATCGAAAGTTTCTTCTACAACAGCAGGTGCGAATTCGTACGTAGAAACCGATAAAGCCTCTTATACCTATTGTTAAGTTGCTTCCATTTCTCTCTCGCGTGGAACTTCCAATAAAAACAAAGAAATATATATTAGTTAATATAAAATATTATGAACATTTACATGTAGTACCTCTATGATAATTATGTCTGTGGTTTTCCCTGGTAACAGTCCTTACACTATTGTTAATATAATAAGGCTATTTATGGCGTAGGCTAAACCGACAAGAATCTTATCACGATCGAGCATTTCTTTCTGTAATTTATTATAATTTTCACTTTATTAGTGAAAATATCACGTTTTAGAACTTAATCTGTTAAATTCAGTGTAAAATGAGCTCGGTCTATTATTATAGAATCCGAGCTTATAGGTTAATTTTAAAATTAATTATAAATTATAATTAATTATAGTATGTAAATAAATATTTATAAAAATATTAACAAATTATGAAATTAATTATAATGTAACATTTTTAGTACATTCTAAATTTGGGAACTATTTTATGTAAGTTTAAAATATGCATGATGAATAAAATTAAGTCACTAAATTATATTTCACCATGAAATTAATTATAACCATTAAACTTAGTCACGAAACGATTTATTATATCTAAAAGAAAATATATAAAAATAACTTCAAATAAAAAAGTATGATGTGTACACCACATGATTTCCTTGTACGCCTATTAAATTACATGTATACATTTTTTTGTTAATGAAAAGTACGTAACATTTTATTTCATTAATAACTTCTGATACTTATTCATTATTTTTTTATTGTTATTATTGAATTATTATTTATCGTAAATATTTTTTTTTCTATCAGAGGTTAATAATTATTAATATATTTAAATTAAAATAGATAGTCTGATTTGAACCCTTATTTAGGCTTATCTAAGCCTTCCCCTTATAAGATTCAAATATTTCATTAATTAAAATTTCATTTGGCTGTAACTCTGGAACCAATGAAAATAAGTACCACTTATATCGTTGAAAAGTTGTCAATCGGGGCTTACTGCTGCAGGTAAGAAAGATTCCAGAATATAAATTTTTCTGGATATTGGACTTTTTTGAGTAATTTCGGTTCAGTCGATTGCTATCAAATTGAGAAGTGCACAACTTGATGTTACGACAGTCCTAAATCTAAAATGTCAACATTCTACGGCTAATCGTTTTTGAGTTACGCGAGATACGCACGTACAGATGTCACGCCAGAAATAGTCAAAATTAATTCAGGGATGGTTAAAATGGAAATTTCCGTTGAAATCTGAAAACCGAAATTTTTCGCGATCACAATACTTCCTTTACTTTGTATAAGAAAGTAAAAACATCATCGGACTCATTAATCAAAATAGCTTATTTTTAATTTAATGAAGTGAAATTTAAAATTAATAGCGATTTGTTTTTCAAACTTTTCTAGTTTTATTAATTTAATTTCTGCCCGATTACATTAAGAAAAAGATTATATGCTTGGGTTGTATGTTCTTCTGTTCGTTTATGCCCATATCAACTTCAATAAAATCAGTAATACCTTTCCGAAGTTGAAGTAATACAACTCATCTCTTTCTGCGAGTCTATACGACAAGAGAAGAAAACAAATTTTTTCTTCTCTAAATATGACAGTGGGTGGCAACTCAAGTATGTTAAATTAATTTTTCTTTTAATTAATATATCGTAATTATATAATAAATATGTTTTTACATATTACTAAAATTATATCTTCCAAAATTATTATGCACATCTCTTATTTTTTTGAATTGTGTATTTAAATATTATTTACCTAAATGCAAAATTATATTCGTGTACTTTGATACTTTTATATCATCATAATTAAATATTAAAAAATATTTTTTGTTTTCTATAAGTTGAGATTCATATTTTCATTAGTTTTTTTTTAATTTAGTTTTTTATTCTAGATGTTTTATTTATATAAAAACCATTGATCATCCAATTGAGTCTAAATATTGTCCACAATCATGAGCACTGTTCTAAATACTGTTACTGTAATCCATAGAATAACTTTACGTGATTAGTGATTAGTTAAATGATTACTTAATATTTCTTTATTTACTTTTTAGCATATTTAATTATATTATGTTTTTAAGTGTTTTTACATTGTTGTGTCGTATTTTACTAAATGAGATGAGATGAATATGTTTTGTTATGAATGTTAGAGTGAACAATACAATAATGTTAATGAAATGCATATATTAACATCACCTGTGCTTGGCTAACTAGATATACAGCAAAAAAAAGAAGAAAACAAGACTGTACTAAAATATATCATAAGAAATATAAATAAGTAACATATGGAGCTGAACCTAGACAGGCAGCATATCAACCAACCATTATTTGTTATTTTATTACGGATCATTTATCATTCTTTTTTCTCAAATTTAAGAGTTTTTAATATCGAAACATCTTTTTTTTCCTAAAATGTACGTTGCAATCTGTTCAACTAGTAAACGATAAGCAACTCCCCTACGGCTCAATGAGATAAGGATATATAACATGAAAATGAGATGTAGTCTTGTACAGACTCAGGCCGACTAATCTGAAATGTCTGTGGTTAAATGAACCACCAACGTACACCGGTTCCAATCCCTAGTATTGAAGTCCGTGTAGAAAGAAATTATTTTCCGTGTAAGATAGAAATTATTTATCCAGTAACTTGTTTAGTGAATAAGGTACTTACTGAGAAATGTTAATGAACAAGGGCCAATAAAAAAGTTTTGAAATTTAAAAATGTTACTTAAAATATTGTGAAGTCATTGTATCTGTCCGTTTATTGGGTAAATAATTTCTTTTTTTTTGTCTTCAGTCATTTGACTGGTTTGATGCACCTCTCCAAGATTCCCTATCTAGTGCTAGTCGTTTCATTTCAGCATTTCACTGTATAGGAACAATCTTATTTAATCGGTTACAGTGAAAGCACTGAAATCACATGACCCAGAAAGATGTGTAGTATTAGCGTAAATTTAGTCTCAGCAGCGTTGGCTTGGTGACGTAACCTTCTCCTCCATCAATAACCTTCTTTATCACTATCAAAGAAGTGGCTGCCATTTTGAATAAAATCCTTATAAAAATCGTTACAAACTTATCGTTCCGCGTAATAGCAAGCAACTTTACTGTAATTTCATAAAAATCTGAAAAAAGTTTGTTGGTAACTGCACCACAAATTCTTAAACGAATTTTTTTTTTTGTCTTCAGTCATTTGACTGGTTTGATGCAGCTCTCCAAGACTCCCTATCTAGTGCTAGTCGTTTCATTTCAGTATACCCTCTACATCCTACATCCCTAACAATTTGTTTTACATATTCCAAACGTGGCCTGCCTACACAATTTTTTCCTTCTACCTGTCCTTCCAATATTAAAGCGACTATTCCAGGATGCCTTAGTATGTGGCCTATAAGTCTGTCTCTTCTTTTAACTATATTTTTCCAAATGCTTCTTTCTTCATCTATTTGTCGCAATACCTCTTCATTTGTCACTTTATCCACCCATCTGGTTTTTAACATTCTCCTATAGCACCACATTTCAAAAAGCTTCTAATCTCTTCTTCTCAGATACTCCGATTGTCCAAAGT
Organism: Lycorma delicatula; assembly: GCF_047948215.1. Taxonomy (NCBI): domain Eukaryota; kingdom Metazoa; phylum Arthropoda; class Insecta; order Hemiptera; family Fulgoridae; genus Lycorma; species Lycorma delicatula. The sequence continues at coordinate 147,998,078 of NC_134459.1, read as the reverse complement.
TTCCAAATTTAATTAAGATTAAATTTCTGTCTTAATTCAAATGTTTAGCCCACTGGGCTTGCTCAGTGGTAAAATTCGTCGTTGCAAATCAGTTGTTTAACAGATGATTTTTGAATTCGAAGGTTCTGAGGTTCGAATCCTAGTAAAAGTTAAGTTACTTTTATGCGGAACTGAATACTAGACAGTGGATATCTGTGTACTTTGGTGGTTGGACTTCAATTTACCTCACATCTCAGGAATGTCGGCCTGAATCTGTACAAGACTGTACCTCATTTACATTTCATAGAATCTTTTTAATTTACATTTTCATACGTATCATTCTCATCTCATTCGGCTTTGGTGGAGGGATTGTTTATTTTTTAACTACTTGTGTGAAGAACAAGTACAAATATTTGTTCTTTTTTTGTATGTATTTGTTCTTTTTTTGTAAATGAAAAAAATTTATTTACTCCAATAGACGTTTTAAAACATCTTTAAAACGTCTACTTTATACTTTAAACTTTATTTCATTTATAAAGTATAATTTATAAATGAAATAAACAGACTTCAGAAAATATTAAACACTAGAAAATAATACTATATCCTATTCTTTATAAAATTTCCAGTTTTTGTACTCGGCTCCAAACAGAAAAGTTACTAAAGAAATTAAACAACCATCAAAATTCTTGAAGTTGATTACATTTTACTTATTTATTTATTAATTTTTTTTTTTTTAATTTTACTGGAGTAGGCTTAAAACAGCCGTAAAAATCCGTTTGTAAAATAAGCAAAATGCAAGAAGATTTGGTAAATAAAGTTAAAAAAGAATATATAAAGTATGATAAGTAGTAACTACCCACAACACAACCGATTTGTGTGATAGAATTGCATAGAATACTTTCTTTACTATTACTTTTTTCACTCTCTCTAACTTAAGTTGTAAAAGGTTTGCGTAAAAATTATTTGATTACAAGAATGACATCAGGTTATATAAATTGTACTACCATAATCCAATACTAGCAATTTGAATTAAAAAATATCTGTAGAGAACTTACTACTATAACCCAATTGATGAACCGTAAATTGATATGTTGAAAGATTTGTAACACATAACCTGGGTTGTTTTTAACTGAAGACTGCCACAATAAATCAAATCTTCACATATCCATTTATGGTTCATCAGAAAAGGATCAAGGTTGCCAATTATTCAATTAAATACAGCCTACAACTTATTTCTTCATTACCAACTAACTTTAACTAATTATTTCTTATTTAATTATTATCATTATTAATTAAGACTGTTAATTCATACTGAACAGAGAACAATTTAAATCAGAGAGAATCAATTAAATCCTCTATAACAAGAATTAATTTATTGAATATAATAATGTCTCTCAAATTGATATTCATCTTTTGCGAATTAAATTAAAAAACCTTCAAGAGTTGCAAGGCAAATATGATGCTATTCAAACGCAACTTGAAATGGAAGATGATGAGGATATTTGTTCAGCTGATATTAACAGTTGAATTAAAAGAAATCTTTAGAGGAACTTACTAAGTTCCTCTGAAGGTCCCCTTTTCTCTGAAGTTCTCTTTGTTTTCTCTACAGAACAAAGAAGTGAACATTGAAATCGATATCTTCGAAATATAAAAATGTTAAGTTCGTTTGTGTACGGCTTCAAAATCTCAAAATGTTCTGCACCGATTGAGCTCAAATTTTAGGACGATATATAACCCGCATCAAAGAATGTTTTCATCTATTTTTAATAAATCTAACTATCTATTTTTAATTTGTACATTTTTAATTTGGAAATGTAAACAAAGGAAAACCAATCAGATCAATGCAAGATGGCCGCTGTCAAACACAACGACCAATCACAAAGAGCCCGTATGACCGTTGCCAATGTAAACAAAATCACAACTCATTAAGCAAAAAATTTCTTTGAATTATATTTAACAGCTAAAACACCTGTATTTATTAAAAAAAAAAAGCCACCAAGAAGGATGACTTACAGTAAATAAATTAAAACACCCACATTTCTTATAGCCCAGATAGACTTAAGACTATGCAATCAAAAAAAGTCGAAATAACCAAATACACAGAAAATAATATCCCTACATAGTGACCAAAAAATCCTTTGTTAGGTCATTTTTTTACATATATATGACCAAACAATCGTTTTTTGGTCATTTAGCGTTCTTTGCTATGTAAAAGCAAAGATCAAAATTCACAAATAGTAATACTGAAACCACACAACTAAGTATTGATTTTTTTTTGTTTTTCTAACCTCCGGAACCACCGTTATGCATTGCTTCAGATGATGATATGAATGATTTATAGCGTATGAAAATGCCATGCCTGACCGGGATTCCAACTCGGAACCACCGGATTAAAGTCCGAGACGTTACCACTCGCGCCACGGAGGCCGGCAAACATATTCGTTAGGAGCCGAATAAAAACACGACTTACCAATATGGCGTTGTGTCTCAAACCAATTTTATACGGACTACAATTACTTTTAATACGCGAAACCCTTTGCAATGATTGAACATTAACTTAAACCTCTTCAAAAATTATTCCTTTTGAACTAAGCCACATTTTGATATCATTGTTTTTCTATAACACGGCTGGAATTCTTTTCGTTTAATGATAAGAAGCGTTGTCGAAGATAATAACCGAATTCTCTTCCAAAAGACATAATACACCGCTAAACTATTTCTAAATAATTCAAATTCGTGTAATTTTTTTACGAATCGCGTTATTATCAAAATCTCATCTTTTTCTCAATTGACCTGCGAGGTTTTGTTTTCTTTAGAGACCATAATTCATTAGTAGATTCATACTCGAGAATCACGTTGTACACTGAAGCAGCACAACTTCTACACGTTAGCAGTTTATTAACATCTGAAATCAACGCCGTTTGATTATTCTGTAATTTGTAAGCATTACTCTGCTTTTGTAAGCATTTAAAATTATGTGTTTTTCGCACGATTTGTGGGCTTTTTTTCGCAGCCCACAAATCTTCTTTATATATAAAAATGTTAAGTTCGTTTGTGTACGCTTCAAAAACACAAAATGTTCTACCCCGATTGAGCTCAACTTTTAGCACGATATATAACCCGCATCAAACATTGTTTTTATCTATTTTTCGCATCAGTCACATACCCGCGACCGCGAGAAAACAGTTTTTTCAACGGTCAGCTGTGTACCAGTGACCGCACCATCTGTCGGAAGCGAGGAGAACACTCGCCATACTAGCTAACGACAACCGCAGTCACATGTGAAACAATACCTGTTCCCAATTACATTGTTTATTAACAACAAAAAAAACATATCCACTTGCATCTGATTCAGATTATTATACAATCTGAATTAAATATTCACTTTAATCGAGGTACTTTTGTGTGATCGTGTCGTGATTGAGCTGCGCCTTTCACCAAGCTCTGAATTTATTAGAAAACGACCAACAGTGGGATATATGTATTAATGACGCGTGCAACACTGCACATCCAAACTAAAGTCGCACATTATTCGCAAATAATTCCGAATTAAAAAAAAAAAAAAAAAAAAAAAAAAAATTGACCGCTTGCTTCCCTTCATCCCCCACAGAGTTATGGGAAAAATATCGATCGCATATGGCTGAGGATATTTTGCATTGAGTACGCCTAGAAAATACCAATATGACCATGGAATTTACAGAAGGCATTTACAACGAAGCATTTATAAATATTGAAGACAAGTGCTTAGCTATTGCAAATAAAGTTCTTAGTCAATCGGGAATGCCAGCACCCACCCGAGCTGCGATTCCTTCATTTGATATGGATTTACGCCGTGAACAGAGTTACAACATTAGTGATCTTCAGTCATATGTCCAATCAAATATTCCCAAATTAACGCGTGTACAGAAAGGCATTTACGATCGCATAATGCAAATGATAAATGACGGAGTTGGGGGGACCTTCTTCTTGGATGCGCCAGGAGGAACTGGGCGCAGTTCCTCATTATAGATTGATTCTAGCAACGGTAATCAGCCAAAACTCTGCAACGGCACGCGACTTGCAGTTAAGAAATTGATGAATAACGTAGTGGAAGCAACGATTTTAACGGGGCCTTTCAATGGTGAAGATGTCCTCATTCCTTGAATATCCATAATCTCGACCGATACACCATTTTAATTTAAAAGATTGCAATTCCCAATTCGATAGGCATTTGCAATCACAATCAATAAATCTCAAGGTCAATCTTTAGAATTGTGTGGTTTAGATTTAGATGGGGATTGCTTCTCACATGGTCAACTGTATGTTGCGTGCTCCCGAGTCGGCAAATCAGATAGCCTTTATATCTACGCAGACAGTGGAAAAACAAAAAATATTGTATATCCACAAGTATTGCAAAATAAAACTTCTATGAAACGTATGCTTTGATTTTCTCATCCATGCAACCACAATGTGCCACAGTGAAGCGTGGCGGGAAGAGCTAGTATTTTATAAATGTAAAATGTGAATATATAAAAACAAAATTACGCGCGATGTATCGAATTGAAAATTGTGAACTTTTTAATTATGAGTCTAAAAACCGACAGACTGTACATGAATTTTTATCTTGTTACCTTCTAACTTGTATTTTCTTTTGAATTTAACGGGAATCAATTGTTACGGTCATTACCCAGATGGAAATTTGTAGCGTATGAAAAATGCAATGAAAAAAATTGCCTGAATGGGATTCGAATCCAGGATCTTGAGTTATATTTGCTTTATTTTAATTGCTTCAAAATGATTAACGTATTACCTGAAAAATTTAATTAAAATTATTATTTTTTTAAAACAAAATCAAAATTTAAAATAAATGATCTCTCATAAATGTATAATGTAATTTTTTTAGAATAAAGGCTATAAATTTTTATTTTTTATTTTTATTTTTTATATAAATTTTTATAAGCTCAAGAATCATGGTTAAGGAAGTATTATCCATCCAGATTTTTACTGTTTTATTGATAGAAATGTAGAACTTTTATTTCAAGCAGTAGATAAATTTTATATTTTCTGTCGGAAGTACTTCTGATTGATAAGCTGAAGTAACAATTTAATGTATTTCAGGAAAAAAATTATTTGTGTGCATAAAAAGTGAAGATTGTAAGCGACTCTTGTGTTGATTTTATGTGGGTGAGTTTACATGTTTGATTTACGATCTTTTTTGTTTTGCCTTAAAGTAAAAGAAAATCAAACAAAATCAGTGTAATAATAAAAAAAGATATTAAATTTGAACTTTAAAGTCAGTTTACCAAACAATTTTAAAGAAAAGTATTATTATTAATATATTACGTATTTATTGAATTTCTTTAAAAGTAAACTTTTCTTTTTTTATTTTACCTATATATATAGAAAAAATCCAACTTAAACTTGAAGAAATAAATAGAAAAAAATATTTCAAATTTTACTTTTCAGAAGTATCTTAAATTTCAACTATTTTGTTTTCCTTTTTTTATGAAAATGGAAATGGATAACAAAAATTAATTAATTAATAAATTTCAGATGCACTTTTTTCCTATTAGGCAAATTTACAATTAACTTATCTGAATATAGTTATCGTCCGGGAGGAAGATCATTTGACCATGTCTGTCTCCATTCTCTTTCAGAGTCCGATAACTCCGATTTACTTTTAGATCTCATTACTCTTTAGCGGCCTCTCTTCTTTGCACTTCTAATTATATTTTAATTAATGTTTTTCGTTTTATGATATATCTTAGCCAGTTTTTCTACACTGAATTGTTTTGATTAAATTTCTTTTCCTATTTATTCTTCTCACTACATGTTTCCTTTTTCCTTTTTTTTCTGTCATATGAAATATGATCACAGTGGATCATATTTTCATATGAAAATATCATATAAAATATCATGAGGATCACCAGCTTTTATTTTTCTCTTTTCCTTAGTTTCCATGTTTAATATTCATTCAGTAGTATATTTAAAAACATAACACTTTACAAATCGTTACTTCAATTTCATCTTACATTATAGTAACTATTTATTTCTATTAGATCTATTCTTAGACATGTCTTTCACTTTTTCAATCCTCTCTGTCAACTTGATATTTAAGCAATTGTATTCTTTTACTTGTTTAGTCCTTCCTTTTTAATTTACAATGAAAACACTCATCGATTTATTGTCTTCTCTCCTCATTTATTTTGAATTAGTAACATTAATTTGCATACCATCCGCTGACGTAACGTCTTCTAATTTTGAAATCAAATGTATATGGCCGATCTATCAAATCTTGCTTTGAGAATTGCGTATTCTACAGAAGATAATTTGTTTATTTTCGTAATTATTTTATATTTCTTTGACCAATCTAAAGGCTTGTTCGTAATTGTTAATCAAAAAGCTTCTTTACGGAGGTTAGTACTGATTTTTTTTTTTAACTATTCCATCAGCGAAATTTCAATAATAAATAGCTTATGAACAGGAAAGAAATTAATCATTTAAACGCATAACTGTATTCCTAGTATGTTTCGCCTTGATTTTACATTCTTCTTGATACTGGCATCTATAACAACTTTGCTAAATAATTTTTTATAAATCTATTTATAAATCTTTATCCTGAAAACGTTTTTCATCAGCTGTCGTACTACTTATTTTGAGATCTAAAAATCGAATAATTCTACGATAATTGCCAGCACCTTTTGCCCTACTTATAAAGTATAACTGTTAATGATCGGTGCTTCAGCCAGATAATCCAGAATATAATTATAATTTGTATATCTTATATTACACAATTAATTTATTATACCGTGTTAGAAACCACTTTATCTCAAATAAATAATGTATCTGTTCATACATCTTCACATCCTACGAGTGAAGGTTTTTGAAGAGAAATTTCATCCATCTTTCAAACGATATACAATGAATATTTTTAAACTTTTTTCATACCGAATATTTTTATTCACTTTAATACATCGTTATACATTTACCTGTGGCTTTTTTCGAGTAGATTACTATCAGCCTTCTCTGTTTAATTTTGTTTCATTAAACTAGACGGTTGGAAATATCTTTTCCAACCCGTTCCCATTTATTTATTTTTTTTATTTATTACGAGTATAACTCGTGTAACTGATGACACATAACCTAAGCAAATATGTTATTATAAATACATGAACTGAATCCTTGATCTTTCGTGATCGGTTTAACAGGATCTTGATTTTGTCTTTAGTTAAATGATTTATCACTTTCTTTTTATAAATAAGATTTTTATATATTTTATTTCAGCAAACAAATAACATTTGTTATACGATTACGTGCACTGTACAAATCATGACTGTGACAAAAAAAAATTAATTTTTATATTGTGATAACTCGGTTGTAAGCTCGAAAAGCAATTGTATCACAGAAGTTGCCTGATGGATAAAAAAAAATCATTTTTCTGTGTTTTTGTTAAATAAATAAAAAATTCAACTTCGTGGTATTTCACATATATTGTATTTGTGTATTTTTATTTAATTTTTTTAGAATTTTGTTATTTGGGTAGTAGAATTACTAAAGATGGACGAAGCAGGAGCGATATAAAATGCCGAATAGCACAAGCGAAACGAGCCTTCAGTAAGAAATATAATTTGTTTACATCAAAAATTAATTTAAATGTCAGGAAAAGATTTTTGAAAGTATATGTTTGGAGTGTCGCTTTATATGGGAGTGAAACTTGGACAATCGGAATATCTGAGAAGAAAAGATTAGAAGCTTTTGAAGTGTGGTGCTATAGGAGAATGTTAAAAATCAGATGGGTGGATAAAGTGACAAATGAAGAGGTATTGCGGCAAATAGATGAAGGAAGAAGCATTTGGAAAAATGTAGTTAAAAGAAGAGACAGACTTACAGGCCACATACTAAGGCATCCTGGAATAGTCGCTTTAATATTGGAAGGACAGGTAGAAGGAAAAAATTGTGTAGGCAGGCCGCGTTTGGAATATGTAAAACAAATTGTTAGGGATGTAGGATGTAGAGGGTATACTGAAATGAAACGACTAGCAGTAGATAGGGAATCTTGGAGAACTGCATCAAACCAGTCAAATGACTGAAGACAAAAAAAAAAAAAATAGAAATTGATGTTAGTAGATTCTTCCTTCCCTCGCCTTTTAAGAAAATATCGAATATTGTATTTAGGCCTCTTTATTTAACATAGTCTATGTTAAATGAGTAAGTTGAAGTAAGTGAGTAAGTTGAAGTTTTTTTTTAATGCATCGTGAAAGTTCACACAGTACCCCTTAAAAATGAAATCTGAGTTAATAAAACTAGTAAATCAAACTAAACTTGTTCTTTTTTTTTTTAAATCAGTTTTATTCACGCTGTAATTAAATTTCCTTTTATTATATAGACACGTACAACTTTTAAACCTACTTTTATTTCCGCACACCTGCTCGTGTGCATAAATAGACGTTGTATCCCTATTTATTTTTATATTCTTCCAACGGTAAGCCTTTATAATCTCTCTTAGGTAATAATATTGGCTTACATATAACTTTTTTTAATAATTAAACATTTAGAATGAGTGTAACGTCGAACATTCTAATTAATTTCGTTATAAAAAAAATAATGATCTTATGCGATATTATCGTAAATGATATTTGTTTTTTGTAAATTCTTAAAAAATTAATTAAACTAAAAACTGTAAATAGGTGTATACTATTTTCATCCAATCACTACGCAAAAACAACAAATTCTTTCATAATTCATCTTTTTCTATTTAATTTTATTGGAATATTTTTACTACTATTTTTAATAAATAAATATATGTACATATACATTCAAACAATTATTATTTTTTTAACCCTGACAAATTTTTTCCATATTATTTTTAACCCTCACATTACCAAGCCGGGTATTGTGACTACACCAGGTTGATTTTTTTCTCTATAATAATTTTATCTGAAGAGCTATAGATACTTGTGGTTTCATGACTGTCGTAAAATGATTGAAATTACATTCACACTCGTGATTGACCCATTTTTTTTGTTTTTATAGTTATTATTGGCGGTATATATTGGTGGAGTCGTAAGACTATTCTGCTTGGTATGAAATGTCTTATCTTTTTATTTGTCAAAAATGAAGGTTTTACGAAATCTCTCTCATTCGTCTTCGTTATTTAATTTTTCGATTGGTTGTTACTCTGCATTTCAATAAGAAAGAAATAACGAAGGAATTTTTGACCGACAGAAAGAAGAAAGTTCATTCATTCTTCAATATTTAGTTTCACAAATGACTTGACTGTAGTTTCCTATGTTCCAAAAAGGGGTCGGTAATCTTACTCTACTCAGCATAATGAGAGGCAAATGAGTGGTGAAGAAAGTGAATACAAACCTGAAATAATACTCCATTACAACAAAACTAAAGGTGCCGTAGATAATGAAGACAAAATGACAACAGAATACATCTGTGTTAGAGGAACCAGGCGGTGACCAGTAATACTTTTCATGGAGATGGTAGATATTGCAGCACTGAATGCATATTCTGTACACACAAAGATTTCTTGAGTGGCTGGAGAATAATCGGAGCTGACGGAAACTCTTCATAACTCATTTTGACCCAGCAAAGACAACATGGAGGAAAGAGCTAGAAATTTCAACGGTCTTCGTAAGGATATATAAGATGCACTGAAAGCATGTGGTATTGAAATTCCAACAGCAATGATCCAACCCCAGAATTCAAAGTTGCCAACACCACAGCGATGTCAAGATTGCAAGAGAAACGAAGATTGTAAAACAAGATTCTGTTGTGTAAGGAGCAAGAAACCTGTTTGTAATATACAAAGAGAATAAACTGTTATTGTTAAGTGCATGTTGTACAAGAATGTAGCTGAATGAACAGTTCATAAATGTTATTTGTTATTTTGAGGACAAGTACTACTTTACTGCTATGAGAGGCAAAATGTATACATTTTTAATTTTACAGGCGTCCAATATTGAATTTCTCTTTTAAATGATATAAAATTTATTCTTCTTTACACCTATGTTCATTTTAAATACTTTTAATAATTTGAAAAACTTTTTTTCGATTCTAAATAAAGCTATTCATTGAAAATAATAGAATCTAAAAAAACAAATATTGCACTAAATCACAAAATTGTATTGTAAATCACAAATATTGCCAGTCAAAATACTCCGCTTGGCAAAGTAAAGGTGTCGAAAAGCTTGGCAACGGGAGAGTTTAGTTAGTAAGCCAGGAAGCTGACTGTCCAGGTATTCTCGTTAGTTTGGTAGTCTATGGTACCGATGGTGCTAAATAAGATACGCGCGGCGTCCTGCTACCGAATGAGAGACCTCTGGAATCGTTTTAGACGATACAAAAGGACGATGACGGGAATACATGGGAAATACATTTCCCATTCTCCCAAGTTACAAAGATATCGCTGTTGCTTATAAAATTTAAACTGGTAATACGGTTAATAATTTGCCTTAAAACAGTCCCTTGTTTGCTTCTGAGAAAGAATTAGATATAGAGTAATATATCAATTCACATATTAAAATGAACAGTATATGTATAAACTGGGATGTGTATATATATATACTGAATCATAAATGACATGGATTGGTTAACAAATATTTTTGTTTTTCTTATCGGATAAAATAACGGTGATAATAATCCTATCTCGTGTTTGTTGAAAATAATTGTTGTGTGTATGTTTCTCAGATTTTTTTCCGAAAAAAGGTAAAGTTTTAAGATTGTTTGAGTGTTAAAAAATTAAGAGATAGCTTGGAATTTATCAGTCAATATTTGTTTAATTTTAATTGATAAGTATTACTCTCACCTTATGATAGGTTAAAAAAAGAAATATGCATTGTTAGAATTTACTGCCTTATAATTAATCAGTAACTTTTACGGTTGTAATTGGTGGGTGGAATGTAGTGCCATTTTGATCCATCAGTTGTATTCTACTAGCGATTGGTTAAAAAATTATATTTTTATTGGTTAGTTACTGAAGTAATCTCTGGGGGCGGATAATACTAAGTGAAGTCTGCAATATGCTTGGATGAATGTGAATTGCGATTGGTTTATTTTTATCGGCTCGTCTTTGGAAGAATTATAAAAGTATTTTGGTCATATTTAATTTTTATTCGTTTTTACGAACGTTAAGTGACTGTTATGAAGGCCAAACGTTAAATATATTTTCATCAAATTGCACTATTATTAAAAAGAAATGAATGCTCCTATTTTTTAATCTTTTTCATATTCTTACGTTAGTCTCCCCCATTGTACATTTTAATACAAAAAATATTTATTTGGAAATTTTATAACGTTTGAATATTTACTGTGGAATTTTAGACAGATTTATTTCAATTTAAAACTTCGAATATACCGTCAACTCGATGTCACATTTGTTTTAAATTTATTAACCGTAAAATCTGCAGTGTGATTTGTGGTTTATAATAAAATTTGTATTTATTTCTAAAGATGTATATGTATATTAAATATAAAGTAAAAACATTATTCTTCATTAATCTAAAATAAAAACAATCATTTATATGCTTCTTTAAATGCATACACAGGAGGTGGATTAAATCATGTGCGATGTGATGAATTCTTCAAGGAAATTCAACACTAAATATTTTTTGATGCGTTTAGTCATCAAATTATTCAAATTTCTGGTTTAAAAAGACTATCAACCGAAAATGAATGTCATAGTTCATCAATATTCTATTCCTACAGAAAAAAAAATTTTAAATTCAAAAATAAAGAGAAAGAGAAATATTAAATGGATTAATCATAGAAATAAATATTTAACGTAATTTTTTTTTCTGTAAAAAATGTAAGCAATAAACATTTATTATACAGAAATTGTCACAATTTACATACCCAAGTTACTGTTTCGATTCCTAGTAGTCAGTACAAAAATTAAAACTGATATTTAGGTAGCAGTTGGCATACACATATATCTAAACTAACACATGCATTAAAATTTCATATACTGGAAAAACGGAAAGAACGAATCTATTTTTAAAATTTTGTAAGGTTAGTTTACTAAAAATCTATGTATTTTGTTCATAGTTTGGTTGTTACCAACCCAACTTGCAAATTAGAATGTGTACCTTTGGGAACTGCGTAAATAATTTATTGAGAATACTGATTACTCAGTCAAAATTTATTTACGCCTGACTGCAAAATTTGCAGGGCTCGTTTTGTAAGTCTCGCAATTCTATATAAAAAACTATATACGCCGTAGTATCGTTTTGTAAAATCTGAAATATTTACCTATTTCTGACATAGCCTTGTGTAACGACAAACCTCTTTCCAGTAAAAGATCGAAATTAAACACCCCTATTTGCCGTTATGATTTTTATATTAGTAAATCAAATATATAAATTGAAATATTAATTTGTAAATTTAAATCACAATTCCGGGACATACATTTCCCATTCTCCCAAGTGCCAGTGATATTGCAGTTCCTTAAAAAAATACATAAAATTTAAACTGGTAATACGTAAATATTTTGCCTTAAAACAGTCCCTTGTTTGCAACTGAAAAAGAACTAGATCTACAGAAATATATCAATTCACAAATTAAAATTAAAACGTGCAGTGTATGTTTAAATTGGGATGTATATACATATATAAATACTGAATCATAAACGGATATGGATTAATTAACAAATAGTTTCGTTATGCTTATCGGATAAAATAACGATAATGATAATTCGGTTTCGTGTTTAGTCAAAATAATTATGTGGATGTTCTAAGATTTGTTTCTGACAAAGAGTTAAGTGTTGGGATTGTTTTATGATTGTTAAGAGTCAAAATGTGTTGAGTATTACTCTCACCTTACGATTGAGTAAAAATCAAGGAATATGATTTGTTGAAATTTACTGCCTGATAATTAGTACCTTTTACTGTTGTGATTGGAGGAATGATACGTCAATCGTATTCGTACTCGTGATTGGTTAAATAATTACAATATTTTGATTGGTTAGTTACTGAAGCAATCTCTGGGGATGAATAATGTTAAGTGGTGTATTCTGCGATATGCTTGGATGAATGTGAATTGCCTTTTTTTTTTTTACCGTCTTGTCTTTGGGAGGATTAGAAACGTATTCGGGTCATATTTCATTTTGTTTTACACTCGTTAGGTGACTGTTATGAGGGCCTAAACGATAAATATCTTTTCATCAAATTGCACTATTATTACAGACGAAGGAATTCTCTTAATCTTTTACATATTCTTACGTTAATCTCCGCCATTGTAAAATTTAATGCAAAATTTATTTACTATATACGCTATATTAAAAATTACTATATTAAAAATATATAGTAAATATATATATTACTATATATATATTTACTATATATTTTTAAGATTATAGGTTAAAAAATACTTAACATTTAACGATAAATTAAAAAAAAATTATTAGTATACTACTTTTGTGGGGGGAGTGAAAGTTTGGGTCAAAAAAATTCCATGTCAGTTAAGGGTTAATCTTCAAAACGCAGTAAGAGGAAAATTTAAGAAAAATCCAATAGACTTTCACGGGATCCCGCATCATCAGTCGGTACACAATTTAATAATTACTTCATACAAACAACAAAAGTAAATAAAAATAAAAAATTAAACATTTAGAAAACTCACTAACAACCACAAAATATGCAATAATAGTACAACTCCACTGCCATTTCGAACTTTTGTTTAAAAATATAAATATAATATTTTTTAAGTATATTCATTTTTTTTATTGTTATTACAGGTTTCCAAAATTTCTAAATCATTGTTACAAATCAGTAATACTATGCTTACTTACATTGCAACAAATGGTCGGTCACGTTAGACACACCTCCTTTCTACTCTTTCTGTTTCTGTAAGCATTGTAATGTCCCGTAAACCTTTTTTTAAAAGTTGACCAATAAATAAGTAGATTCTTGGGAAGAGTAGATAACAAATTTTCTAATATATAAATATTTAAAGAATTTTTTTTAAATGTTAAGGAAGTTATTGGGTTACGATAATTAGAAAAGTTAGAAATTACTGAAATTAATGGTAAAAGAATTTAACTACAATTCAGCTTAGTCATTGCTGTAATAAAAGTTGTTAAGGGTTAAAGTACCATCTTCAATTGCTTACTTTCATTTTATATTTTTTTGAAAAAAGTAGAATTGAAAAAGTAGGTAGCCAATAAATAAGTGCATACTTGGAGAGAGTAGAAAGCAATAAATTTTTCTAACAATCGCACGTGCATGAAACCCGTTTACACACTAGTTAAAAAGAGGTAATTTGTTCGATTGCTACCCTTTTCAAACAGTAGTTTTTCATCAAGATTGAAAAATGTTTAATTATATCTACATGGAAAATGTCAGTTCTGACCGGGATTCAAACATCGTATTTTTATTCGTTCTGTGTATCATAGGTTTTTTTTTTATTTCCAATGTCGCATAACAATTATATTCAGTTTTTTTTATTATTTACGAGAATAATATTACGGTTAAGGAAATACTTGCTTGTGATTTTTAGTTCAGGAATATAATTTGTTTAATTTTAGAAATCTCCTAAATTTAAGGTATATTGGTTTCTTTTTAACAGAAAGTCTAGCACATAATATCAAGGTTATATTAATACCCGACTATATCAGAAGGAAAATAATGTATTTTGGTTTTTTGGCTCATGCCCGTGTAATTCTAGAATAGTTATACTGATTTTCTTAAAATAGTTTTCAATTAATTATTGTAAATGGGAAAATATTTAAAAATCCTAATTATTTCAATATCTACATGAATGTAATTGTATAAAAGTGGTTGAAAGGCTTATCCCAGGTTCCTAACTATTATAATGCGTAAAAAATAATTTTAATACATATAAATGTTTTTACAATCCATGTATTTAACATCTGTGACCCCATAGAGGAAGACATGTCATGTCTTCCTCTATGGGGCAGTTTCGGTCGTCAAGCCACCCGCTCCGTACCTAGCCCTTATGAGATTTACCGGAGGTCATCTTCAGAACCTCGGAAAAAGACATCTCTGTCTCGTTCTTGTCTCAGTCAGGATGCCACCGCTGCGATACCACAACTCTTTAAACAAAACACATCTATGTTGAAGACTCGACATAGATGTGTTTTGTTTAATATTAATAATTGTAATTAAGTGTTTTTATTATTATTATATTTATGATCAAATTATTATTATTAATTTTCCTGGTTGTAATTTGAACATTTTATACCATTAAACTATAATTTTATAAACATAAATTGTAGACAAACTCTCAATATCCTGATCGAGCCACGCGGAACCACTTTTATACGCGACAATACTTTTATACGTCGAAGAAATTTTTATTAAGAGCTTTTATCTAATTCCTATGTGTCTCATTTAAAGCACTATGTCTCTTATCAATTCAAATTGGACTAATTTGAACAAAAAAAGGATAATATATGCAGCGTAAACGATTCGTTATGTAAATTACAGTTATTATAAAGTAATAATTCTTGCTCTACTGGATTACTGAACTCATCTGTTTTGTGAATTTTGTGCACGTAATACACAATATTTTCCAAATACCCAATCAAAAAAATACATGAGCATCAAAAAAATAAAAAATAAAAGAAGTTAAAACAATATTATATATATATATATATATATATATATAAGAAAATCGGTAGTGAAATCATTGGATTAAACGTATAAATGTAGCTGAAAGGATACTTTCAATTTAGATTTTGATTTGTGTCAATATGAGAGATCCGTATTCTCTATGTATTTGGAAATTCTTCATTGTCCCATTGACATTGTGTTCTCTGAACGGGGCTAGTGTGTTTATATTCATATATCTAATTGTTCTGCGGCGTAAAATTAACTTACTAAAACACATTCTATACATGTTTTTTTTCAATAACAGCTTTTAACCCTTTTATGAAACGTAGTTTTCAATAAATTATTATTTTTTAAGTAATTATTCTTTCAACTATAAAACGTAATGCTGTTTGATCTGTTTAATTACATTTAGAGTACTTGTACGTAGAGATGAAATTTTTTCTGGTCTAATAATTTCGGGTATATATATATATATACCTCCAAAGAACACCGGTATCCACGATCTAATATTCAAATCCAAAAGTAATTGCGTTTACTAAAATTTAAACCTTAGAACTCTCGATTTTGAAATCAGCTTTTTTGCGATGACGAGTTCAACAGTAGACCAACCCGGTGGCTTGGCTATGAAACTGTTTTCGTATATCTGAACATAACAATACAATAAATTGTCTTCCCATCATATTTATATGTAATTAAAAGATTTTCATTGACAAAAGTGATAGTACATCAGGCTACGTATCATTACGCTATAATAATCTGGTAATAATCAGTAGTAATGCTAAATAAAATGAAAAATATTTTTATGTGTTTGATTTTTGTGTTTTAGTTACACCTTGGCGATTTGCAAAAAACTTATACAACATTATTTAGTATTTGTTAAACCCCCATTGGTATTTTGAAGTTAGAAAATCCGACCATCATAAATCATAAGTTTTGCTTTTTTTCATACTAAAACAATCTGTAAGTCTTTCATGGATGTGTTGTCGTAATTTTTTTTATGTTGTAATTTTAAAAAAAACAGTTTTATTTTGTATTTTGTATTTTAATACCGTTTGTTTTTTTGGCGATATTTATATGAAAAACATTTGCTTTCTTGTACAAAAGTAAAATATGAAAAATTCGTTTTGTTATTTGTCATTACTTAGAAAAACTTTTAAATATTGAAGTCGTTTAAACACTGTGATTTTCAATTAATCACAGTACACCTGACCTGAATTCATTGCTTACTTTTATTACTGGCTAATATTTTTTTAATCAAACCATAAAAATTGTTCGTTTAATAAAATGACATATTCCGCAGTAATTTATAGGTTCAAGGGATAATCTTGTCTTACCCTGAATCAATGACCTTCCCTAAAAACCAATTCAATTGTATGTTAAAAACCTACGTGGTAGATAACTAACCACATAAAAATAAACTGCAATGAATTTCATAACTTGACCAGCGTAACCGGGAAAGTTATTCAATTTGTTTTATTATGCTATGCAATTCATTTTTGAAAAAAATCTTTTCGATTTTTTATCTTTTTAATTTGGGAGCTCCCCCTTCAGGGAAAGAATATTTAGTTTTATTTTAGTAACTCTATTGTTTAACAAAATAAGTTTTGAATTAAAAATTTGAAATTACGTAAACATTTTTTTTCGTTTTGAGGGCTCTCAAATTCAAGCATTCAAAAAAATTATATTTTTTTAGAAAATAATTCATAAGTAGTTATAAGATAAAAAAAAATAATAATTTTTTGAAATTGTTTGAAAATTACAAAAATACAGCCATAATTAATTCTAAATAAACAGTTATAATTTTCTAGGAAGGGGTGGAAATTTTTGGCTGAATTTTTTTTAAAGAAATACTGAAGAGTAAAAGCTCTCCACAGATTATTTTTAGTGGAATGGAAAAAAATTATTATAGTAGTCTAAAAGCCTACAGATGTAGAAAGTATAGATGCAGAATATTCCCATTGACTCCGTTTTTGAAGCAAGATGTAGCTAAAAAAATATACATAAAGTCGTTTTTGGGGAAGCGGTGGATATTAAATAAAAATTTTTGGTTTTGTGATCTTGTTAAAAAAAACTTCAACTTTGTAAAAAAAATTTTGCTCCAATAAAAATTTGAAATTTCATTTCGGCCAAAACCCTCCTTTTTCCAATTTTTGGAAAACATTTAATACAATCTTCACCCGATTTAATACAATCTTCAGAGGAATATCTGTCTACCAAGTTGAAGAGAATCGGTCAACGTGGTTCAGAGTTTGAGACCGAATACAAGCCAACATACATTTGCACAAATGTTCGTCTGAGAAAAATAAATTTTTTGGACTTGGAAGAAATGGAATAAAAAATTTTTTCGCAGATAATTTATTTAAATCTATATTTTTGTTAAAATATATTTTGTTTAATGCTTCTTAAGGCTTGGTTTGCTTGGCATTTCTCCCACCACCACCCCATTCGGTCGCCCTAAAGCATAAAACCGAATTTCTGTGCTACTGAGCCTCGAAACAGTTTAAAACCAGTGACCTAACTAGCTCCTTGAGCTAACCTAAAAGCGTGAGCGGAATAAGCGTGGTACCATTCACCACTCGTTTGCGTGTCCCACCGCCCACTTGTCATATATCACTAAAATGGGTAGGCGCACCCCGTCAACTACTAAAACATATATGACTATCAATAATTAAATATATCTCGTCAAAGACAGCAATTCGCTGCCATGCCTAGGTCGCTGAATGCCAGCAAGTATCTGTCCAGCATTAAAGCGCTTCGAACCTTAATCTGGCTGGTAGCCAGCTACATCTCTCGGTCAGCTTTCCACAGCAGTGAGGCAGTAGTCTTTTCCCTCAGGTAAACTACTGATGTCGGTTGAACAAAGCAATCGCACCAAGGAACTCCCACACGGTCCGACAATGCAGCTCTCGCCATATTGATTCGCCGCTTGTGAGTGGCCAATTTTCCCCTTGACCTCTAAGTTCCGGCTGGTCTGAGTCCTGTCCCCCCCCCCCACCATAGAGCTGTACAGTCGAACATCGTGTGTTCTTTCGACTAGACCTCCCCGCAGACGCACAGTTCATCAGCTGCCAGGCGGAACCGAAATAAATATTGGTTTAATTTTACTTGGATGGAGAGCACTCGAGCTCCCGTTGCCCTTAACAACGAAGGAGAAGCATACCATCCCCCAAAATCCTGTATAAACTTGTACAAGGATATTCCCTTAATCGTGGTGTGCTATTCTTGCTGCCATGCTTCCATCGCGAGGCTGTGAAGCCTTCTCCACAGGCGGGATATGGGCAACTGTTCGAAATTTAGAACAGGTGCATTGAGATCACATTTTCGCTCCGGTACAGGCCCAGCTCGAAATCGCATCCCAAATACCTCGGCCTCCCTGCTTCTACGCAATTTCCACATGGCCGTCCAATTTTTCACCATTAAATCGATTGGGATAGCCTTTCCCAATACAATGGTAGCCTCGTAGGAGGTTGTTTTAAAAACACCAGTGCATACAATTAAGGCTGTGCGCTGGGTACTCCTTAAATTTTGAACAAGTGCTCGATTTCTTTCTAACCTTTGCCCCCAAACGGACGCCACGTAAGAGGTCATACATTCAAAGGCACCTCGGTACACCATGTACAAATGACAGCCCGACAGTCCGTAATCCTTTCAAGCAGTCCTCCTAAGCTTGAGCATCACAGAGACGGGGTCTGACGTTACTTGCCTAATGGGGTTGCTAACAGCAACTTCTTATCAAAGTATACGTGTAATATAAGAAACAGTTATGAAATCGGCTTTTGTGAAAAATTACAGAAGTTTTAATTCTGTTACTAATTTAAAAACGTGAAATAAAAATTAAAGCTATAATTATTTTTTTTATTATCTGGAATCCTATTAAAAAATGTCGACGTTATTTCTAAATAAACTGTTTAGTTATTCTTTTAACCTACCCTCCATTTTTATTTTGAAAAGACGATTAACAATATACACTAGAATTTCATGCGGAAAAGCAGCTAACATACGAGTAATTTCCAAAACTTTTGAGATTCTCTTCCTTCCGCATAGTCATGTTTCTTCAATACGAGTAGTGTACCATCTGCTTTAAAACTTCATACAAGTCTATGCTTATTGTTCTGCTGTATTGTAACAAATCTATTTTAAATTATATTCAATATAATTCAAGTGTGTAATTTACATATATATTTCTATTTAAACTCGTTACTTTAAAAATAAAATGATAAAGATTAAATTCTAAAATTTTACTTAAAACGTATATATCTTAACGAATGGTTATTTTATATCAATAAATGTAATACTACATATGTATATATATATAGGCACGCCTCTGCAGCTCGGCCCTCCGGGCGGCATCTCGGAATGCTATTATTAGGTGTCCAAAATTGATTACCTCTTATGTAAAGATATGTTTTTTAAATAATGAAAATTAATCAAGGAAAAGCAAAAAATATCAGCAAATTTTCCCAATTAAATTTGGTTTAGATTGGTTTAGTAATCTTTTAAGATTGCAAACTTTTAACATTTTCATCAAGATCCATAATATCAGTTAATACGAGAGCTGGAAGCCTAAATGTAAATTAAATTATTATGTATACATTATATTCAATTTACGGACCAAACTATCCTAATACAAAACTAACCTTTTTTGATACAGTAACAAAAAAGAAGTTGGGTTCAAAATCAATAAATCGCTAACGGTGATATATAGGATTCAAAATTATTTTAATTTTGACCATTATTTTTACTTCTAATTTTATACTTTATTGTTTACCATTTGATTTCATCTACGTTTTTTGCCTGTATATATATATATACATATGTAGTATTACACTTATTGATATAAAATAACCATTCGTTAAGATATATACGTTTTAAGTAAAATTTTAGAATTTAATCTTTATCATTTTATTTTTAAAGTAACGAGTTTAAATAGAAATATATAATTGTAACTACAAGGCCAAAAAAAATCATATATACGATTCTAAATGGGTAATCAATAGCTTTTGCAGTATCGATTTATTTGTATCGAAAATAATTGTTTTAAGATCTGCTACGATGGTGAATGTATGAATTACGGTAGAAAAATTTATAAGAGTAAAAGAGTGTAAATTTATAGACTAAGAAAAAAGTGAAAAATTTTATTTTTACAAATAAAAAAGGGTATGAAATCTGGGTCTTAGCATAAATAAATATAAATATATATTTCGCATATATATCGATATATAATAATATAACGAATCGGGATTTTCCGTTAGTGATCGGTACATTATGGTGCTAAGGTAACGGGGACGCACCCGCAGACATACATAAATACACAAATGCCCTTTAGTAGGGTGGGATTAATATAAATATATTATATACACTTATATTAATCAAACCTAAATAATGTTGGTTCCATTAACTTTTTTTTTTCAATAATTATTCAACGAAAACGTTTTTTTGACACTGTTGAAGATTGTTTTAAGACTACTGTAAAAATAATTTATATTTGTTTTTATACTAAAGCTGATTTCAAAGTCGAAGGTTGTGAGATTTGTTCACGGAAAGGTCGGCCTGATTCTGTACAAGACTACATCTCATTTGCATATCATCCTCATCTCATTAGGCCGAGGGGGGTTGCTTATTGTTCACTAATTGTACATATTGCAACGTACACATTAGAAAAAATAACATGAAAATATTTCTAAAACTAAACGACATATCAGCTGATTACAATATATCCTACAAAATGATATATATCACTTTATAGGAGTATATGACAATTGAGTTAAACAAAGTGGTTTAACAAGGTGGGCAACATTTTATTGTTACTGAAAAACCAGATTTGTTGAAACTTACATTGTTTCAAATAAAATATTTTGAAAGGTAGATTTCGAAAAAAAAGGTTACACAAAACATTTATAGGCAAAAATTATATCGTGTCACTAAAATTTTTATAAAGTAATTAAAATAACTTTAAACATTATGTAATAAGTTTATAAGTATTAAATTGAATGTTAGTAGATAATTTAATTTTAAAAATAACTAAATTTAATAATAATATCCTGTGGTAGATAATGCCCACGTCCGGAACATATAATCTATGTTCCGTAATTAAGTACAGCTGTACTTATGTTCAGCTGTACGTAAGTACAATACATATAGATGGCTAAGGGGGCTTCGAGTGCTTTCCTCGGAAATGTTAACTTCCATTAGAATTGATTTCCAACTACAGGTCATTTATAGTAACCAGGACTAGACTTTTCGGCCACCTGCAGATCATCCACAATTGAAAACGATTTTGGATATGCACTTACACCATCTTTAGAGCTGGGAGTATTGCGACTATGGTCGATATGATTGCAGGTGTAACAGAGGCACTTCCATTGTCCACATGCGCGATGGCAGGCATGTAGTAAGTAAAATGCTCATGTATGTTGGTACATGGAAGCCCTGAAAGCTTCGGTGAATGTAGGCCTGGAGTCAGTGCATAGATTGTTATCCGCTCTCTGCTAGTATATTTGCCGGTTTCACCGGAGTACCGGAAAGGACCACTAGGGTGGGCACCTCTGGAATGGGGGTGAACTCCGGGGCTAGTCTTACTACAGAAGGATTAACAGATCATGCTATTTTAATAATCTATCGTGGCAGAGGATTCATGTAAATACCCTCGTTTTAGAACCAGCCGTGTCGCCGGAAGCGAAACGGAAGAAGAGTCATGAATCAGGAAAAATTCGACATGAGGTAAGGAGTCTGTAGAGAAATGACTTTAAGTTCACCCACGAAGGAAGATTGTATTTTCGCGAAGATAAGCTCTTTTAAAAATAAAAGCAAGGCTTTTCCATCTGTAAGCAAAGATCCATCTGTAAACAAATAGTAACAATGGCATAATACAAAAGTATATGAAATGAGTTATTTATTTAATATAGGCTGTAATGTCATGATTTTCTTTGACGTGACGTAGTTATTTACGAAGATTATTTTTTAAATAGTACGTACGCATTACTTTTGTGGCAACCAGTACCACATATTCCGCATGCCAGGTTACAGCAGTAGTGTAGAGGAGGCAAGTAGAGGCAGCTTGTAGGGAAGACCTGCTTTTAGATCTTACGTAAACTATAGCTTGCTTGATTCATCAACATTACGCTGTACAGCAATGACGCTGTCGTTGTTCGCAGCTATACTTTTGTTTTTATACTTCTGAAATTGACTTATCGTTATCCTGTAAAATATTTTTAAATTTACTACTTTTTTATAATTTCTCATTGTCATCTTGAACTAGCATCTGCTTTAGTTTAGGGATCAATTAACGGTAGTATTTTCTGTTAAATTATCGACTACCGTTGCATCAAATGCGGTTAGGCTAAATAAATAATATTTATTGTTTTTTTATCGCTGTAGATAGATACTCGATGTCAGTAATAATTTTTTTAACGGTAGAAAATCCCAAATCTTTGCTGAGAATTTAATCAAGAACCAGCTGAGAACCTAGTACGGTAATTATCATCAATATATCTTGATTTATTAGTCTGTTAAATAAACTGAACAGAATAAATAATTTATGTTTACACTAAAATAGTTTTTTACCATAAAAATGATGCTAAATTAGAAAATTCCAATAATTAATCAACATTGAACCAATTTATCATCGATACGAATTAGAATGACGTTTTATGATGCATTTGTTACAGACAGCTGAACATAGTAACATCTGTCAGTCAGACATTGTAACTGTCAATCTTCTTTCAGTTTAAATGTGATACGATTCGAAACTGTTGACGTTTTTAATATTTATATGCTTTTTTTTATGTTCATATCTAGACTATTTCTGAATGAAGCAAACAACGTTCAGCAATACTGTCGTTTATTTTTTTTAACTTTTATTAGGGCTGTACTCTTAAAAAAATTAATGTTAACGTTTTCAAAGATGATAAAATTAAGATTTAAATGAAAAGTTAAAAAATTTTTATCTTTCACTTTTTCCAGATTGGAATAAATTGGAAGTGTTATTTTAACTGATGGGATAAAACAATATTTTTTGTATGGGTAATTTAAAACGAAAATAAAAAATAAACCAGGGCGCAGTTATGTAATTCATATTCAACTGTTTAGTCCGGAAAATCGTAAAAAAATTTGATAATTCAACCGTAATTACGTATTAATTATTTGAAATATAAACTTACAGGTTTTTTTACATGTCCCGTTTTTTGCGTTTTACTCGTAATTTTTAAAAATATGTTTTATTAAAGTATATTAAAATTATCTTTATAATATATTTTCATTATATTTAAAGCTGTATTAGATATTTTTTCCAGATGAAAGAAATCTTTGTTTAATAAAATTAAGTCTAAAACTTATATTTGGAAAACCTGATTTTAGCATTAAAAAGTATAGGCTTAATTGAAATGTATTTATTTTATAATAAAAGACAGTTTAAAAAAAATAATAATAATAGAATTGGCGTTGTTTTTAAATCAATATGTTGGATCGCGTTCGCATAGGAGTTCTATTTGAATAATAACTTCAGTTTCCCTATTCATAATCTTTTCTTAATGCTAGAAGAGAGGTTTATATAGAAAATAATATTAGTCGAATAATTTTTTTATAACTTTTTTGTTGAAAAAGTTTTAAAGAAGAAAGAATAAATCTATGCTCAACTTAACTTTTTTACTTTCGTTTCTTTTAAAAGTTTGATTTCATTCTTTCTTCTCTTTTTCTTAGTAGTAGTATATTTTTCTCGTTCTAAACTTTATCAACTCTAAAAATTGAACAAGTTCATAATCATAATCGAATATAATAAATAATACATTAGAACGTCTATTAACCGGGCTCATTTAATTACTTGAGTTTAATTTAATTTTAAAAAAACTATAGTATTCTTCTTGTTTTGTATCTAAAAATTATATTTACAATCGGTTTTGTAAATAGACTTATGGCCGACCCAACCGCCGGCCATAGTCTAGTCAAACAGGTCAGACCTCCGATTAGATCTTTTCATTGCCTGCCTCTAACCCCTAGGGCGGGGTATCCAAGCCCGACTATGTCGTTCCTGGACCCCACTTCAGAACCCGGGACTCAGTCTTGACGCCAATGCCTCTAGTGAGAGCACCGTGTACAGGGCACTCACACCAGGTCTCGGTCTTTTTCGCGAAGGGATGAGAGAGTCCCAGTGCCTCATCACTGCCGCCCATCCGTGCAAGCAAAGATGAACGGCAGCTCCGCAGAAGGCTGTCCCTCAACCCTTCACCAACCATCCTCCCTGGCTTTGTACTGGAGTATCCGTGTCACAAAGTCAGTTACCGCACGAAACCTCTCTGTCTAAAAGGTTCTGCTAGATAGTTTACGTGGTCGTTATTTTGTACTTAGTTGCAAATCGATCGACTTCCTCTTGAACACACGGAAACCCTAAGTACTCGTGAATCTCGTTGTTCCGTAAGAAGCATAATGCATCTCTCAAATCTTCTTTGGAAAAACTGAGTAAACTCTCTATACTGCTTGTACTTACCGTACCCAAGAATTTGATTCCGTTTGTCCTCAAACCGATTTTAGAATCACTTTGTACAAAAGTAGCTTGTTAGATAAGCGTAATTGCGATTTCCTGCATAATAACTAGAATAGCTCCTTAAATTTGATATCTAGCTGTTTCCTTTTTTCTTTAGTGTAAATCTAAAGAAAACAGTAGTTGACTTTGTTAAATTAATAGCGTCTCGGCCTTTTATTTCGGAAGTCCCGCGTTCAATTCCCAGTCAGGCGTGCATTTTTCATACGCTACAAAATTTCTATGTCATATTTCCATGAATCAGCTTTGAACTTATGTGGTGAGTTAATCATAAACGAATAAAAAAATTAAATTTTTTTTTTCGATGTTTCATATGAATTCGTAATTTAATCGTTTACACTTTAACTTTCTATTGTTTTTCTTGTAAAAATATTAAATAGATAAAAATTGAGAAAACTTATCAGTGCTATAATAACTTTATGTTATAAAATACGTATTTAATTATTATTTAATTTAATGCTACTTTCTACTTGCAGTGTACACTTAAAATTTGCGGTTTATATAATTTTTTTCCACACGCGATGCACATTTAATAATCTATATTTATCTTTTTCTTTTTTATAATATAATAGTTTATACTTTGGTATGAAATTTTTAGTAAGGTTATTCATTTTCATCTGCAGTATACACTTTTTTGTGTTTTTTTTTTATTATGAAACTAAGAATTTTAAATTTTGGGGAATTTACAACATAGAGTTCAAAATCAATAAAACTGAAACAAATCTTACGCTCATATAGGCCTACATATTATATATATATATATATATATATATATATATATATATATGCATGTGTGTTAAAAAAAAATAATAATTTTACGCAGATGCTGCTTTTATTTAACATCAATTATAATAATTTCAAATTGAAGTTATAATATTGTAGTAATGTTCAGAGGTATTTTATGTAACTTGGTTCTCTTTGATTATTTGTTCTTTTTAGTTTGTAAACACAAACCGCTTGAAATACATATAAGAAAAATAATAAATTAAATATAATACTCGTTTATAAAAAATAAATAATATCGGTTTGATGAAAAAATATAGTAATTTAATTAATTTGAATTACATATTTCTTTTTTAAATCTTCTTTGAAATTAAGATAAATTCAAATATTAAGTACATATTTAAAAATTTTTTATTACCTCAAAGAGTACTATATGTACTAATCGGTATGAAAAAGAAAATAACAGTAATTCTATTTACAGAGTATACCATATAAATAAAATAGCAAACGTTTGTTACGTTTCTTTACAGCGAAAACCGTTCTACAAAGTTATTTGGCTATTCAAGAAAGTTATTTGGATAACTGAAAAATGAAGATGCACTTAAAAATTCCCGTTTTTAAAGATATTAGTATAAAATGTCAAGGTAAATTTTATTATTGAAAACTTGTATCTACACTAGATTTTTTATAATATTTTTAGATTTCATTATTAAATTTAATTAAAGGATAACAATTTTAAGTAGCACTTGATTATTTTAATATTTAAAGTATATTTCTTTGGATAAATTCTTTTGGCTCGGTAGAAACCATAAATAATAATTTTAATAAATACTGAAAGGAATGGATTTATTATTATGAGATAAATTTAGTGTGAAAATAATTTAGAATATAAAAAGGGTAATGAAAATGACAACCAAAAGGATTAAACAGTAATGTTTAATTTATATAAATAAATATTAAATATTTCGTTTAAGAAAAGAGAATAAATATACCAGAAGTACAAGCCTTTTTTTTTATTTAGCGAGTAAAGTTATCTAATGAACAGATTATTATAGTTATTAAAATCTAACACGAGCAAGGACAATTTTCATACCAAACGATGTTTGCTACTATCAAATATTAATCTAGAAAAAAATTCTTGAAAATATTTATGGACGGTGTAGCAATCTACGGTAGCAAATTAGGGAAATAGAGAGAAAAAAAAATAGGAGCCTTTGAAATTAAATGGGTTAACAAAGAGGTCTTAAGACAATTAAAAAGAAGAATTTTGTTGCAGAATTTCATAAAGAGGACGATATAGGTCAGCTATTCTTTAATAAAGAGATCCTTATTCGATAATAGAAAGATATATGAAAGGTAAAAACTGTAGAGAAAACAAGGATTGGAATTTATGAAACAGATAATTAAAATTATCGGATGTAATAATTATATTGAAGTTAAAAGATTAACACAGAACAGGAAGGAATGGAGAGTACCATCAAATCAGTCAAATGACTGATGACTCAAGAATGATGTTAAGTTTATTTTTAACTTAAAATTTATAGTTTTAGAAAATGGTAAAAAGTGTAATAAAAACAATAAGGCTCAGATTAATAAGACGAAAGGCTAATAATTTAATAAAAAGTTAAAAGTAAATATTAAACAGGATTGCTTATTTTCATGATTTTTAAATTACTCTTATTTCGGAAAACAGCTGTTATTTTTCTTTTACCTTTTGCAAAACTTTGACCTTCGTTAATTACAATTTTTTTCTCAGATCTTAATATTCGTACTTAATTTCTTTAATATTTTCTGTTTAATTAAAATGCTGCTCTTTTAATATATCTAATAATTATCTCCACAGCTTTCTTTTTTATTTAATTCGATAATTTAATTTTTCCCTTCTTAAGTTATTGTTCATTTTTTTTTAACTCTCGGTTAATATAAATAACATTTTACTTGTTATTTTAATATTCCTCTTTTTGCTTAATTATCCCTCCAATTATTCTCTACAGTAACTTAGAAAGTAACTTCTAACATTTTTCTACCAGTTTTACAATTACCGCCGGATCTGGATGTATGTGCACGCGCGCGCGTGTGTACGTAGACAAATGAAATTACTGCTACCGACTTGCCAGGTCTGATGCAGCTGCAATGTGTGTGTAAATGTACCGGTAAACATGTAGTCTGGAACAGACTGAAGTCAACCACTCCTTAGATATGTGGTTAATCGAAACCCAACCACCAACAACACCGGAATCCGCAATCTGTATAATAGCAACTACCTTTACAAGGACTCAACCCTTAGAATTCAGCTTCGAAAATCAGTGAATTTTGCGTTGATGATTTATATATAACGAATAAAATATAAATAAATATGAGAGAGGTATTTAAGAGATGAAATATAGCAATTAAAAAAATATTTAATAGAGTCAGTGATCGATGGATACTTAGTGTATCAATCGATTACGCTACTAACTGAATAAAAAAGGTAACGTATTTCGATGATAATGATCTCTATCTACACTTCGTTTGTAACAAATTGTTTGATTGATCATCAAGAAACTCTATAAAAATTCGGAAACTTCAGGTCGATAAAATTTGATTTAAAAGTATAAAGGCGGCCGTTGAGAAAATGTGAAAAAGGTAAATAAAATAAGTAGTTTTAAAGGTTTTAATAGTTTTAAGTCAATATTAAACAATCGGAAGGAAACAAATTTAACACTAACAAAAAAGAGGAGGTTACTTACATTTTTAATTTATCATTACGTTGTTCCGAGGTAGGTCTAAGAATATATTCTGTACCGTTGATGTTGATTATATTATTTACTGTGTTATAAATAGAATATTATTAAATAATATGTGTGTGAAGTGTGTATGTGTGTATGTAAATAATGTTACATTGTAAAACGAGTTTTTTTCTTATAATAGTTACACATATGTTATAATTAGTTTTTCTTTTATTTTAATTTCAATCGAATTTCTGAAATTTTAATTTCAATAGAAGATCGAAGTTCTAGATTCGATTCGACGTGATGATTTTTTCTTTATATATGTTCAAGCCTTATCCGTAATCAAATAGACCTGCTTAATGATACTTTTTTTAAGGAAATACCTCCTCTAGTCGTTTTACGTTGTAATTTTGTTCATTTAACTAATTAGTAGAATATTTTTTAAACTTTTTTTTAAATTTTCATTTTTCTCATTGTCATCATCATTGATTAGTGTAGATTGTTATAAAGTAATTAGAGGTTAGTAAACCGTTGGTTTTTTTTTTTTTTTTTTTTTTTTTTTTTAATTTGACACCTACTTCTAAAAATACAATTTTAAATAAGGATTCAATAAAAGGTATTTTTTTTAGTCTAATTTTTTAAAATAATTAACTTTATTAGGTATACCAAAAATAAAAAAGAGCATTACATTTTCGAAGGTAGAGTAATAGCATATCCTTATCAAAGCATTTATAAAAATAAAAAATAAAAAAAAATGGCAACAGTTGGTTGTTGAAATTTACATAAAAATTGAAGTTAAAAAAAAAATCTCTAATAAATTTACAAAATTTCGAGTTTTACGTAAATCCAGTTAGAAGGTAAAAGTAATTGCAGAAATTCGTTATCTACCCTTTACCTTTAAATATATTTATTAAAATAAGATTGCAGCACTTTTAAAACATATTTTATACTTATATTTAACTATTAAAATACAAAAGAATTTTTCAAAATTTTTCATGCAATAATTTTTTTGTATATGAGGAAAGGTGGTTTTTAAAAAAAAATGTACGTATATGAATTATATTGAAAAGGCGATAAATAGATAAGAGTATCCAAAAGGTAACTTTTTTTTATTATCTATTTATCGCCTTTTCAATATAATTCATATACGTACATTTTAGATGGTACCACGTACCACCCTATAACTTAAAAACCTCGACAGATTTTAAAAAAATATTATTAATAGAACCAGTGTTCCATTTATAGAAAGTCTTTCTATCAAATTTTAAGTTTTCCTTTAATTTTAATGTTAATCCTTCTTGAGATATTAAGGGAAATCAGAGGTCAACAGACATACATACATTTAAACACACGCACGATAACATGCGCTCGCATACAAATATAAAATATTTTTGAATATTTTATGTTTTTTTGTCCTCTGAATCAAAAAATATGTATTTCAGTGGGTCATTTTTTGATACGATAACAGTATTTCCTCTCTTCTATAATAATCAAAAACAAAAATTTTATTTATGTAAAAATATTAAATTAAATTAACGACAAGGACTGAACATAATTTTTAAATAATGTAATAAAATTACTTACATATTATTATTACATATTTTTAAATAACATAATTTTTTAATAACTTTTTAACAAAAGTTTTTAAATAATTTAAAGAAAACTGTTACAAGAAATTATAAAATAAAAAAATAAAATAATGAACTGTCCTGAATCGAACCCAGATACATCGCATACCATCCGTCTTTTTTTCGCATGCATAGTCTGTTTTTATTCATTTATTATTTTTTAAATGACGGACGGGTATTAAAATACATTTTTTTAAATTTATTACATTTTTTATTTTTTTTTTTAATATTATATTTTATTTTTATGGACTTATGTTTTAATATTTTTACTTTTATGTTCATATTTATATTTTATGTTTTACTTTTTTTTTTAAATATTAAAACTTATGTTTTAATATTTTTAAAAAGTCCATAAAAATAAAATATAATATTAAAAAAATATAAAAAAATGTATTTTAATACCCGTCATTTAAAAAATAATCGACTGTGCATGCGAAAAACAGACAGATATAACATCTGTCTGTCTGCGATTAATTTGGGTTCGATTCAGGACAATTCATTATTTTCTTTTTTTATTTCTTGTAAAAGTATTCTTAAAATCCTTTATAAACTTTTAAGATTCTCTCTAGCTAAACAAATATTAAGTAATAAAAATTGATATAATGGTTTTTTTTTTTTACTAAATTTATTGTATAATTAAAGCATGTAAAATTTATTCAAACAACCTGTTAAAGAATAATATTGTTATATTTTGTGCACCTTTCTGTAAACAATAAAAAACGTATAAGTAAAATGAATTATTTCATTGAAATTACGGTTCACAAAAGATATACTAACTGGTAACTAATATCCAAAATTAATTGTATATTAATTTAACGTGGAAAACTGCGTGTATAAGTTGTAAACTATTATTTTAATATTCCGAATTTAAATTACCTGAACGATTAGATTATGTTTAAGTAATTATAATATATTAATTAGAGATGGAAGGGTCAAATCAAATCAAAGGTCACGGCCCGGTATGTTGACGGGCGTCGGGGGCATTGGGTCATGATGACGAGATAACTTACCTGATAGACGCACGAGGGCGCAAGCTGCTAGCAGCGTAACCAAACCACACCACCGCGGCATCCCGACGATCAACGACGACTACATGAGAGCGTTCCGACGCTCCCTACTGCTGTGAAACAGTAATACCAACTTAAAATCTTAATTATTACCTTTTTATTTTGCTTGTGTTTTGATATTTTTTTTATTTTTAAAAGAATGAATAGTTGTCCCCCTAATAATAAATTTTTCAAATTTGTATTAAAATGATACTAAATGTTTAATATTAACCATAAACCGAACGAAAAAACAACAGTGGTTGAATATTAATTAAATGGCTACAACAAAACAATTACTTTAGACAATGATTATTTTGAGTAAATGAAATTTTGACTTTGTGATGTACAATTCCTTCATTGTTTAGGGAATATTGTTAGCAGATCCATAAAGTATGTGTAAGTTTGCAAATGATAGAATTTGTTTTTAAGAGAAAAAATTAAATAGCTTTCCTATATCGTAAATACATATTGAAATAAACATTTTAAAAAGTCACAGGAAGTAAACGAAGAATTAGGCTTTTATTTTATACATCTGAAACATTTCATTACTTTCTGTTAACATACAGTCTTATTTACAAATAAGGTCTTATTTACCTTATTTATAAAGTATAATTTTTCACTTTACTTAGTTTCTAAATTAAACTATTCATAGTGTATGTATATATAGAGTAATTCAGGAGAAAAGGGAAGTAATGTTGGAACTGATTCTACAGTTTTAAATAAGGAAAAAATTCATACAAACATATGCCGAAAATGTTTTATTGTCTAGTTACGGCTCGTGAAAAATCTTGCCCGGATTTCAGTTCCCTCGGTGAAATGAGGTCAACCATCAGTATGGTAAAGTTTTTAAGACTATACGTAAGGGGTTAACCGAATTTAAATCAGCTGTATGATTATTTTTAAGTAATAGTAATAACATATTAATTAGAGATGAATGATTTATGTTTTTTGACCTGAAAAAAAAATTGAATAAAACAGGTACTAGAGTTTTATCTCCCATAGTTATCATGATATCCAACGTATAACAGAAATATACGGTGGCGAAAAATATGTTTCTTTAGGTTTGAAGTGATTAATAAATGATTAATAAATCGTAAATTTTATTATTAAAACTTGTAGAAAATTTAATTCTCAAAAATTCATGTAATAAAATCTATAAAAACAAAAAAAGATCAACTTTCATTATTAAAAACAAAACTTACAGAAAAATGTTATGAATTTGTAGAAATTAAAAACAATTTTTTTTAGTACAATAAATTTAGACTTTTGAGAAAGTAAAATACGTTTAATATATTTTTAAAAAAATATGGACACTGTCGTTTACACTGAATAAATTTATAATAGATGTCCAAAAACTCTACCATTAACATAGATGCACTTTTCAGCTCGTTTCCGTATATTTTATGTCGAGAATCTAAAGATATCTTCGCGTATCTTGAAGAGGACAGAAGCATTGAGAATGCGAGCAATCAGTTCATTATGTGTATCTAATTTTTTCTTGTATATCTCGCATTTCATCGAACGCCATAAACAATAATCTAAGGGGTAAGGCCCTGTGATCTAGGCGGCCAATTTACCGCCCCTCATCGTCCAGTCCATTTACCACAAAATTTCTCATCTAAGAATTATTTTATTTCATTCGTGAAATGTGCTGGTACTCCATCAACTTGATAGTACATTTCAACTCGTTTCGCCAGTGAGAAATTTTCATGCGCTGTAAAAAATTCATTGTTTAAAAATACCAGATATTTTTCCCCCTTAATACCGTGTTCTAATATGAAAGGGCCTATTAACTGGTTTGGTCATATCACACCAAACGTTTACCGAAAATCTTGCTGGGAATTTAATTCAACTACAGCAAGTGGTTTTTGTTCAAGCTACCGATATGAATTCTGTATGTTGTTTATGCGATTACGAGCAAAATAGTATTATCTCGTCCGAAAATAGTATGAACGTAATTAAGTGGTAATTATTACTGACCCATTGATAAAACTGCAGTCGTCTGGCACTATCACCAAGCTGGGGAAGTTTTGAACTTTCTGCACATGATAAGCATACAGCCCCTGAGCGTGTAATTCCTCCATGCTGTACTTAGTGGATGTTGAGTAGTGCAAAAATTCTTCGCGTACTCGTTGTAAGACTAAGCTCTTCCAGCAGAAGAATATTTACCCTTTCATCACCATGTACCGGTTGACATTCAAATCAAAACATGAGCGCTGGAAAGTGTACCAAACTCACGAGGTGTACTAATCTAAATTTATTTTATTAAAAACAGGTGTCTTTGTTACAAATACTTTTGCATTTATTAGCCATTTAACAAAGTTATGGTACTTCAAACTTAAAAATTCATGTTTTTCGTCATTGAAGTTTTCTGCTGGATTTGAAGTTCTGAAGTTTTTACGCTGGATTTCATGAAAACTACACGAGATGTAGTTCTAGTACCTGTTTTATTCAATTTTTAAGGTCAATAAACATGAAACTATCTTATCTTTTTTCTTCTTATTAAGTTTGCCCCTTTTATAACGCCTTAAAAATTTCAGTGCGACCTCATTTTACCGAGGAAATTGAAATCCAGGCTAAATTTTTTGCTAGTCGTAACTGGATAACAAAGCATTTTTGGACTAAATGTTTGTATGGATATTTTTCCTTATTTCAAGCTCTAGGATCAGTTCCTAAATTATTTCTCTTTCCTCTTGAATCATTCTGTATATAATCCACCAATTTCGCTTGTCTCTTTTGCACTAAATTTTTCAAAACTTCTCTCTTCGATTTTTGTTAAACTTTTTTTTTTCAACAAAGAACCTAATATTAAATTGACGGTTTTTTCTTCTTTTTTTTTTGTCTAAACCAGTCAAATTTTATTAATTTAAAAATTGTAAAGTTATAAAAGTTTATATTTATGTATTATTTACAGCACAGACTGTATCGTTATTGGTAATTTTTACTTTAGGGCGGGTTGTTCAAACTGAATAGTTTTTCACAAAAAAAATTATATGTTTTCTTTTTTAAATTTCTCAGTATTTCATCCGCAGAATATACACAGTTTTCTCTGAAGGCGGAAAACCTTTTTGCTTACTGTGTTTTCCGTAACGCTGATAAATTTCATTTCAAAATTATTCTCGTTACTAAAACCTAATGATTTTTTTAAAACATATTTTTATTGGTATCAATGGTAAATATAAAGAAATACCCATAAAAATATGTCTTTTTGTGAAATTACCGTGGATATGTAAAATAATACTTCAATTTTTTTTAAATTTAAAGCAATAATTTAAGCAAGTAGTATTTCGATTATTTTTTAACTAATAAATTTATGCAGAAACTTCAGTGAATAAAAAATATTGCCTGACTAAATGAACTGTTCATCTTATGATTTTACAGTGCTTGTTCTGTTTCGTTTTCACTCGAGAAAGAGTGAATGAGAGAGAAAAAACTTGTAACGACATTTGAAAATGTGTAACGATTTGGTTAATATCTTTGTCGTTATAACTGCAGAATTCAAAAATTATAATAATATATAGAATGTTTATTTTTCTTGTAAAATTCATTTTTGAATACGGAAATTTTAATTTCATAATAACAAAACTACACTTAAAACCTAATTAAACTACTTTAAAACAAATTAAAAAAATTATTCTACATTCATCATGTAGAATACATCACTTAATATTCCTAAACACTTTTGATTTTAAAAAAATTAATAAATGTTGTAGTAATTATTTGAACTAGAAAAGTATTAAAAAAAGGATAATACGAAACAAATTGTATTGTCAGCTTATGATGAAATATTTTTTTCTATTGACGTTAGATTTATATAAATGTAGCCGGTTAAATAGTGTGCTTTGCAGAAGCAACATCTGCTTCTGCAGTTTTTTTTGTGACTGATAGAAGTGATTTGTTGATAACTAATGTTATAACTAATGTTCAAAACATTTTTCTATATTGTCATAAACGGTAAGTTATTAAATTAAATGTAAATTATTTAGAAAAATAGTAACCAATATTGAGTTCCTTTTAGAATTATTAAAAAAAAAAAAAAATTGTAACGTTTATCATAGCTTTCTATTTTACATAAGATGATATTAATGATTAAATAGGTGAATTTGGGTCATCCGCTTATATCACGTGGACATGGATTGTTGATAAAGAATTTATAGATTCTATTTGAATAATTATATAAAATCTCATAATAGATAATTACGTTTATATAATTTTAATTAAACTAATGAAAACATATCATCCATTTATATTGGCGTAAATAAAATTATATTCTTAATTAACTACGTTTATCCCGAGTGTACTATTTAGCGATGTGTAATCACTAATTAACAGTTTTTGATTGAATGCATTATTTTTTTTTTTATTAGATTTATTCTAAAAAAAAAAATTTCAAATATATATATATTTTTCTTGTTTAGATTACCCCCACGACATCTAGTATGCAAGTTTTATTCATACTAAAAGCCGGCCTCCGTGGCACAAGTGGTAGCGTTTCGGCCTTTCATCCAGAGATCCCGGGTTCGAATCACGGTCAGGCATGGCAATTTCACACGCTATAAAATTGTTGTCATTTCATCGTATTTTCTGAAGCAATATCGAACTGTGGCTAAAGGTTTATTCATACTAAAGTAAAGCTTTTGTGTTAAAAGTACTTCTAAAAAAGAAAATTCATTTATTTAATTCCTTTCATTAAATTTGTTTAAACCGATTTGTTTTAGTTTAGTTAATTAAATAAAACTAATTTTAACTATTAAACGGCTACGTTTTTCTTCTAACGGATCTCTCAAGTTAATTATCAGCTTTTTCTCTTAATCAGTATTGTAGTACTATTACTAATAGCGCTTGTCTTAAAAAGGCTAAAAAAATGAATGTACAAATATGTTATATATATATATATATATATATATGTATGTACATATATGTATGCTCTCCGTACGTTTACATTCGATTTACAAGGCATTTGTTCGTTTAATATGTAGTTTTTTGAATGAATCTTGTATTTTTGTAAATTTCATTTCATCCATTTGTACTGAGATTCTAATTTTTAAGACATACTTGTAAAATTAAACTAAACGGTATATCAAAAGAGTTCCTATCCCTACTAGTAACTACGCTGATAAAAGGCCCGTTATTTAGCCGGAAGGTTCCTTTGAAAAAGCAATTTAATTTAATTCGAAATTGAGAAGTTTAATATTTAATTATTTTAACGAGTTATAACATTTTTTCATGCTGTTCAACGAAATAAATTAATCATTCTAAATGAGAATAATTTATTTAAAAAGAAAACTAGTGCTGCGATAACCACTGCGGCCGGAGAGGGACAGGCGACCATTGATGACATATGTACAGATTATATAAGCTTTCATTTAAAAGCGATTTGGCAAAATCGGTCCAGTGTTTCTAGATAGAAGACTTTGTCAAGGTTTTATATTGATTTTCCCTTAAGAAATGTACAGCGAGGTTGTATTATTGCAATATCTCTTAAAAAATGGTGGTCGGAAGGAGGCAGGTGACCATTGATGACATATCTAGGGAGTCATAAACTTTCATTTTAAAAAAAAATTTTGACTAAATCGGTGCAGTGGTTAGGACTAGGGAACTTTGTCAAGGTCTTTGCCAATTATTCTAAACATATAAATTTTCTATTAAAAAAGTTCATTTCTACCCAAGTGTGTGTGTGTGAGTGTGTGGGGGGGTGTGTGTGTATGTGTGTGTAACAAAGAAGTTATATAATTTCTGTTGGCTTGTTTAACTACATCTGAAACAGTTTTTCTTTTTTTTAAATTAACCATTAGTCGATCTACGTGGCGGAATGGTAGCGTCTTGGCCTTTCATCCAGAGGTCCAGGGTTCGAATCCCGGTCATACATGTCATTTTTCACACGCTATAAATTTCCATTGGGCTAATGACGAAAGAAGATGATCAACATAATCTCAACATAAAAAAAAAGCTTTAATCCGAACAAATACGAAAATTTCATTATTTTCTGTTGAAAATTTATAAAAATATTTGAATTAAAGAAAGATATGATATTTAATAATGCAGTAGGAAAGATAAAAGTTTTGAAGTCAAGGTGAGCCTAACAATAGGTAGATCCCTATTCATCCTTTTTTTTTTATGTTAGTAGTTATTAATGTGGTGTACGAGACCAAAATGTAGATGTTATAATGAAAGTCCCTTTTTTATGACTTTTTCATTGCACACTATTAGGAAGAGATTTGGAAGTTGAATAAAAAAAATATATTACTTGTGTTAGTTATGTTCTGTTTTAAAATAAACTTTTAAAAGTATAATAAAATCGCTTCTAAGTAAAAAATCAATAATAACAAAAATAAATGATGAATATCAAATAACATATATGCACAACATATTAAAAATGTACATAGGATAAAGAAAAAGCTATATAGACACACATAAATATTTAAATCATATAGCAACGAATGCATATAATCGGAAATATTCAAATCAAATTACACAAATTGAATTAATTATTTAACATTAATTCAAAGCATTGGGAAAAACGAATCTATGTGGAAATATTATGTATTTAAAATAACAAAAATAAATTGAAGAGCATTAATCAAAATAAGATAAATCGATGATCAACAATAGCTTTTTAGATTATTATAATTTTTTTTCTTCTGATATACAGACATCAACTTCTAAGATCACGAGCCCTCGTCACCTTGTTTAAAAGTATAGAAAAATCACCGACAGGATCGTCACATGAACGGGTGTACAGGACCGGTGACTTTTAAATAAGACAAAAAATTAAACTTACTATTAAATCTATTTAAATAATATCAATAAATTGTTAGATAGTACCAAAAAAAGAAACCCTAGCTCAGGTGTAGAGGGGTGTCTTTGCAAACCGACAATAAAACTTATAAATCTTTATTTCTAGATTAGACTAACTACAAACGGGTTACTAATCCTCTAGTATGAACGTAAGCATCAACGTTTTCTTCTTTACCGTTTTCCAAATCAACAGCAATATGTTTTTTAATCCATCCTTTTTCTGAGGTTGTCATTTATTGTACACTTTTCAAGTAGATGGTTAACGGTGAACAGTTTGTCATATACATTACGGATTGGTCTTTCTTAGACGGCCAACATATACAAAATTATTATTCGTGTGTGACCGAAAGAAACTTTTTTCCCGTTTCGCTCTTCCACTTATATGAAGTAATTTTGATTCCATTTAGCTTGTCATTTATTTTTCTTCATTCTTTGTTCCAAATATTTTTTATAATGTTGATTAGAGGGTTGTAAAGTTATGGTAAATGGTCGTGGTTGGAAGAGGTCATAAGAAGGAAATAGTAGGTTGTGTAAATACACTGATTCAAATGTCTACCCGAGGCATTTACATCGGTGGCACTCTGATAGAGGCCAAACTGATGACTGTGATGTGTTGTCAAGTTTATAGGGTCTAAAAGACGACCTACGGGATAGGAACGGAGGGGGTGTTGTGGCGACCGGAATCGTCATACAGCGGATCTCTCCCCTACGCCGGTCAGGCTGTTGATTAGACGATTTTTGATGTCTGCCACTGGAATAGAGATTACATCTGTATTCTCGCTATTTGCTGTCATTCTGGCGGCTTCCTCTGGTATCGTTTGAGATACCAGCATGCCCTGCAGGCCACATAAATTCACATCGCTGTCTCATTCGGTAAAATATATACAAAATAATCAGGATGTTATGTCAAGAGCATCTAAATATTTTTGTTCCGAATAGCAATTAACACACAAAGAGTACATCATATAAACACTCTTATATGAAATAGGACTCTCTCTTCGCGGAAATCTTTGTAGCGAAGAGCTTACTGTATAGGAATGAACTCTGCTATGTAAACACTTACCATATTTGGCAATTTCCACGAATGAGCTTCATCATATATAAAACATCCAATACCATATTCAGGTTTAGAACCATAAGTCTAAATTATCATATTCTTCGTAGTTACTGAGGATTGATAAAACCTTTTTTGAAAGATCATTACTGGTTTCCGTCTATTTTTCCATAAGACAGATGTAATCTCTTGTAGTAATTGCCAAAAGCCATGAAGATATTTTTCTTGTAAAAATTGTTAATGTATCGGGTAAAGGGATTTCGTGTTTATTTGTTAACTCGCGGTACTATTCCGGATGATCTGAAATAGGTAGAGCAGTGTTAATATAAAGAAGTCATTCCATTATTATTAAAATATTTACGCTTTACATAGGTGCACTAAGTGAACTGAAGGTTTGCTGACAGTTTGCAGCTGTGACTCTGTATGGTTGGCTTCGGCGGGACAGGGCGCCCGCCCCGAACAAACCGGGGTTTGTTGTACTATCTAACCAGATGACATCATTCGATTACTAATAACGTGACACATCTGTATGTATTAAATGTAAACACAACAGTCTAGTACAATACAATGACTAGTACACTTTTTTTTTTTTTTTTTTTTTTTTTTTTTTTTTTTTTTTTTTTTGGTTGATTGTGGGCGAAAAACGCTTGGGCGTTATCATCGCCCGGTAGTTATTATTAAAAGTGCAATATAACTCTGAAATAAGAAGCTATACAAGGTGTAAATGTAATATTAATCATATAATAAAAATTTTCTAAAACAAACCAAGAAGGCAAAAGAAATCCCAAAACTAATATCACAGACAAAGTTGATAAAATATTAAAGATAAAATAATAGAATAAAGAAAGTATAAAAACTTACCTAACTCTGATGGGTTGAGCAAAACTCCCCACCCTGGATAGTAAAATTAAACTAAAAAATCAAATCGAAAAAGACACTGCTGTGTCTAGTACACTTAGACACAGCAGTTGGCTAGGAGCAAACTTTAGCTCACTTATTGTAGGACCATAAATTTGTTGCATACCTTAACAATAGAATCTCTCTTCTATAATGTAATGTCATTATGCCTGCTGGTGACGGTTTGGTAAAACCGCCAGTGGCAGCCCGGCACTCCGTGCGTAGATTATATTTCCATCTCCCTTCAAAAAAAAAACTTGTTATTATTATAAAATTTAGATGTACTACCAAAATACTGCAAAACTAATGAAGAAAGTAATTTTAAAATCCTTTAAAATTTGATGAACAAGTTTTCTTAATCTGGAATAAATGTATTATGATTTATATTAAGGTGTTTACTTGTGTTTTAGAAAATTAAATTCTTACGCTACGTTTTTGTTCCTAACGTTGGGTGATGATAATAAAACATATAAACTTACGACTGTCTGGACCAAATTTTAATCAAAAAATGTTTAAAAACATTTTATTATAAAATCTGGTTCGGTCTGTAGTACCAATATTTTAAAATTTGTTATATGTATTACAAAAGTAAATATAATCGTATGTTTTTAATGAGAAATCTTTCAATGAACATATCTTTTTAATGAATTTTATCTTTTAATTGATAGTGACAAATAATTTTAAATAGCTTTGAAATAGACAACTTTTGACGTAAAAAACCATCGAATACAACAATTCTAATCAAAAAGGCAGCACCTGATTATTTTAAAGATGTGAAAACCTATGAACGGACGCCATTTTTATTAGTGTTGTCGTGGTTCGAAGATTTGTACAATAATTCGTAGTCCGAATTTTTTTTCAATGACTAAAATGATGTGTCAAACACTATCCTTTTCACTTAAAATATTTGAGACTCCCTCTCGTGTGCTTCATGGTGAATGATTGTTGTGGTGGTCTCTAATCGAAACAATCGATTGTTTTGAGGTAAGAACATTTGCTAAATTTCACTTCGAAAAATGTTATAATAGTTGCCATAATTTATTAACACATATTTTAAATGAGTTTATATAAATGTATCTGAAGTAAGAACTTCCGAAACCAGTTTTTTGTTTAATTTACATTGCTTAAAAACTAAATTACAAACTTATAAATAGTGGTTATGAATGAAATTTATTAATATACCTTTTTCTTCCAACTCTATAAAGAAAGAAGGAAAACAAACAATTAATAAATTTCCATATTTTCAGTCGTAATGAACCATAATTATTGCCATCAGCCACAGAAATATTATGACTGAGTCTTGATATTGTATAATTTTCTTTGATGAGATTCATATTTCCAGGAATAAAATAAACTTTACTAACATTTTTAATAATGTTTTAACAAAAAACGTTATTGTTGTTTTATTTTAATATCTTGAGAATAAAACGAGAGCCTGAAAAGCTTAACTGCTAAAACATTTCCCTCCTTCACAACTTTACTGTTTTTACTATTCTCAGAACATCATCGCAATATATTTTAAAAATACGTAGCCCCTAGCCTTGGAACTTCTCTAACTTTTTTTTTAACCTTTAGCTTCTAATTGTGTAACTGAGTTTTTCCGATTGTTTATTATCTTTTAATATTTTTAAGATCTGATTTCCATTAAAAAGTATAGGCCTAATAAAAGTAAGGAGGATTTTCAGTTCATAGGAACGTGGTGTATACTAATTTATAGTGCTTAATAGTTAATCATATCAATTAATATTGCAGATTAGTTAATAGTGTAATTAATATTGCACTCTACTCTATATTATATTCTATATCTATATTCTATTCTATATCTAGTCTATAATAGTTCATCTTACTCTACATAACCGCCATATTTTTCTCTCATTTCCTCAATCTACATCGTCTACACAAACATAAAAATATTGTTGTTCATTGCCACGAAAACTAAAAAAAAGAGATATATATATAAATAACGTAATTTGAATACGTAATGTCAAAAACTTCACTAAATCTTAATAAAAAAAATAAAAAAATAATTTGTAAAAGCTATTGATAATAAAATCCTTAACATTATTCTGCTGTGTTTAAGGGATGTAAGATTCTTCTTCCTTTAAGTTTACGATGAGAAACATATACAGCGTGTCCTACGATATACGCTATGGATTTGTATCACTCGCCCATTCCCTCGTTGATTCCATTGAAACTTTACAGACCTTCAAA
This sequence comes from Lycorma delicatula, assembly GCF_047948215.1. Lineage (NCBI taxonomy): Eukaryota > Metazoa > Arthropoda > Insecta > Hemiptera > Fulgoridae > Lycorma > Lycorma delicatula. The sequence goes on along the minus strand of NC_134459.1, from coordinate 147,955,939 downwards.
GTAAGGTTTTAAAAATGTTCTACGAAAATTTCAACCTTCTAGGATTTATAAAAAAAATCAAAATGGCAGCATTCAAACAAAAACATAAATTTCAGATAAATCACATTTTTTATTTATTACAAAATAGCTGGTAAAAATTATTAAAAACAGATTATAATTAGAACTAGAATAATTAAAAGCAGTTATATAATTAGTTATGATTGACTAATCATCAACTATATATATATATATATATATATATATATATATATATATAGAGAGAGAGAGAGAGAGAGAGAGAGAGAGAGAGAGAGAGAGAGAGATTTGCTTTCCCTTTTTTTTCTTCTTCCTTCCCATTTCCTTTTCCCCGTTTTCCCCTTTTTTCTTTTTTCAATTTTTCCCATTTCCGATTTTTTCCCTTTTTACCCGCCCGTAAATCGGTCCAGTAGTTTTTTAGTCTATAGCGGACACACATGTCGGAAATATTTAAATGGAATCGTAAAATATTAGTATAGCGTGTGTTGCTTTTACGTCCAACAGATAGCGCAGTTTTTTAAAAAAAGCATGTTTTTACCTGTCATAGATGTGACATCTTAGGTACATAAATAGTAGGTATATAAAAATACGCGCGTATTTGAATGCAACGTTGCGTGGAAATTTCAAAAGAATCGGCGAAGAACTTTCGGAGATTTAAGATTTTGAACAAAACTAACATTTACATTTTTATTTATAAATATTCTTTCGGAGATTTCTTTCGGAGATTTAAGATTTTGAACAAAACTAACATTTACATTTTTATTTATAAATATTCTTTAGTTTTTGATCAGTATAATTAAAATAAGGATATATATTATCCAGGTCAATGCATAATAATACATTGTATGGATCTTATAATGACTGGATGTATACTAATTTACGAATTAGTAAAAGAATCCCTGAATTTTTTTAAATTGATAAAGAAAAGAAAAAACTGTGGTAAAATCTTAATTAGAGCAATGTCGCAATATGTATAAAAAAAAGAGGAAGCTTAAACTCAATAGATAAAAATAATATTTTTAACGAAAATGATAGCAAAGATATAAAATAAATGAATTAAATACAAAATAAAATAACAGTTTAGAAGTTATCATTGGAGATTAGTTTAAATATTAAGTAAAAATACAGAAAATTCACTGTTTTTTTAATTAAAATTTAAATATTCACTGATAGGTACTAATTAAGTAAAATAAAATCTTATTAATTTTATTTTGTTTTTAAAATGGTGAAACGATCTTTTAAATGCGTCTGTATTTATTAAAAATTACTTCAGAATGTTTTACACAAGGAGTTAACATGAAAGTAGGTTTAATAGAGGTGAATATTTTTATTAGTTAAATCGTAGTCACAAATCTAAAAGCGCAACTTTATAATTTATTAAATATTAGTAAATATGAGTCATATTTATCAATGCTAAAAAATTATGTGATTGACAATTTGGATAATTTTTAATAAATTAAAAATATACATTTGTAATATATTCTTTAACTTCAAAAGATTAAATATCTAAAAAAAAAAAGAATATATATTAAATAGAACATTATGATTTTAATAAACTATTAGTTTCTAGATTATTATTAATCATAATAGGATAATTTTCTTTGCAATACTAATGTAATCGAAGATTGTAATTGCATCATACTAAATTTTTTTTCAAATTTAAATTATTATACTCGCCAGTCATAAGACATGATGACTTTTACTTACTAGAGCTCAGAAGAAATTCAGTGACAATAATTACTGAAATTGTGTGGCTAATCATAAAGTGAAACTCTTTTGACCAATCAGAACCTGTAAATCGGTGAATCACTCCAACGTATCAAAAAGTGCAATGATTCTGATCAGTCTAAAGGAATCGTTCATAAATTGTGTGATGAGGTGAGCAATAAAAAGGGAGGGAATATCACTGTTATTTTTAATAAAAAGGTTCAGGTTCAAAATAGATCGGCATCATATTTATGATTAAGTAAATTTTCATAGCTAAATTTGGTTGTTGGCTAACATTTCTTTTTTTTAATTATTAATTACCCATATATACTGATAGTGTTGTTTTTTTCTACTATCTAGATTTATATACATTAATAGTAAGATAATTGTAAATTATATGTAAAGCTTAATATCCTAAAGGAATATGGGGCATTTGTCTTAACTGACTTTTTAACAAATTGAAAATATAGAATAAAGTCTCAAACTTAATTATGTCTGATGTTAATTTTTGTGATTTATATTTATTTATTTATTTAAATATCTATTTGTAATGTATCATTATAAAATGTAAAGAGTTCTTTCATAATTTTTTCTGGTTTACTTTGTGTAGAAGACTCAGTTAACACAGAAAACTCTATTAATGGCTAAATATGACAAATTAGATCAGAGCCTACAGAAATCAAACATTAGTAAAGTTTATTAACCATTACGGTGTAAAGTTCTTTGCTGATAAATTTCAGTTTTTATCCCAAAAACACTTTTCTGCATACTCTTTCTTGTACTCCAAAGTAGTTACTCAAAAGTAGGTTTAACAGAAGTAAATATTTTAATTTTTTTTATGATAAAAATGAAGATTTTTATTAGTTTAAACAGTACTTGTAAATATAAAAGCATTACTTTATAATTAATTATGTCATGGAGATACTTTAATATACACAAAATATAAAGAATTAATTTTTAATTTTAATTAACTTATTTTATGTGTATATATACATTTTCAGTTTAAAGATTAGTTTTATCCTCATCAGCAGTGCTTGTTATTAAAAAACTAAAAGAAAAGGTTAGTTGTATTAGGTTTACAGTAAAGTACGACCAATTTTTCCCCTCTCAGCTGCAAAGAATTAATTGTTAGATAATGATGAACTAGAATTATTGCATAAAAAATTTACCGTAAATCATTTTGTGTTAAAAATCAAGCTGATGATAAATTTATCCTATAAGTAACTTGACTAATCCTTTAAACCTGGTATAGGCATAAAAATAATTTTTATTTTTTTCATTTTTCATTTTTTTAACTTTTTTAATTATAAACTGAATCAAATTCATATTTATTGTTTTTTTTTTTTTTAATTATATCAAAATAATTATAACTATCATTATAATTTCTTTTTGTGATTACTACTATAAATATTTTGCATTGTGGTTTGTAGTAATGAAGTTTAAAAACATTAAATTTATTTATGAATGCCCAAATTTTATACAGTTATTATGATGGTGATTGCCATTTAAAACAAGTTAAAATTCCTTGGGTCATATCATTGAATCAACTTTATTTTGGATAGAACATTTATTTATGTAATTTATAGAAAAATCAAATATTTATTTTTATTTAAAAAAAGGGTCGTTTTCAAAATTCTCCCCCCTCCAAAAAAAAACACTTAATTTTTTAACCAATGGGCCAAATATTGATGTATTTTTAATATCCAGTAAGAATTAGGTGGGAATATGCATGTTTCAAAATAGCAGGAAATATTGATATTAACAATAACCAGGTTGGAGAAATAACCTGATAACACACTAACATTCTCTTTTATACCAATCATTTTAAACATTCTCCATATTAACATATTTTACACATTAAAAATACAAGCATTATGTTTATAATTATAGATATAACTTATAAATATAATCAACCAAATGTAACCTACGCTCTCTTTGATTGCTTACCTCGATTAATTAACAGTAATGTTTTGATTATTTAAATAATAAATAATTACAATAACTACTGAATTTATTATTTAAATATTCAAAACATTACTGTTAATTAGTAAGGTTAGCGAGCATATGTTAAATTTGGTTGTATTATATTTATAAAATAAATAAATATAAATGGTTATAAGAATGGTAATATAAATAGTTATATCTGGTTATTGGGTTATTTCTCCAACCTGGTTATTGTTAATATCATCAGTATTTGTTGCTATTTTCAGTTATCTCCATGTAAAAAACTTGTTAACTTTTGAGGTGGAGAAACGAAAAACTATCAATTTTTATTTTTTATTTTGAAACATGCATATCTACACCTAATTCTTATTGGATATTAAAAATACATCGATTTTTGCCTGATTGGTTAAAAAATTAAGTGTTTTTGTGAAGAATTATGAAAAATATCAAAAGAAAAAACCTTTTATATAAATCACATTCTTTAACTTAAATTTTAAAACTATTTATCATGCACTCTGGTTAAATTTTTTTTTAAGATATGTCATGGTATATTAACACAGCAAGTTTTTTTAGGGCCGTACAAAGTGCTTTTTTATATTACAATAAGAAAAATCTGTATTGCTAAAATAACTGAAGCTCCTGGATTCTTCAAGTCAGAATTTAGAGAATTAAAAGTATTGACATAATCATCACTGTATAAACAAATGACGCATGACAAAAAAATATTGTGAAGGGGTGGTGAATGGATGGGATTAATATGTGCTGTTTGATCTCAGGCAACAACCTTTAAGATTATAACTAACCAAGAACCTTTTATATATTCATTAGTATCATTTTTGATAAACTGCCTCAGTTAATAAAGGTCAAATCAAATTTAATATAGTTCTATTGAGCTCTAGCCAGATTTGTTGCTGAAATAAAAACCATTGTTCTTCGGCAAAATTTGTTCAAGGCTACTCTTCTGTTATGATTACTGGATTCTGAATGTACTTTGATACAACTATTTTGTATTACATCTATACAAAATATATATATATATGTATTACAAATATATATATATTATACTACAGAAAATATATATTTTCCGAAGTATTGCAAAATATTTAACATATACCTTTATGTAAGTTTTTATTTAATATATTTAACTTACTGTTGATTCTTTTCGATTGTATTTAATAATTTTGTATGAGTTAATTTTTTAATACGGAGTGTTCAAAAAGTGACGCAACCTAATAGATAAATGTTTTCCTCTTTTGTAGCATCTTTAATTGAGTAAAATTGAGGAAAACTGGTTGGTTACACAATTCATTAGATGTGCCAGTTATGCCTAGAACCAGAATGCCTTCATAGAAATGTATGATGTGGATGCAACAAACAAGTACTTTATCAAGGAAGCAGCTGTAAAACAAGTTCCAAAAGACAGGGAGTGTGGCAGATGCACTCAAAAGTGGTTGACTGAAAGTGCTAACACCAGAAAAGTTGATCGTCTTGCAAGCTGTATATTCTGTTAGTCCCAAGAAGACTGTGCGACCCCTATCTACGTCAGTCTGATCTCTCCATTGGTAGTGCTCACATGGCATTGCGCAAGTGTTTAAAGATCCATTCGTACAAAATTTGTGTTATTCACGAGTTTTTACCTGCAAACACTGGAAAATGTGTAGCTTTCTGTCAGAGGTTGATGTTATCTGTAACGCCAGATAGGGAAGAACAACATTATTGGTTTTGGTCTGACGAGGCATGGTTCCACCTTGATGGATACATGAATGCACAGAATTCATGCAATTACAGAACAGAAAAACTATATCAGTTGAATGATTCTACTCTGCATAGACAAAAAATGGGTATTTGGTGTGCAATATCATCTAGGCGAATCTTCATGACATTCTTTCATGACACAGTGAATAGTGAGTGCTACTACAGATGGGGCAACAATTTGTTAACACCATACCTGTTATAGTACATGTTGTTTCAGCAGGGCAATGCAATGGATCATACAGCCTAACAACATTTACAGTGTTTTTATGGTCAAGTGAATTCGAAGGTGTTGTAGCCCCCTCAATCTCCTGTTTAATTCCCTCTTGATTTTTTTTTGTGGGGATACCTTAAGGATGCTACTTACAAAACTCATCCTCACACCATTTCCAAATTGTAGAGCGACATTGAATGATGTGTTGCTGCAATTCCTTAACAAATGTTAAAATATGTTTTTAAGAGCATGCAAAGTCATATTCAATTATGTGAATTGCATAATGGAGGCCACTTTCAACAGCTATTGCAATTTACCCATTTTTCCATAAGTTTCCATCACTTTTTGAACACTCTGTACATATATGAGTAATTTATATAAAATACATACACATTTTTGGTAAAAATATAAATAAAAAGCTATTGTTGGTCATTTTTTCGGAGTTAACAATATGTGTTTTTATTACATATTAATAATGTTATCAGACATGAATTATGTTTGATCAAATAGTACATCAGTGTCATTTTATACACCTTATCATCATGCCTTACAAGTGTTGCTTAGCTTGTACGTTTATTGTGTATATATAGAAGTATGTAGAATATACAGATTTATATTAATGTTGATAGAATATTTCTAATTTGTTGCTGTAAGGTGACTATTGGCGAGTTACTATGGAGTTGGTTTTATATGTATATTTTAACTTTGAAGTTGCATTCCATTTGTCTGATGAAGAATTTTCCTTTATCCATTCTGTTTAGTCTAGTTGTATGTGATCATTTCTTACATTGATACATTAAATCAGTAACTCACAATTAATTAGCTATATTTTCACAAATTAATTTTTTATGTGTATTTTTATGATGTATTTTGTGAGTTTTGATTAGGTTTGTTTTTGTTTTTATTTATTTAGTGTAAAAAATTAATCAAATATCTATGAATGAGTTTTTGTAATTTTATTTTTATATTCATGATATTATTTTGTTCATTGGATATTACATAGTGTTAAGTTAGGTGTGGTCTTTGGATAAAGTATCCGTGATAAGTTCTAAAAACTGAAAATGTGCATCAGGTTGGTGGTTTGAGATGTTATAAATCTGTGTATCATCTGGTCTTCTAAATACTTTAAAATCATATTTTGAAATGGTGAGATCATATAAAAAAGGTGATTTCTTAATTGCTTCCATAATCAGTCATAATGTTTAGTAGTGATATTTTTGTTTTAGTGTGTTTGAAATTCACACTCGCTTATGTTGCCTTGATACATTAATATGGTATGATCATCAAAAAAATTAAAACATCATCCATCCTTCAGTTAGTTGACACTCTCAGGTCCGTAAATAATTTATGTTTATTACTTTCTGGATAAACAAGTAAGACAAGTAAGAAGGATATTATAACTTATTATAGTTTCTTTTTTGATCTTAAAAAAATAATTTTCATTAATTTGAAGTATTCTTTGTATAAAATAACATTTGTATCCTCACACAAAATTTAATTTTAATATTATTAAGACTATTTCAGGGTATTTGAGGTCTTAATGATTTCTGATATTTGTATAATTAATAAATACATTTTTTACTCATGTGCTAACTATTCTATTTCTTTTCTATTAAAATTTTTTTTCTTTATATAGTTCTTTTAGGTAGATTTCATAAGAAAGCTACGGTAATAGGTGCCATGATTCAACTTCGAGAAAATTTCGACATATCTTTGTGTTTCATATTCCCCAGACCCCAAAACCACCGTCAACTCAAACGTCTATTTATATATATATATATATACATACATATTTCTTTTATACTATTTCTTTTGAACATAACTGCCGTAATTTTGCACCAATCACTTTAAAATTATTTCCTAAAATTAACTGACCCAAAATCTCGGTCGAGTTTGTTAACGGCGAAAATCGAACTATCCGGGTGGAAATGGGGTGGCTTTTTCGAAAAAACAAAATATCGGTATAACTTTCTTATTAAGTAAAATATTGAATTTGTTTAAAGTTTCTACTATTTGTTAAATAAGGGCGTAAAACTTATCTGCTTAGTTTATTAAAACTTAATTTTTGATCACAAAATCGAGTTTTAACCAAAAAACAAAAAAAAATATAGAAAAAACAAAATATTGCTATAACTTTCTTATTAAGTAAAATATTGAATTCGTTTAAAGTTCTTACTATCATTTGGATGAAGTCCTAAAACATGTCTAAGCAAAGGTTTTTAATATAACCAACCATTGCCCAGGGGGTGGAAAAAATGGGGATTTCGAAGACAAAAAAAAAACCATACCTACCTTAATAGGTACAGTATCGAATCGGTTTAAGGTGGTCAGACCTCTAAACATTACCTAAAACTTTTGCCTGAAAAAATTTTTGATATGTTTAACCCTTACGGCAAGGGATTACCAAAATGTTGCTGGAATTGTAAGGTGGGGCTTGTCATATGCTAAACATGTGAAACATTTTGTCACAGGCAACCATTGTCATATTGAGTAAATTTGAAGTTTTTCTTAACTTTATGGTGGTAATTTTTTTTATCTCCTACTTAGCACTGGTGAAGTCTATGGCTGATGAAATCTTAGTAATCTTCGGCATGCCAAAAGGGATTTTTTTTGGCATGGCTTGTGTGACTTTATGGACATGGTATTATAAATTTGATGAAAAATTAAAAAAAATAAATAATTTTTTTCTTTTATAGATGTCATATATATAAAATATAGTTTTAAAACATGTTGATTTAATCTTATGTACCAAATATTGTAACGATCCATCAAATCAGTCAGAGATTAAATTTTTCTTTTAAAATCATACAAAGTGATGGACAGAAGAAAAACAAACGGGAAATTGCAATCTTTTCATTGAATAACCTTTTATGGTTAGGTCCTTTATATTCTATTGACAGATATTGTAGTTACGGAATTTAACATACAGTAAAATAAGGAAAGTATTACTTTCCCGGTGAACATGGCTGTAATAGCTACATTGAAAGGGAAAGTATAGTGACAATGTTAAAAATTGAGAATCAATGTTTCTGAAAACCTTTATGTTTTAGAATCCATCTAGTTCATCTGGACTAAGAAAACATGTGTATTTATGTGTGTCACCCGACTTTTGACCTTATATTCTCAGATAGAAGGGTAAAGACTGGTTTGGTAAAGAAGTGATTTTTTTCAAATCTGGTTCAATTATTGCTATATATTGGACTTTGATGACACTAATTTTTTTCAAAAACTGAAACTATATTTATACGAACTTTACTTTCACCATTAGAACATGTTCTGAAAGTTTATTATGTTCTTCATGATACACTCTGTATTATCTCTACAAATAAATTGATTACTACATTTTTATGTCGCAGAAAACAGTAAAAAATATGGAGGGGGTAGTACAATTTTCTAAAATTTAAAATTATGTTTTTTATTAAAAATAAATTAAGACAAACTAAAGAAAGAAGATAAGAGCAAGTTTTAATAAGGTATTAAAATTCATTGTTTCTTCATCAAGTTATTAAAAACTCTTAACTCATCTAAAATAAGCTTCTTTCTCTTATGCACCATCATATTCAAGCCTCATGTATATATCTTAGCTGATAAAATCTGCAAAATAATTGGTTAGACCAAACTAACGTAAATAACTATATGAAAGTTAAATAATACGTAACCCATAGGCTAGGTTATCTTACACGTCCTTGAAAGATAAGTAGTGAAGAACAGAGTACACACATCTTCATGTCTCAGTTCAGCTTGTACAAGATGTATAAATAAAATAGGTGGTTAAAGATTCTGTGTTAAATTAAAGGTCTTTGGTTTTAACAATTTGTATTCTCCTTAGTTGATAATTTTATAATTACAAGTATGTAATTTATTCATCAGTAATAATAATAATAAAGTATTTTATTCACCAATAATAATGATAGTAATAACAAACTTCAAGATGTGAAAGTAATGCAGCTCTGGCTATAGAAGGCTTTGACCTCCACAGACTGCAACTATTTAGAAGTAACATTAAATGGAACATTAAAGTATGTAAGAGTGCAGATAAAGAAATATGTAAAAAATAATTCTACTCTTGAGTAAAATTTGAGTTACACGACATCTATGGTGATCGTATCTCGACACTCCCTTGACCAATTGTAACTAAATTTAAATGACCTTAATTTCCTATATTCAGATGTTATTGTATAAAATTTCTGCAATTTGTATTTCCTTGACAGATGTTTTGTCAAAATTAAATGGCATTAATGCTTTATATAAAGAAATTATCTTACTAAGATTTATTTATTTTATATCTGATAATTCCCTGAAAAGTTTATATTTTACCATCTAACTTATACTGCATTTAAAGAAATAAAACAGTTTACTTAGAATAACCAAAAATTAAATTATTTAAGGTATAAACATAAACACATAATAGTTTTTTTTTTAACAAACATAAGCTAATTAAAAGAATCTGTATCACAGTTCATACCTATTCATTTTTATTATTATTTACAGACACAAACTAATTACAAGAGTTTGTAACACTTACACCTACAACATTGAACTAAAGATGAGTACAGAAACATACTAATTTTTAATTCTATTTACATACACAAACTAATTGCAAGAATCTGTAACACTTGTGTTCAGAGTTATTATTTTTCAATTATTTATTTTATCTCATAATATTATCATTTTTAACTGTAACATACAGAGACTGTATGTATGATAAAACTATCTGTCTGTACAAAGAGAGACCTTTATAAAGAGAAAAGTAGATTATTAACAACATATAATAATAATAATTATAAAAACAGTAATATTAGTGCTTTAAATTTTTTAAAGTATCAATTATAATACTTATAAAAACACAACACCCCTGTTAGTATTGTTCGTTCTACCTCCACAGCCTATACAGATTTGTCATATCCTGTCCGGCTGACTAAACACAATAACAACTTTGAATATTGTCAGTTCTGCTCCTACAGATTGTATCCAAAACTAACAACAATGAAGTGAAGCCTGAACGAACTATATCAAGGAACCTAAACCTAGAATTAGTTACACGACTAAGATGGCCCTGAACAAATTAACAGTTCATTCTCTTGACAGAAAAACAGCGGAATATGAATGAGGAACTTTTAAACAAGAAACTTGTCATCTGTGAAAGAGATATTTAAGCCATAAAAATGTGGGCCATCATTCACTTATTAACGAATGGTAAAAACATGGAAGAGACAATGTTTATAAAGAAACTATGAAAAACTTAGAACAATTTGTCAATTACTTCGGTAAACAAAGTTAAATAACTTTACCAACAAAATTTCCCGGTACTGATTAACTGCTTTCTAAATTAAAATTTGGAGTGATTGTTGTTACTAAGAAAAAGCGTTTATCTGTAGTATATATGTGTATACATATTAACGTAATTGCTTAATAAAAATTTAATTTGGTAACAAAAGATATCCTTTTACAGGAATTAGCAAATGACGGTTGTAGAATTAGAGAATGATGGAAACCATGAAGGTCATAGTTATAGTTTTAGTTTTATCCTACAAGGCTCTTATCTGGATCATGTACAGACCATATTGCTATCAGAATAAGGAAACCATTAACTTGTGAAAATTATTATTTGGAAATTCTTGATATAGACATTACAGACAATTCACTGATTAGAGTAATACCAATAATTTTTGTCAAACGAGTAATAAAATTAAGGATAACATTAGAAATGTTTATATGAAAATTGATTAATAAGTTTAAAGAAAAATATTATTCTATAAACTGGAGTAACATCTTCGAATAGAAGATGTGGACAATGTGTTAACTTATTTTTTAATATTCTTTCTGAGTGTTTAAAATATGCAAAAAACACATATACCTGTAAAATGAAATATAATCCCTTAGTCATAAATAAATGTTAAACTAGTATATAGAATTGAAGAAAGAATATATTAAATAAAAAGTCATCATCTACATCAGTGACTCCCAAACTGTGCACTGTGGCACCCCAGGGAGCCATGGCCTTTTCACAGGAGCACTGCAAAATATTGAAAAATCTTCATAATTAATTGAACCAAGACAATTTGTAATTATTAAATTAATGTTAATAAAGTAAAAAAATGATGAAGATACATTACTTTTACTTATTTTTATCTCTTACTTATGAGTAGTCATACTTTTTACTTAGGGTAGGGTGCCATGGAAAAATTTTAATTGAAAAAGGACGCCACAACTTGGAGAAGTTTGGCAACCACTGATCTACATGATGTAAATATAAAAAGTGTTGTGTAAAATATAAATTAAAATTGACTTATAAATCACTAAAGATAAACGTTTCAGTGATCTTATTTAAAAATCCAAAGATAAACGTTTCAGTGATTTTATTTAAAAATCCAAAAATAATGCAGAACAATAGAAGTACATAAAATATTTATTAGGAAGACTCAGATCTAAAAAATAGTGATATATAGTCTTTAAAACTTATTGATGATGAGATTATAAGAGACAAATGCCTAATTGTGAAAAAATTAATAATTAATTTTTAACTACAGCAGTGGAGATTAAGAAAGAAATAGAAACAAGTGACATGCATTCTGATGATAAATTTAAAAAGTACTTTATCTCTGAAGAACCAAACAAGTCATTTTATATGAAAACTACAAGTAATGAGGAGATAATTAGTATTATTAAAAGCATGAAAAATAAAAAAATAAAAAAGTGAGTGATATTGTTATTAATTTTAACTCGTCAGTTTGAGTATGAACAAAGGTAAATTTCCCTCTATATTTAAAAAAAATCTGTTGTATCTATATTTAAGAGCAGTGACAGACAAAATATTAATAATTACCGTCTTGTATTATTATTATCTGTAGTCTCAAAAATTCTAAAAATTAGGTTAATAAATTTCCTTGAAAAAAAACTTTTTCAGTAAAAATAAATATAGTTTTTCAAAGGAAAAAATACAGAAGATGTCTTTAAAATTTTATGTCGTATAATAAAAGGTAAAAACAAAGATCAGCAAGTAGCGGGTTTGTTCTTAGATTTGAAAAGCCTTTGGTATTGTTGATCACAATATTTGCTGGACAAACTGTAGAAAGCTGGAATAAAAGGTCTATGCAATAAATATTTTAAGATATATTTGAGGGGAAGATCTCAACAGGTAAAATTTTGAGAAGAAATGAGTTCTCAAGGCACTATTAAGTATGATATCCCACAGGGTTCTGTAGTTGGAAATATTTTATTTATTATATACGTAAATGATTTATGTAGTGGAAAATTTAATGGTAGCTGACAGCATTTGCAGATCACAGCATTAGATTATGAAGCTGAAAGTGTATATGAAATAAGAAAAAATATTAAAAAAGACCTTATGAGAATTCAAAGGTGGTTAATCAAAAACAGCTTAAGTTTAAATGCAATGAAGTCATATTATATAATTTTTCAATTAAAATGTCTGCCAGAAATGTTATACAATATAAAATATTACAATTAAACTGTAATGTAAATATAAATTGTATGTGTCAAACTATACACAAGTAAGTACGGTTAAGTATCAGGAGTAATTTTAGATGTGAATCTGTCTTAGAAGGAACATACAAATGAGATTAAAATAGGATTAAGTATATATTAATTTTATTTCTTATACAACAAATTTTTTATACAATGAAGTTTCTAAAGATATTGTATCACACTTTGAAAGAATCGAGATTAATGTATGTTACAATTTGTTGGGTGGGTGGGTAAAGTAGAATATGTATTATTCTGTATAAAATCATTACTGGTAGTACAAAAACTTGTAATAAGAATGATTTCTCATAAAAATATATTAAGCGAATCTTTTCCACTTTTTAAAAACTTAGAATCCTGCCCTTAAGATATCTGTATATTTTAAAATCATAAAAATTTGTTATAAAACGTGTAATGTATAGAGTTATGCACACTTATATCATGAGTAATTTAGGTAGGAATGATAATTTATGTTACCTTTGCCAAGATTGAAACTGTATTTTCATTCATCTGTGGCTCTGAAATTGTACAATTTGTTACCTTAGAAAAATGTAAAGGAATCGAGAAACTTTAGAGAATACAATGCTCTGTTGTTTGTATGGTTACTAGAACTCAATTAAATTGGAGAGTTATTTTTCTAATTTAATTACTGAAGAAATTGTTAAAAGACATTACTATTTTAGGATTACAACATTTATAAATTTTTATTACTATTTTAAGTTGCTAGCGATGTATCTCAGAATTTCTGTTTCACTTTATAAAATGTTATTGTGATGGTAATCCACAACACGGATTTATCTACAAAGAGTAACTAAATTTTCATACAGGTTACACATTTTATGTTATATTGCAGAAATTGTTTTATTAAATTTTCTTTTTATTAATATAATTGTTAAAATAAAATTGTGTTATTGTTTGTAATTGTATGTGAAAATAAAAAATAAATATATATATATATATATAAATATAAAATGACTAAATGGAACAAATACAAATTTATAATTTATTAATATATTTGTATTTCATAATAATTATTATAAAAAATTAATTTGCAATAAATCTATGTGAAGCATTAAATAACATAATTTATTAATAAAAACATTATTTTTACAATAGATTGTACTTAATTATAAAAATGCAACTTAACGATATAATAAATGAATAAATAAATCCATTTTTTATCAAGATTGATAAATAATAATTCATGATATAATCTGTATTATATCATGATACATCATAAAATAAATTATAAAATAAAAATAAAGGTGATTAAAGTTCACATTAATTATTTAAAATATAAACCCATGAAATAATGTTAAGGAAAATGCATAAGATATTAAATGTAAAAAATAATTCAGATGTAAAAGATTATTTAGATCCCATAATCTAGGCATTGAACATAATGAAGAAAATTCAAGGTCTTTTAACTTTTTAATCAGTATTGCTTAAAAATTCATCTACCAAGTAATATTTCTGTAAAAGAAACTTTTAATTGTATTTTAAAGAGGTTTGTAAATTAAATTAGTAATATTTAATATCGTTTTATTAATATATTAATAAAACATCAACACTAGTGCTTACTTTACTTTTCAGATATTTGTAAGAGATCGAAAGGCTTAGGGAAGATTAGTTTTTGCTAACATTTCTGTGTGTTTAAACGTTTTATTATTGTGTTGTGATGTTTATGAATTGTGTATAATATTTTAAGTTGAAATATTCTAAAACTTTCGTTTAATACAATTATTTTGTTTTACTCTTATCTGGTTTGACCTCTGAGATTTTATTTGTTTTTTGTTTTAACTTTTCAGCCACAAATTTTTTAATCTTTGGATGTAGATTAATACAGTTACATGATTGGAAGATATTTTTGATTTCACATCAAAAGTAACCTTGATATTCAATAATTATTTTAGAAACCAATTTCTGAAGTATGAGTAATTTTTATGAAACTTTATTTATGTTTTCTGCTGTGTATGTTTTACATTTTTGTTGATGAGTTTTGAAACTGGATGCGATTCAAAATCAGTTCTCAGTTAATTTTCCATTCAATTGTGATTTACATAATTATATTGCATTTCATCAAAGTCTATACTGATGTTTCATTCATTATTGATTATGCCGATATAATGAACCTCAGTCATGAAATCAACTGCATTGTTTGTTATAAGCTTGTGTCATTGTAATATTTTATGCTGTTGGACATTTTACTGTGTACTTGATCTTGCTGTTATATTATTTATGATAAGAGCATTTGAAAATAGCATCAACATTAGCATAACCTGTTATATAGACTATATCCAACTGATTACAATTTTAGTTGTTTTCTACTTGCATTTATATTAATACATGGCTGAGATTTTACCAACTAAAAATTTGATAAGTAAGTTAGATAATTTAAGCCCATTAACATTCATAGATAACTGATAATTGTTAACAAATAGTAATATTTCTGTTGAAATAAATTAAGGAAAATTTATTTTTTAAAAATGAGGAAAAATTCATAAAATTTTCTTTCATTTTCATTGTCATCTTATTGTTTTATATTATATTTTGTCTAATTTAAATATTTAACATGAAAACTAATAACAGCTGTAATAACATAACAGTTTTTAAATACAAAGAAAAATGTTGAAATTCCATGTCCTAATTTCTAACTTTAACAGGGTGTCACTGTGTTTAAAAAGTGTTAAAGTATCACATTTCCTCACACATATATTTAAGCATTTTGAGTAAATTAATTTTTTTTCATAAACTTGTCATTTGACTGGTTTGATCTATTATTACATTCATTTCTGCTTTGCACTAACTTGAAATTTCAATATACTTTCTATACCCTTCATCCAAATAGAACACACATTAAAAAAAAAAAAAAACATCCATTTAACCAAAAATCTATTACAAAGACATATATTTTGATATTTTTATTCCTTTAACATCTAAATTAACAATTCTGAATGAGCTATGTTGTACTACAATTTTTTTAATTAAGAAAATATTCACACAAGCTTTTATATCACAATTTTCTTGAAATTTGTTTATTTCATATTCTATGAATTTACATCTTAATATTCTACTTTGACACCATTTTTCACTTTTTTTAAATATTTACGTGGCCTTTCTAGTGTTTCTGTTTTATTACTGTATTAGACGAGAATCTATAAAAATATTTTAAACAATTTTTTAATCTCTAAATCCATGTTACCAGGTTTATTTTGGTACTAAATGGTTTTCTGGCTATAATTAGTCTTTCTGTAATGGCTTGTAGAATAATTTTTTCTAAATAGTAAAATTATGAAATTATTTTGTGTTATCTTAATATTTAACTAATTGGTTTTTTTACTGTCACACTTCATTACTTTTCTTATTTTCCTTCAGTTTATATTTTTTTTCCCATTAATGTATCCTAAATAATAATAATGTTAGAAAATGTTTTCCACTAGTTGTTGTTTGGTAAACTAAATTTTTTCTTGAGTTCCTGTATCTCTTCTTCTCCGCAAATTGTACAGCAGATGTACAGAAGAGATATTTAGTAGAACTATCCTTGTCTTATTATTTTCATGTCTATATAGCAGCTATAGCTATGTAGAAGGGAGATTATGATGATCGGTCAAAATTGGGCATATTCAGGTTTCACTGAATCTTGAAGAATTGATGCCTAAGGATCCCAGAAAATTAAAAAATGGCATCAAAATTTCTTTGACAAAATGTGCAAACACATGTATGTATGTTGGCGTGTAAATCGCCTTATATCTCAGGGATGACTCAACCGGTATTCACCAAACTTGGCTATAATATTTCTATGCTAGGGGCATTGATGCTATTAAATTTTCAATTCAAAAAGTCAGGGGAAGGGGGATGCTTGGGGAAAACTAAATCGTCCCCAGATTTTGTATAATTAAGGTTATATTTACTTTGATAATTTTGTGAATATTAATAAGTAAACAACCATTTAAAAAAAAATATTTTTCCTAAATTTCACCCCCATCCTTAAAAATGGTTTTAATTTTTGAAGAGTTATGGAAGGCAGAACAAGGGTTGATTTTCATTGCAGTTTTTTATTTTTTTTATCTTTTATTTTGTGAATATTAATAAACAACTTTAGTAAAAAAAAATTGTTTGATAAATTTCACCTCCACCACTAAAAATGGTTTTAATTTTGAAGAGTTATAGAAGGTAGTGCAAGGAGTGATTTTTTGCATTTTTAAAATAATATTTTTGTAAACAATTATAAATAAAAACATCTTTTGTTAAAACTTTTTTTGTTAAATTGCACCCGCACTCCAAAAAATAGTAATAATTTTGAAACATTGCAGAAGGCAGTACAGTGGGCTTTTTTGATTGTGGATTTTTCTATTAGCATCTTGTAGAATCCACAAATTTGTTCCCTCTCAAGGTGGGATCTTAACCCTGCAACCCTCCCCCTTACACATCCCACTTAGCAGCTAGACTACTGCTGTAGTCATCTGCTGTTCTACTATGTTGTGATGTCACAGGTGAGCGGTATAATTAAATAAATGAGTAATATTTAAACTGCAAAAATTTATTTAAAGTGGACCCCAGTACCACTATCCCAGTGCAAATGAAATACGGTATGTGCACACGCTTTAGTTTGAATTAACAAAAAATATTGTATTTAAAAAAATTATAAGTATTTTTAATTAAGTTGTATGTGTATGTGTGTGTAAGTCAGTACATCAGAAAAAAGCCACGTGATGGGAATGTCCTACAGCTTTCAGATTTTTTTCTAAAAATTTGTTATAACTTGCCTTTCTCAATACTTTTGGCGCTGTTTTACTTAAAAACTTTTTAATTTTATTTTTTCTACACTATCAAATCCTTTTTCAAGATAAGTGATATATGTTGTTTTTTTTTTTTATGAAGACTATCTTCCAAAGTTAGTGTTTGTGCTGAAATCTCTGAGCCTTTTCCATTATCTGTCTATTGGTACATTATTAAGGAACATTGCATGAAATCATGTTATAATCAATCTGTTCCATCTGCAAGATAAGAACTCTTTATCACACCTGTTCAAGCCAAAATAACAATACCAAATATAACAATATCAAAATATCAGGGTTAGTTTGTTGTCTGGTAATCTTGCATGCACATCTGTTCTGAGTTATGAATTTTATTAATTTGCTTGAAAGTGTGAAAAATGAAGAGGATGCCATAAAGTATTTTCAAGATCATCGTATTGTACATAGCCCAAGGAAGTGTAGTCATGGCCATGAAATGGTTTCACAGTTATGCAGTTTTAAAAGATGGTATTGTACTAAATGTCAGAAAATTGACGAAAGCCAGATTTCAGTTTAAGTTTGATACATTGGCTGTGTAATATTGCAAGTGAGAGTTTGGAGGTGTGTGTTGTGAAACAAGCAAATGTTTTTATCAATCATCAAAGAATGTATTCTTTCGAAGACATCAGTTATTCTGATGTAATGCAAGAGAGATTTCCATTCTGATGAATAGAAAGCTTTCAACTCCCTTCAAAAACATAATTATACCTATCAAACTGTTTTTCTAAACATAACTTTCTAAATCCTGACAGCGGCACACATACGCAAGACAGTATAGAGTATGTGGTAGTTCTCAAAGTAATCAATTATGACTCAAAAAGAACTAGTCCATAATTGACTTTTATTTGGGCAAATTTATGTGGCGTAGACAGCACAAAGGAGCAGACTTGTTTGATAAGATTTTGTAAAATAATGCATCCTACTGGCCTCCTAAGTAAAGGTTAAATGTTTATATTTACAATATAAATAGTCAATTAATGTACTGGTAGACAGAACAGAAAATATTTCAATTTCTTTTCATGTATCCATACTTTTCCTAAATCAAATAATCTTCTTCTAGTATACCTACCACTATTTCTAAACCTTAACTCAGACTTCTATAAGTCACAATGAAACTATGTGTTGTATTTATCTGCTTTGATTTTATTTTTAAACTGTTAATTCAATTTTTTTTAAAGTAGTAGCCATAAAATTTCTTTTTGCGTTCCTCAGTTTTCATGATTCCCTTAATATATGATTATAAATATTAGGACAATATTTTTATAATGTATGCTTTTATATTTGTATTATTAATATAGCATACATAATGTAAAAATACAAACATCAAGAAGATAGGAAAGGATTGTTCTACTTAAATTCCAGGAAAACAATGAATTCTATTAACACTTTATTGACTAAATCCTTTATTTTTAAAAAAAGATAATAAATTAACATGCATTATAATATTTCTATTAATTTTTAAATATTTTATCATTTTACTGAATTGACAACAATTTTGTCTCTCGGAATAATCAGTTTCATTATTAATGCAGTTAGCAAGTTAGTCTTTTTTACTGTATTCATAATATTTACTCATTTTAAATACTTTAATGAATCTGACTTAAAAGTGAACAACTTTTTATACAGACTTGCAAAACAAACATACACATGGTCAAACAGATTTGGACTGAATTATATAATAATACAAATTAATATTAGTCCAACTTTTAATTAACATTAAAAGCGAGTTTAGTTTCACTAAACATTATTTTGGTGTTTGTTGGCATATCCTGATGGACACAAATTGTTAAGTCACAAATGCTTTTGTCATTTCATGTATTGCTTTATATAGAGCGGTATTTATTTTTTTTATCTGGATGTCCCAGGTTTGAATCCTGGTCAGGCATGGCATTTTTCATTCGCTACAAAATTCCATTTCCATACCCCACACATAAGCTTATGTGGTGAAATTATCAAGCAAAAAAAAAAAATTACTTTGATTCATCCTTTCGTAAATGTTCAAACAGGTATCTTTTTCTGTACATTACAGTGGCCAAGAATAACAAGTCAGTTTGAATAGAGAGATTCGTATATGAATAGAATATTTAATTCAATGTTAATAAATATTCTAGCAAATCACATTCTAGCAGCAGAATTTTTTTGTTTGCGAATTGTAAAGATGATAAGTTGAATTTTAAGAAACATTAATAATTGTTTCAGGGTGTTACATTTGCTACTTAGGTTTTCAAAGAAAGTCTTTTTAGTAATAAAATCAATATTGGTTTATGAGTGTCATTTTAAATACAGAAATAATTATCTTTTTCTTTGGATGCAGCAGCCAGCCTCTTTGGTTCCTATAGTAAGTTGCTTAGAAAAAAATTAACATCTATATTTCTAATTCTTTGGATGTTGTGCAGATTGTACTTCATTAATAAGTAAAGCCATCTATTATAAGTAATTATTGTAGTAAAATCTCTTATAGATTGTTTCAATAATTTTACCACGGTATTAGCTTTAATATAATATATGAATTTTATATTCTGTACTGCCTGAATTTTTTTGATTTTCTGTGTGTTTTATACATATTTGCTTCTCATTATATTTTATCCATCATATTAAGTGACCTTTTTAAGAAATATGATTTTCCTTAAGCATATAAATAAATTCACTAAGCATGATTAAACTATTCTGTTGCACCTTCTCCTTGTCCAGATGATTCAGCTTCCCAAAATTTTAATTTCAATGGTTGGTTGTGAATGGGTAAAAGGGGAGATGTGGAGGCCGTAAAAAGATTATTTTTTTAATTTTTATTTATTTTTTTGTTATAAAACAGTGGGCATCAACAACCCTGACAGTTACTGACAGTAATGACAATATGGTCATTAGCCCAGTGGGAATTAGTAGATTATTATTATTTGCTATTATTTTATTTATTTATTAATTCGCTTCCATAGATTGTACATTGGGTCCTGCTAAGACTAGTCTTATCTGCAGGGTCGTGTATTAACACAATTTGAATACAAGTTGATCACAGTATAACACAAAAAATCCAGTGAAAGATACTTATAAAATTTGATAATACTTAAAATGTTATCAAGTACTGAATTAATGTGATGTCAGAAAGTAAAACAAAATTAAACAAAAATTAATTAAAGTAAGTAGGGAGGATGAAATGGGAGAAACAATACTGAGATCTGAATTTAAGAGAGCATTAAAAGATTTAAATGGCAGAAAGGCTCCTGGAATAGACGGAATACCTGTAGAATTACTGTGCAGTGCAGGTGAGGAAGCGATTGATAGATTATACAAACTGGTGTGTAATATTTATGAAAGAGGGGAATTTCCATCAGACTTCAATCAAAAGTGTTATAGTCATGATACCAAAGAAAGCAGGGGCAGATAAATGTGAAGAATACAGAACAATTAGTTTAACTAGTCATGCATCAAAAATCTTAACTAGAATTCTATACAGAAGAATTGAGAGGAGAGTGGAAGAAGTGTTAGGAGAAGATCAATTTGGTTTCAGGAAAATTATAGGGACAAGGGAAGCAATTTTAGGCCTCAGATTAATAGTAGAAGGAAGATTAAAGAAAAACAAACCAACATACTTGGCGTTTATAGACCTAGAAAAGGGATTCGATAATGTAGACTGGAATAAAATGTTCAGCATTTTAAAAAAGTTAGGGTTCAAATACAGAGATAGAAGAACAATTGCTAACATGTACAGGAACCAAACAGCAACAGTAATAATTGAAGAACATAAGAAAGAAGCCGTAATAAGAAAGGGAGTCCGACAAGGATGTTCCCTATCTCCGTTACTTTTTAATCTTTACATGTATCTAGCAGTTAATGATGTTAAAGAACAATTTAGATTCAGAGTAACAGTACAAGGTGAAAAGATAAAGATGCTACGATTTGCTGATGATATAGTAATTATAGCCGAGAATAAAAAGGATTTAGAAGAAACAATGAACGGCATAGATGAAGTCCTACGCAAGAACTAACGCATGAAAATAAACAAGAACAAAACAATTCTAATGAAATGTAGTAGAAATAACAAAGATGGACTGCTGAATGTGAAAATAGGAAGAGAAAAGATTATGGAGGTAGAAGAATTTTGTTATTTGGGAAGTAGAATTACTAAAGATGGACGAAGCAGGTGCGATATAAAATGCCGAATAGCACAAGCGAAACGAGCCTTCAGTAGCCTTCAAGAAATATAATTTGTTTACATCAAAAATTAATTTAAATGTCAGGAAAAGATTTTTGAAAGTATATGTTTGGAGTGTCACTTTATATGGAAGTGAAACTTGGACAATCGGAGTATCTGAGAAGAAAAGATTAGAAGCTTTTGAAATGTGGTGCTATAGGAGAATGTTAAAAATCAGACGGGTGGATAAAGTGACAAATGAAGAGGTATTGCGACAAATAGATGAAGAAAGAAGCATTTGGAAAAATATAGTTAAAAGAAGAGACAGACTTATAGGCCACATACTAAGGCATCCTGGAATAGTTGCTTTAATAGCAAGAAGGGAAAAATTGTGTAGGCAGGCCACGTTTGGAATATGTAAAACAAATTGTTAGGGATGTAGGATGTAGAGGGTATACTGAAATGAAACGACTAGCACTAGATAGGGAATGTTGGAGAGCTTCATCAAACCAGTCAAATGACTGAAGAAAAAAAAAATAAATAAAAGTAGAAAATAAGATGTAGATACCTCTAAATTAGATGATTCTTTTAGATTATTGATTTCATTTTATCATAATAGAAAAAATAAATAAATAATTCCATTTTTTACTCATCAATTAATTCAGCACAGAAGTTTACATGTATAGAACATAAATTTTAAAATAAAAGGAAAATAATAATAATAAGGATAAGTAAATGAAAATTTATTTATAAAAATAATTATATTCTGCTGCAAAATGAAATTTTCTTGATTATTAATTAATATTAAATTTGACACATATTAAATGTGTCAAATGTCCCATCAACTCACATCAAATGTCCCATTCAACCACAAACAGACTATGGTATTCCTACATTTTAAAAAATGTTACATTGACAACAAAACACCATTGAAAGGTAGCTTATATTCCTCCAAAAAGTCTTGTAAAACGTTATTTTTTTAATATTTATACATTTATATTCTTGAAGAGTTTATTAGAATCTTTAAATTTTTATATTTTTATTTGCGATAAATGGAACTGCTATCCTTTTGTTATTTTATTACTTATAGCCCATTACTGAGTTTTTACTTTTTTTGAATCTGGGAAAAATAATGTCTGTTATAAGTCGTTAAATATTATAACTTTAAAAAGACATTCATTTTATAAGTGTAATTACTAATTCGGCATTTCATTAAAATATTTTGAAACTACTGCATAAAAGGGACAAAATTAAACATTATATTAATCAAATAAATGTAAAGTTAAATAAATAAATTGTACTGTTTTGGGGTAAATGAAAGGACTAGTTATAGTAGTTATAAAAAACATTGCTAGATGTCAGGGCAATACACGGTGCTTTAATTGTACATTTCCCAGTTACCACTTATAGGTAGCGCACAATGCACAGTTAGAAGATAGAAAGTAATGATACTAGATGATAGTAATACGACTAGATGATACTAACTAATGATACTATATGATAGTAATACGACTAGATGATACTAACTAAATTCGGGAAATTCATTTTTACTTATATGTTCAATACATTATATTGAACACTATTATCTAATGTACTAAAAAAAATTAGTTGTTAAGTAATTATTGCAACTTCGATTTATTAGTAATATAAATGAAAATTAAGGTCGTTGAAGTTGAATTAATTATTTTTTACATTTCTAAGTCACAGTATTGAAATGATAACATATATTTAAACAAAATAATAAATCTAATTTGTTACGTTAAGAAATTATAAAATTAAGGCATCTCAAAATTATTATTTTAATTCAGTGGCTGTGAAGATACCTAAAACATATTTTATTTATTTATTTTTTTTTTTTTTAATTTCGTAATTATATTATTGACTGAATGCACCAAAAAAAAAAAATCCCTTTCGGCACGCCGGAAGGCGGAGGTAGATTTCACCGGTGCTAAGTAGGGGAGAAAACAAATTAAAAGTTAAGAAAAAACTACAAATTTACTCAATACGACAATGGTTGCATGTGAAAAAGGTTTCACATGTTTACGACAAGCCCCATCTCTTCAATTCGAGCAACATTTTGATTACCCCTTGCCGTAAAGGTTGGTCATATCAAAAATTGTTACAGACAAAAGTTTTAGGTAATATTTAGAGGACTATCGACCACTTTAAACGGACTTGATACTATGCCTATTAACGAATGTATATTTTTTTTGTCTTCGAAACCTCATTTTTACCACCCCTCATTTTGACCAATGGTTGGTGATATGAAAAGAATTTACTTAGATAAGTTTTAGGCCCTTATCCAAAGAATAGTAGGAAATTTAAAGGAATTCGATATGTTACTTAATATGAATGTTATAGCGAAATTTTGTTTTTTCGAAAAAGCTCCCCCATGCCCGATTTTTGACCTTTAACAAACTCGAAGGAGATTTTGGGACAAGTTATTTTTAAGGAACAATTTGAAAGTGACTGGCGCAAAATTACGGCTGTTATCGTGCCCACAAAAAAGTAAAATATATATATTTTTATATATATAAAATATAAATATATAAATTTTTGAGCTGACGGTGGTTTTGGGGTCTGGGGGATGTGAAACGCGAAGATATGTTGAAATTTTCCGGAAGTCGTATCATGGTATCCATTACAATAGGTACCATAAAATCTACCAAAAAATACAGATGATGAAATAATTTTGGTAGCTATTTTTATTTTTTCACTACTCTTTAAAACAACTAATGCAGAACTTATTAAGTAGTTTCTTGATTAACCGATTATAACATTTTTATTGATGTTAGAAGTATTATTTACATATTAATATTCTATTAGTAAACAATGGTAATGATTTTTATCACACATTTTTTAACCAATTCTCGTAATAAATGTTATTGTAATATCTAATTTTAAAGACATTGTTAAAAAGGTTACATTACGTTATTAATGTTATTTTAATTTGACTGGTTTTTTTTAAATTTAACGTAAAATACAAATTTCCTAGAATCCTTTCATACTTCAATTCTATTCTGTCTAAATCACTATACTTTTGGTAATTATTCTCTCTTGTGAACTACCTAATCTCAGTTTTAATTACACCATTACTTTGCCTCATTTTTTTTCTACAAGATTGAACTTAAATCTAAAAATTATATCCTACTCTCAAAATGTACCCTCACATTGCTAACTCCAGCTTTGATTTCACAAAAAAATTATAAACAAAAAGGACCAAAAAAAAAAGTAAAATAAAATAGTTTAATCATATAAAAGCCATTAAGACACATACAAGTATAAACACAAAATTTATTCATCATCAGCAATGATGATATCCTGATAGTATTAATCTTATACTATTTTGGAATTTCTTTGAATGAGATTCCTATGCTGAAAAACTCACTTACCCTCTGCATCCTTGCATTCACCTCCTACTCTAGCCTTCTACATAGATTCTTTTATTTGTTTGTGATATTTTCTCATTTAATTTTTTTTTTTAAATACCACTACAAAATTCCTTATTTTGCTTTTTTTTCTCCACGTTATTTTTATCTGATTTTAAATACATCATTAGACTTAGAATAAGTTTGACTTTTTCCTTCTTTGGTTTGCATCAGATAGCTAAAATTTTACCTTCATCCTTATGATTTGTGTGTTTTTTGTTTCTTTTCTTTTCATGTTCGTCTGCACTTCATCTAATTCATTGATAAAGAACAGATTGAAAGTTAATTTTCTTATTTCATTGTACCATCTTAAAAACCAATTTCGACACGCTAATTTTGTGTTGCTTTCCCCATCCATTGCCTTCTCTATTTATTTTACACTTCAAATAAAGTTTTTATTTTTTATTTTTAATTCTCTATTATTTTTACCACAAATTTTGTTTACACTAAAAGGTATCTTAACCAACTTCTTGACAATTTTGCTGTAAAAAACAAATTACTTCTGTTTTTTCCTTCCCTTTCTAAAATCTATTTATTTTTGTTTTAGCACTCCTTTAGCCTGATTAATCTTTATATGATTCTTTCAAATAATTTCATCGATTATTTCATGTTATAAACTATTCTTTCAGACAATTAAAAAAATATAGTCTTCACACACTTAAAGATCATAAAATATACAAACAGACTTAATTCAAATCACTTTTTTGACTATATTCCAAATTGTTGTTTGTCTAACTCAAAAAACCCACTAACTGATGATAGGGTTACGATCAGCAGTACTATCCATGAAGATGATGGTGCTGCCATCACAAGGGGTACTGATGATATTATGTCACGAGCTTTGATAATATTATGACAAACAAAATTATTAAATTTGGTTTGGTTTTTTATTTAAAAAATTTGATCGTTTTAAATAATTTCATAGTACGTGTCAAGAGTGAAATACTGTTGATCTCCTACTGTAAATGTAGGTACTATTTATTTCCTTCTTTTCTAGCCGTTTTGTTTTTCTAAGCACTCTTAAAACCTTATCTACTGCTTACTAACAATCCCAGATACGACTACTTTTTTTTAAGCCTAAATTCTCTTTTACCTTATTATAAGAATGCTGTAACTTCTTTTTTTTTTGTGGTTAAATGTATGAAACAAAAATCACGATCACACTGTTCAATGAATGGTGTTAATTTTATGATTAACCATTTCCTCAGGTTGAACATAACCTGAGGAAAGTTCTTATTACAATTAAATAGCTGTTGGAATCCAATTTTCATTTTTATATAAAAACTTTCAATGGAGCAAATTAGTTCATGGAAATAACATTTGTCATACATTCTTTCAAAGTTAAAAGTTAACAAATGGTAACGTACAAATTAAAGCGTAAAATTAATCTTAGCTTTCGAAATTAATGACAGCCTCTCTTTTCTTTCCCGAAGCAAAGTATTCATGAAGAGATTTATTTTCTTCTAATGAATTTTTATAAAATTTTTTGTAGACAAATAAATGCAGGTAATATAAATTTAGGATCCACTATGAAAATTAAATTTTATCTTTTTATCAGTCGTTAAGACGACCATCTTAATCGCACGAATAAAAATGTGTATTTAAAGTTTTGGAAAAAAACAAATTGAAAGGTAAAAGACACCGCCGCCACTTTTCCTAAACCTAAGAACTAAAAAAATATTTTTGATTCATCAAGCAGAGGGTAAAATAACTGGAATTCAGGCGTCATTCGGAAATTCTAAACCCAATCTATCTTGAAATTTTTCATACGTAATATATATTCCCAAATCATATTTTCATGCTCTCAAAAAATGTATAATATAAATAAATAAAAAAGGGCTTTAGATGAAACTCATAAAAACCTCTCGGAAAATAATTATTCAAGCACAAAAATAGGAACAAAAAACCAGAACGTTAAGATTAAATGTCTAGCTTTTGTCAATGACGTAGCACACT